>NC_088397.1:68240024-68602480 GCF_034236695.1 Oncorhynchus nerka | reverse complement strand
TTTCGCCGTAAAGCCTATTTGAAATCGGACACAGTGGCTGGATTTACAAGAAGTTTATCTTTAAAATGGTGTAAAATACTTGTATGTTTGAGGAATTTTAATTTCTGTTGTTTTGAATTTGGCGCCCTGCAATATCACTGGCTGTTAGCGAGGTGGGACGCTACCGTCCCACATATCCCAGAGAAGTTAAACATACACACACCACAACACTACCTGTTCTGTAGGCCACATCTGCATACAGAAAACCATACAGACATTTTCCAGCCAAGGAGAGCGCTCACAAAAATCAGAAATAATTATTAAATTAATCACTAACCTTTAATGATCTTCATCAGATGGCACTCACAGGACTTCATGTTACACAATAAATGTGTTTTGTTCGATAAAGTTCATCTTTATGTCCAAAAACCTCTTTGAAATTGGTGTGTTATGATCAGAAATGCATTGTCTCTTGTGGGTCCAGGAGCAGTAGGCCAGACCATCCCCCCATGACACATGCAGCACAGGATGGTCTGTACACACAACCAGGTTTATGGTTAATAATAACAACATACGGTCCTTTAGCAATATACAGAGCCTTCAGAAAGTGTTCACACGCCTTGACTTTTTCCACATGTTGTTGTGTTACAGCCTGAATTTCACCATGAGGCCAATGGTGACTTTAAAACCGTTAAGGCTGTGATAGGAGAAAAATGAGAATGATCAACAACATTATAGTTACTCCACAATACCAACTTAAATGACAGAGTGAATTGAAGGAAGCCTGTACAGAATAACAAATATTCCAAAACATGCATCCTGTTTGGAATAAGGCACTAAAGTAAAACTGCAGAAAATGTGTCAAGAAATTAGTTATGTCTTGAATACAAAGTGTTTTTGGGGCAAATCCAACAAATCACATCACTGAGTACCACTGTTCATATTTTCATGTTATGGGTATGTTTGTCATCGGCAAAGACTAGGGAGTTTTTTTTAGGATAAAAATAAATGGAATAGTGCTAGACACAGGCAAAATCCTAGAGGAAAACCTGGTTCAGGCTGCTTTCCAACAGACACTGGGAGATTAAATCACATTTCAGCAGGACAATAACCTAAAACACAAGGCCAAATATACACTGGATTTGCTTACCAAGACGGTATTGAAAATCTATTGCAAGTCTTGAAAATGGATGTCTAGCAATGATCAACAATCAACTTGACAGAGTTGACACATTAAAAAATATATACAATGCTCAAAAAAATAAAGGGAACACTTAAACAACACAATGTGACTCCAAGTCAATCACACTTCTGTGAAATCAAACTGTCCACTTAGGAAGCAACACTGATTGACAATACATTTCACATGCTGTTGTGCAAATGGAATAGACAACAGGTGGAAATTATTGGCATTTAGCAAGACACCCCCAATAAAGGAGTTGTTCTGCAGGTGGGGACCACAGACACCATATCAGTTCCTATGCTTCCTGGCTGATGTTTTGGTCACTTTTGAATGCTGGCGGTGCTTTCACTCTAGTGGTAGCATGAGACAGAGTCTACAACCCACACAAGTGGCTCAGGTAGTGCAGCTCATCCAGGATGGCACATCAATGCGAGATGTGGCAAGAAGGTTTGCTGTGTCTGTCAGCGTAGTGACCAGAGCATGGAGGCACTACCAGGAGACATGCCAGTACATCAGGAGACGTGAAGCAGGCCGTAGGAGGGCAACAACCCAGCAGCAGGACCGCTACCTCCGCCTTTGTGCAAGGAGGAGCACTGCCAGAGCCCTGCAAAATGACCTCCAGCAGGCCACAAATGTGCATGTGTCTGCTCAAACGGTCATAAACAGACACCATGAGGGTGGTATTTAAAAAATAAAAAATAAATTTTAACCTTTATTTTACTAGGCAAGTCAGTTAAGAACAAATTCTTATTTTCAATGACGGCCTAGGAACAGTGGGTTAACTGCCTGTTCAGGGGCAGAACGACAGATTTTGTACCTTGTCAGCTTGTGGGATCTGAACTTGCAACCTTTCGGTTAGTAGTCCAATGCTCTAACCACTAGGCTACCCTGCCGCCCCTACCCTGCCATATGAGGGTCCGACGTCCACAGGTGGGGGTTGTGCTTACAGCCCAACACCGTGCAGGACGTTTGGCATTTACCAGAGAACATCAAGATTGGCAAATTCGCCACTGGCGCCCTGTGCTCTTCCAAGATGAAAGCAGGTTCACACTGAGCACATGTGACAGACGTGACAGTCTGGAGACGTCGTGGAGAACGTTCTGCTGCCTGCAACATCCTCCAGCATGACCGGTTTGGCGGTGGGTCAGTCATGGTGTGGCGTGGCATTTCTTTCGGGGGCCGCACAGCCCTCCATGTGCTCGCCAGAGGTAGCCTGACTGCTATTAGGTACCGAGATGAGATCCTCAGACCCCTTGTGAAACCATATGCTGGTGCGGTTGGCCGTGGGTTCCTCCTAATGCAAGACAATGCTAGATCTCATGTGGCTGGAGTGTCAGCAGTTCCTGCAAGAGGAAGGCATTGATGCTATGGACTGGCCCGCCCGTTCCCCAGACCTGAATCCAATTGAGCACATCTGGGACATCATGTCTCGCTCCATCCACCAACGCCACATTGCACCACAGACTGTCCAGGAGTTGGCGGATGCTTTAGTCCAGGTCTGGGAGGAGATCCCTCAGGAGACCATCCGCCACCTCATCAGGAGCATGCCCAGGCGTTGTAGGGAGGTCATACAGGCACGTGGTGGCCACACACATTGCTGAGCCTCATTTTGACTTGTTTTAAGAACATTACATCAAAGTTGGATCAGCCTGTTTTCCACTTTAATTTTGAGTGTGACTCCAAATCCAGACCTCCATGGGTTGATAAATTTGATTTCCATTGAACATTTTTGTGTGATTTTGTTGTCAGCACATTCAACTATGTAAAGAAAAAAGTATTTAATAAGAATATTTCATTCATTCAGATCTAGGATGTGTTATTTTAGTGTTCCCTTTATTTTTGAGCAGTGTATATAATTTTTTAAATAAAAATCGGCAAATATTGTACAATCCAGGTGTGCAAAGCTCTTAGAGGCTTACCCAGAAAGACTCACACCTGAAATCGCTGCCAAAGGTAATTCTAATATGTATTGATTCAGGGGTGTGAATACTGATGTAAGTTTGATATTTCTGTATTAAACATCAGCTGCTATATGACACAGGTAGACTGGAGCACAACTCGGCAGGAACTGATGTCTTGGTGGTCAGTCCGAGTGTGCACCACGCAAACGTGCATGCTTCTACACACAAACACTACTTCTGTACAAAAGGGGAAAGTCTTACATTCCTAAGCGAGCAGTGTTTATGCTTAGTCTCCACTTCTGACACACTCTCCTCTCCCAGGCCCCCACTTCAACTGAATATGCACCCCAATATTGTCTACGGATCACCAACAGTTTACACATACCAGGCCTTCTCTCTCTCTCTTTCTCTCTCTCTCAGCAATTAAGGCGACTCCCACAACATCTTCCTGCTGAACTAGTTCATAGAGAAATAGAAAGAAATGCTAAATGACTACAAAATACATTTGTAGAGATGTACATATTATGTCCATATTACATCAAGAACAGCTCAAATAAGCAAAGAGAAACAACTGCCCATCTTTACTTTAAGACATGAAGGTCACTCAATCCGGAACATTTCAAGAACTTTGAAAGTTTCTTCAAGTGCAGTCGCAAAAACCACCAAGCGCTATGACGGAACTGGCACTCATGAGGACCGCCACAGGAACAGAAGACCCAGAGTGACCTCTGTTGCAGAGGATAAGTTCATTCGAGTTAACTGCACCTCAAATAAATGCTTCAGAGTTCAAGTAACAGACACATCTTAACATCAACTGTTCAGAGGAGACTGCGTGAATCAGGCCTTCATGGTAAAATTGCTGCAAAGAAACCACTACTAAAGGACACCAATAATAAGAAGAGACTTGTTTGGGCCAAGAAACCATTTAGAATCAGGAATTCCGCAGGGTAGCTTCGGAAAAGCCCCTTGCTTTTTTAAATTTTTACTAACGACACGCCACTGACTTTGAGTAAAGCCAGAGTGTCTATGCATGCGGATGACTCAACACTATACACGTCAGCTACTACAGTGACTGAAATGACTGCAACACTCAACAAAGAGCTGCAATTAGTTTCAGAGAGAGTGGCAAAGAATAAGTTAGCCCTAAATATTTCTAAAACTAAAAGCATTGTATTTGGAACAAAACACTCACTAAACCCTAAACCTCAATTAAATATTGTAATAAATGACGTGGAAATTGAGTAAGTTGACTAAACTGCTTGGAGTAACCCTAGATTGTAAACTGTCATGGTCAAAACATATTGATGCAGTAGTAGCTAAAATGGGGAGAAGTCTGTCTATAATAAAGCGATGCACTGCCTTCTTAACAACACTATCAACAAGGCAGGTCCTACAGTCGTGTGGTCAGGTGCCACAAAAAAGGACTTGGCTCAGAACAGGGAAGCACACTGGCCCTAGGATGTACAGAGCTAATATTAATCATATGCATGTGAATCTCTCCTGGCTCAAAATGGAGGAGAGATTGACTTCATCACTACTTATTTATCAGAGGTGTTGAATGCACCGAGCTGTCTGTCTAAACTACTGGCACACAGCTCAGACACCCATGCATATCGCACAAGACATGTCACAAGAGGTCTCTTCACAGTCCCCAAGTCCAGAACATTTACATTTAAGTCATTTAGCAGACGCTCTTATCCAGAGCGACTTACAAATTGGTGCATTCACCTTATGACATCCAGTGGAGCAGCCACTTTACAATAGTGCATCTAAATCTTTTAAGGGGGGGTGAGAAGGATTACTTTATCCTATCCTAGGTATTCCTTAAAGAGGTGGGGTTTCAGGTGTCTCTGGAAGGTGGTGATTGACTCCGCTGTCCTGGCGTCGTGAGGGAGTTTGTTCCACCATTGGGGGGCCAGAGCAGCGAACAGTTTTGACTGGGCTGAGCGGGAACTGTACTTCCTCAGTGGTAGGGAGGCGAGCAGGCCAGAGGTGGATGAACGCAGTGCCCTTGTTTGGGTGTAGGGCCTGATCAGAGCCTGGAGGTACTGAGGTGCCGTTCCCCTCACAGCTCCGTAGGCAAGCACCATGGTCTTGTAGCGGATGCGAGCTTCAACTGGAAGCCAGTGGAGAGAGCAGAGGAGCGGGGTGACGTGAGAGAACTTGGGAAGGTTGAACACCAGACGGGCTGCGGCGTTCTGGATGAGTTGTAGGGGTTTAATGGCACAGGCAGGGAGCCCAGCCAACAGCGAGTTGCAGTAATCCAGACGGGAGATGACAAGTGCCTGGATTAGGACCTGCGCCGCTTCCTGTGTGAGGCAGGGTCGTACTCTGCGGATGTTGTAGAGCATGAACCTACAGGAACGGGCCACCGCCTTGATGTTAGTTGAGAACGACAGGGTGTTGCCCAGGATCACGCCAAGGTTCTTAGCGCTCTGGGAGGAGGACACAGTGGAGTTGTCAACCGTGATGGCGAGATCATGGAACGGGCAGTCCTTCCCGGGAGGAAGAGCAGCTCCGTCTTGCCGAGGTTCAGCTTGAGGTGGTGATCCGTCATCCACACTGATATGTCTGCCAGACATGCAGAGATGCGATTCGCCACCTGGTCATCAGAAGGGGAAAGGAGAAGATTAATTGTGTGTCGTCTGCATAGCAATGATAGGAGAGACCATGTGAGGTTATGACAGAGCCAAGTGACTTGGTGTATAGCGAGAATAGGAGAGGGCCTAGAACAGAGCCCTGGGGGACACCAGTGGTGAGAGCACGTGGTGAGAGACGGATTCTCGCCACGCCACCTGGTAGGAGCGACCTGTCAGGTAGGACGCAATCCAAGCGTGGGCCGCGCCGGAGATGCCCAACTCGGAGAGGGTGGAGAGGAGGATCTGATGGTTCACAGTATCGAAGGCAGCCGATAGGTCTAGAAGGATGAGAGCAGAGGAGAGAGAGTTAGCTTTAGCAGTGCGGAGCGCCTCCGTGATACAGAGAAGAGCAGTCTCAGTTGAATGACTAGTCTTGAAACCTGACTGATTTGGATCAAGAAGGTCATTCTGAGAGAGATAGCGGGAGAGCTGGCCAAGGACGGCACGTTCAAGGGTTTTGGAGAGAAAAGAAAGAAGGGATACTGGTCTGTAGTTGTTGACATCGGAGGGATCGAGTGTAGGTTTTTTCAGAAGGGGTGCAACTCTCGCTCTCTTGAAGACGGAAGGGACGTAGCCAGCGGTCAGGGATGAGTTGATGAGCGAGGTGAGGTAAGGGAGAAGGTCTCCGGAAATGGTCTGGAGAAGAGAGGAGGGGATAGGGTCAAGCGGGCAGGTTGTTGGGCGGCCGGCCGTCACAAGACGCGAGATTTCATCTGGAGAGAGAGGGGAGAAAGAGGTCAGAGCACAGGGTAGGGCAGTGTGAGCAGAACCAGCGGTGTCGTTTGACTTAGCAAACGAGGGATCGGATGTCGTCGACCTTCTTTTCAAAATGGTTGACGAAGTCATCTGCAGAGAGGGGAGGAGGGGGGAGGGGGATTCAGGAGGGAGGAGAAGGTGGCAAAGAGCTTCCTAGGGTTAGAGGCAGATGCTTGGAATTTAGAGTGGTAGAAAGTGGCTTTAGCAGCAGCGACAGAAGAGGAAAATGTAGAGAGGAGGGAGTGAAAGGATGCCAGGTCCGCAGGGAGGCGAGTTTTCCTCCATTTCCGCTCGGCTGCCCGGAGCCCTGTTCTGTGAGCTCGCAATGAGTCGTCGAGCCACGGAGCGGGAGGGGAGGACCGAGCCGGCCTGGAGGATAGGGGACATAGAGAGTCAAAGGATGCAGAAAGGGAGGAGAGGAGGGTTGAGGAGGCAGAATCAGGAGATAGGTTGGAGAAGGTTTGAGCAGAGGGAAGAGATGATAGGATGGAAGAGGAGAGA
This sequence comes from Oncorhynchus nerka, assembly GCF_034236695.1. NCBI lineage: Eukaryota > Metazoa > Chordata > Actinopteri > Salmoniformes > Salmonidae > Oncorhynchus > Oncorhynchus nerka. The sequence goes on along the minus strand of NC_088397.1, from coordinate 68,595,521 downwards.
GTAGCGGGGGAGAGAGAGCGAAGGTTGGGACGGCGCGATACCATCCAGTAGGGGCAGTGTGGGAAGTGTTGGATGAGAGCGAGAGGGAAAAGGATACAAGGTAGTGGTCGGAGACTTGGAGGGGAGTTGCAATGAGGTTAGTGGAAGAACAGCATCTAGTAAAGATGAGGTCGAGCGTATTGCCTGCCTTGTGAGTAGGGGGAAGGTGAGAGGGAGAGGTCAAAAGAGGAGAGGAGTGGAAAGAAGGAGGCAGAGAGGAATGAGTCAAAGGTAGACGTGGGGAGGTTAAAGTCGCCCAGAACTGTGAGAGGTGAGCCGTCCTCAGGAAAGGAGCTTATCAAGGCATCAAGCTCATTGATGAACTCTCCGAGGAACCTGGAGGGCGATAAATGATAAGGATGTTAAGCTTGAAAGGGCTGGTAACTGTGACAGCATGGAATTCAAAGGAGGCGATAGACAGATGGGTAAGGGGAGAAAGAGAGAATGACCACTTGGGAGAGATGAGGATCCCGGTGCCACCACCCCGCTGACCAGAAGCTCTCGGGGTGTGCGAGAACACGTGGGCGGACGAAGAGAGAGCAGTAGGAGTAGCAGTGTTATCTGTGGTGATCCATGTTTCCGTCAGTGCCAAGAAGTCGAGGGACTGGAGGGAGGCATAGGCTGAGATGAACTCTGCCTTGTTGGCCGCAGATCGGCAGTTCCAGAGGCTACCGGAGACCTGGAACTCCACGTGGGTCGTGCGCGCTGGGACCACCAGATTAGGGTGGCCGCGGCCACGCGGTGTGGAGCGTTTGTATGGTCTGTGCAGAGAGGAGAGAACAGGGATAGACAGACACATAGTTGACAGGCTACAGAAGAGGCTACGCTAATGCAAAGGAGATTGGAATGACAAGTGGACTACACGTCTCGAATGTTCAGAAAGTTGAGCTTACGTAGCAAGAATCTTATTGACTAAAATGATTAAAAATGTTACAGTACTGCTGAAGTAGGCTAGGTGGCAGTGCCTGCGTTGTTGACTTTGTAGGCTAGCTGGCAGTGGCTGCGTTGTTGATTACGTTACGTTGCGTTAATAGAACGACAATAGCTGGCTAGGTAACCTAGAAAATCGCTCTAGACTACACAATTATCTTTGATACAGAGACGGCTATGTAGCTAGCTATGTAGCTAGCTACGATCAAACAAATCAAACCGTTGTACTGTAATGAAATGAAATGAAAATGTGATACTACTTGTGGAGCGAGGCGGAATGCGACCGGGTTGTTGAACAGACTATGGGAGGCACACAGTACTACATAGAGCCATCACTACATGGAACTCTATTACAACTCAAGTAACTGAATCATAAATGAGATTTAAAAAACAGATAAAAAAACACCTTATGGAACAGCGGGTACTGTGAAGCAACACAAACATTGGCACACACACACACACACTATACATACACATGGATTTAGTACTGTTGATATGTGGTATTGGTGGAGGTGGAGCCTGAGGGCACACAGTGTGTTGTGAAATCTGTGAATGTTTTTAAAATTGTATAAACTGTTGATTTAGCAGCAGCTAATGGAGATCCATGGAAGCAAATGTAAGTAATTACAATGTCATAACAAGTCATGCAAAAATGTACAGTTGAGAGGAATATGTTAGTTAATGTAGAGACAAACGATTATGCATTTTTCTTGGTCATTAAGTTCATTTACAAAATTGGCTATTTAACAAGGTAGCTGACTAGTTAACATTAGCCAGCTAGCTAACTAGCTTTATGGGTGTTGTGACATGAGTATGACATTGTAATTTGTGTTTAATGTTTTAGGGACTCCTGAGAAAACCTGCAAACCAGGCTCTTGTGAAACAGTGAATGTAAAGAATCGAGCTAGCTAAAGCATTTACTGCAAATCTAATGTACAATTTTGTAAGCTTGCCTTGCTGCCATGCAATGCAGATAGATGAAATAACATAGCTAGCTAGCTAAGTTATTGCTTATTGTGCAGTAGAGGATAAAAAATACCTGTATGCCTATGGATGTGTAGCTAGCTATGTAGCCAATCTGTGTATGGACCCAAACTTTTGGTATACATATTATTTCAGAACCTAGCTATGAACCTCAGCTATCATAGCCAGTTGTATCAACGTCAAAAAACAGTCTAAATGGCATTAATGAAGCCCATGGATTGAGTAGAATATAATATAACTTTGTGCCAAGGATGCAAGTCATGAACTCAGCAAAAAAAAGAAACGTCGTCTCACTGTCAACTGCGTTTATTTTCAGCAAACTTAACATGTGTAAATATTTGTATGAACATAAGATTCAAGAACTATGACATAAACTGAACAAGTTCCACAGACATGTGACTAACAGAAATGTAATAATGTGTCCTTGAATAAACGGTGGGTCAAAGTTAAAATTAACAGTCAGTATCTGGTGGGGCCACCAGCTGCATTAAGTACTGCAGTGCAGTACTTCTCCTCATGGAACGCACCAGATTTGCCAGTTCTTGCTGTGAGATGTTACCCCACTCTTCCACCAAGGCACCTGCAAGTTCCCGGACATTTCTGGGGGGAATTGCCCTAGCCCTCACCCTCCAATCCAACAGGTCCCAGATGTGCTAAATGGGATTGAGATCCGGGCTCTGACATTCCTGTCTTGCAGGAAATCACGCACAGAACGAGCAGTATGGCTGGTGGCATTGTCATGCTGGAGGGTCATGTCAGGATGAGCCTGCAGGAAGGGTACCACATGAGGGAGGAGGAGGATGTCTTCCCTGTAACGCACAGCGTTGAAATTGCCTGCAATGACAACAAGCTCAGTCCGATGATGCTGTGACACACCGCCCCAGACCATGACGGACCCTCCACCTCCAAATCGATCCCGCTCCAGAGTACAGGCCTCGGTGAAACGCTTATTCCTTCGATGATAAATCCTACCATCACTCTTGGTGAGACAAAACCGCGACTCGTCAGTGAAAAGCACTTTTTGCCAGTCCTGTCTGGTCCAGCGATGGTGGGTTTGTGCCCATAGATGACATTGTTGCCGGTGGTCTGGTGAGGACCTGCCTTACAACAGGCCTACAAGTCCTCAGTCCTGCCTCTCTCAGCCTATTGCGGACAGTCAAGCAGAAATTCACATCCTGTAGCTCTAACTCCAAAAAGGTTTTGGGACATTGTAAAGTCCATGGAGAATAAGAGCACCTCCCCCCAGCTGCCCACTGCACTGAGGCTAGGTAACACGGTCACCACTGATAAATCCATGATAATCGAACATTTCAATAAGCATTTCTCAACTGCTGGCCATGCATTCATCCTGGCTACTCCAACCCCGGACAACAGCTCCGCTCCCCCCCGCAGCTACTCGCCCAAGCTTCCCCAGCTTCTCCTTCACCCAAATCCAGACAGCAGATGTTCTGAAAGAGCTGCAAAACCTGGACCCGTACAAATCAGCTGGGCTAGACAATCTGGACCCTCTCTTTCTAAAACTATCCGCCACCATTGTTGCAACCCCTATTACCAGCCTGTTCAACCTCTCTTTCTTATCGTCCAAGATCCCTAAAGATTGGAAAGCTGCCACGGTCATCCCCCTCTTCAAAGGGGGTGACACCCTAGACCCAAACTGTTACAGACCTATATCCACCCTGCCCTGCCTATCTAAAGTCTTCGAAAGCCAAGTTAATAAACAGATCACTGACCATTTCGAATCCCACCGTACATTCTCCTCTGTGCAATCCGGGTTCCGAGCAGGTCACGGGTGCACCTCAGCCACGCTCAAGGTACTAAACGATATCATAACCACCATCGATAAAAGACAGTACTGTGCAGCCGTCTTCATCGACCTGGCCAAGGCTTTCGACTCTGTCAATCATCGTATTCTTATTGGCAGACTCAATAGCCTTGGTTTTTCTAATGACTGCCTCGCCTGGTTCACCAACTACTTTGCAGACAGAGTTCAGTGTGTCAAATCGGAGGGCATGTTGTCCGGACCTCTGGCAGTCACTATGGGGGTACCACAGGGTTCAATTCTCGGGCCGACTCTTTTCTCTGTATATATCAATGATGTCGCTCTTGCTTCGGGCAATTCCCTGATCCACCTCTATGCAGCGGACACCATTCTGTATACTTCTGGCTCTTCCTTGGACACTGTGCTAACCTCCAAACGAGCTTCAATGCCATACAACACTCCGTGTGGCCTCCAACTGTGCTTAAACGCTAGTAAAACCAAATGCATGCTTTTCAACCGTTTGCTGCCTGCACCCGCCCGACTAGCATCACCACCCTGGACGGTTCCGACCTAGAATATTTTCGACAACTACAAATACCTCGGTGTCTGCCTAGACTGTAAACTCTCCATCAAGACTCATATTAAACATCTCCAATAAAATCAAATCTAGAATAGGCTTTCTATTTCGCAACAAAGCCTCCTTCACTCACGCCGCCAAACTTACCCTAGTAAAAATGACTATCCTACCGATCCTCGACGATGTCATCTACAAAATAGCTTCCAATACTCTACTCAGCAAACTGGATGCAGTCTATCACAGTGCCATCCGTTTTGTTACCAAATCACCTTATACCACCCACCATTGCGACCTGTATGCTCTAGTCGGTTTGCACTCGCTACATATTCGTCACCAGACCCACTGGCTCCAGGTCATCTTTAAGTCTATGCTAGGTAAAGCTCCGCCTTATCTCAGTTCACTGGTCACGATAACAGCACCCACCCGTAGCACACGTTCCAGCAGTTATATCTCACTGATCATCCCTCATTTGGCCACCTTTCCTTCCAGTTCTCTGCTACCAGTGACTGGAACGAACTGCAAAAATCGCTGAAGTTGGAGACTTTTATTTCCCTCACCAACTTTAAACATCAACTATCTGAGCAGCTAACCGATCGCTGCAGCTGTACATAGTCCATCTGTAAATAGCCCACCCAATCTACCTACCTCATCCCCATACTGTTTTTATTTACTTTTCTGCTCTTTTGCACAACAGTATCTCTACTTGCACATCATCATCTTCTCATTTATCATTCCGTTGTTAATCTGCTAAATTGTAATTATTCACTCCTATGGCCTATTTATTGCCTACCTCCTCATGCCTTTTGCACACACTGTATATAGACTTTATTTTTTCTACTGTGTCATTGACTTGTTTATTGTTTACTCCATGTGTAACTCTGTGTTGTCTGTGTCACACTGCTTTGCTTTATCTTGACCAGGTTGCAGATGCAAAAGAGAACTTGTTCTCAACTAGCCACCTGGTTAAATAAAGGTAAAATAAAAAATGGAGGGATTGTGCTTTTTTGGTGTAACTCGGGCAGTTGTTGCCATCCTGTACCTGTCCCGCAGGTGATGTTTGGATGTACCGATCCTGTGCAGGTGTTGTTACACGTGGTCTGCCACTACGAGGACGATCAGTTGTCCGTCCTTTCTCCCTGTAGCGCTGTCTTAGGCGTCTCACAGTACGGACATTGCAATTTATTGCCCTGAGCACATCTGCAGTCCTCATGCCTCCTGGCGGCATGCCTAAGGCACGTTCACGCAGATGAGCAGGGACCCTGGGCATCTTTCTTTTGGTGTTTTTCCAATCAGTAAAGGCCTCTTTAGTGTCCTACGTTTTCATAACCGTGACCTTAATTGCCTACCGTCTGTAAGATGTTAGTGTCTTAACAACCGTTCCACAGGTGAAAGTTCATTAATTATTTATGGTTCATTGAACAAGCATGTGAAACAGTGTTTAAACCCTTTACAATGAAGAGCTGTGAAGTCATTTGGATTTTTACGAATTATCTTTGAAAGACACGGCCCTGAAAAAGGGAAGTTACTCTTTTTGCTGAGTTTAATATACATGTAGTTATTACCATGCATGAGATCCCCACATTGCAGCCTGTACATGTAATATATTCACTGATCATGTACTCTACCTTGGCAAATAAAAGGTGCAGTTCAGGTATGAATGTCTGAGATTATTTTTCAGTCATATCCAATTCCAGGAGTATCAAATTCCAGTCTTTGAATGATGCTGTGTCAGCTTGTATGTATTACATGTCACGTTCTGACCTTTATTTCCTTTGTTTTGTCATTATTTAATATGGTCAGGGCGTGAGTTGGGTGGGCAGTCTATATTTGTTTTTCTATGTTTTGGGGTATTTCTATGTTTCGGCCTAGTATGGTTCTCAATCAGAGGCAGGTGTCATTAGTTGTCTCTGATTGAGAATCATACTTAGGTAGCCTGGGTTTCACTGTGTGTTTGTGGGTGATTGTTCCTGTCTCTGTCTTTGCACCAGATAGGACTGTTTAGGTTTTCCATGTTTATTGTTTTGTAGTGTTCATGTGTACATTTACGTATTAAAAGAACCATGGACACTTACCACGCCGCATATTGGTCCTCTGATCCTTTTCGCCTCTCCTCTTCGGAAGAAGAGGAGGAAATCCCTGACATTACAATTATACACATCAACAGTGTTCACCAATCTTGGTCTTGGGACATCCATGGTTACACATTGTAACTATGCAATAGACTAGAAATATGATTTAACTGGTTAAAGGCTGATTTGTAATTCATACAGTGCCTTGCGAAAGTATTCGGCCCCCTTGAACTTTGCGACCTTTTGCCACATTTCAGGCTTCAAACATAAATATATAAAACTGTATTTTTTTGTGAAGAATCAACAAGTGGGACACAATCATGAAGTGGAACGACATTTATTGGATATTTCAAACATTTTTAACAAATCAAAAACTTAACAATTGGGCGTGCAAAATTATTCAGCCCCTTTACTTTCAGTGCAGCAAACTCTCTCCAGAAGTTCAGTGAGGATCTCTGAATGATCCAATGTTGACCTAAATGACTAATGATGATAAATACAATCCACCTGTGTGTAATCAAGTCTCTGTATAAATGCACCTGCACTGTGATAGTCTCAGAGGTCCGTTAAAAGCGCAGAGAGCATCATGAAGAACAAGGAACACACCAGGCAGGTCCGAGATACTGTTGTGAAGAAGTTTAAAGCCGGATTTGGATACAAAAAGATTTCCCAAGCTTTAAACATCCCAAGGAGCACTGTGCAAGCGATACTATTGAAATGGAAGGAGTATCAGACCACTGCAAATCTACCAAGACCTGGCCGTCCCTCTAAACTTTCAGCTCATACAAGGAGAAGACTGATCAGAGATGCAGCCAAGAGGCCCATGAGCACTCTGGATGAACTGCAGAGATCTACAGCTGAGGTGGGAGACTCTGTCCATAGGACAACAATCAGTCGTATATTGCACAAATCTGGCCTTTATGGAAGAGTGGCAAGAAGAAAGCCATTTCTTAAAGATATCCATAAAAAGTGTTGTTTAAAGTTTGCCACAAGCCACCTGGGAGACACCAAACATGTGGAAGAAGGTGCTCTGGTCAGATGAAACCAAAATTGAACTTTTTGGCAACAATGCAAAACGTTATGTTTGGCGTAAAAGCAACACAGCTCATCACCCTGAACACACCATCCCCACTGTCAAACATGGTGGTGGCAGCATCATGGTTTGGGCCTGCTTTTCTTCAGCAGGGACAGGGAAGATGGTTAAAATGGATGGAGCCAAATACAGGACCATTCTGGAAGAAAACCTGATGGAGTCTGCAAAAGACCTGAGACTGGGACGGAGATTTGTCTTCCAACAAGACAATGATCCAAAACATAAAGCAAAATCTACAATGGAATGGTTCAAAAATAAACATATCCAGGTGTTAGAATGGCCAAGTCAAAGTCCAGACCTGAATCCAATCGAGAATCTGTGGAAAGAACTGAAAACTGCTGTTCACAAATGCTCTCCATCCAACCTCACTGAACTCGAGCTGTTTTGCAAGGAGGAATGGGAAAAAATGTCAGTCTCTCGATGTGCAAAACTGATAGACATACCCCAAGCGACTTACAGCTGTAATCGCAGCAAAAGGTGGCGCTACAAAGTATTAACTTAAGGGGGCTGAATAATTTTGCACGCCCAATTTTTCAGTTTTGATTTGTTAAAAAGGTTTGAAATATCCAATAAATGTAGTTCCACTTCATGATTGTGTCCCACTTGTTGTTGATTCTTCACAAAAAAATACAGTTTTATATCTTTATGTTTGAAGCCTGAAATGTGGCAAAAGGTCGCAAAGTTCAAGGGGGCCGAATACTTTCGCAAGGCACTGTATATACAGAAATAGAATAAAATTTAAAAAACTAACTACATCATGTAAATACTCAAACCAGTTAATCTCAATATCTAATTTCCTTCATCTGCATTGATCTGAAACATGATAGGTGTAGTATTTCATCAAATGAGACTTAATTTCAACCAATAGAGAATGTGAAATGCTTTATTGAAAGAAGTTAATTATCCAAGTGTTATAAATAAATGCATTATACATATTAGAAATACATGTTCAATCTGTACTGCCATGCACATCTGCTGTGCATTATAAAAACAGAGTAAGAAAGAGGTGGCGAGAGATGGTGTAAAAGACAGAAAGGGAAAGAAGTAAGAACATAGGAGCAGGGAATTCCACATATGATTAAAGAATCACAGTTCCTAATATTCTCTCAGTTCATCACAATTAGATAATAGTGTCTAGTGGTGTCTCCTAACAGCCTTGGGCTCCCAGTTGGCCCGAAGGTTATCTTAAGAGCGGGTGAGATGGCGTTGACGGGACTGGACATCAAAACATACCGGCAGATGAGAGCGAGCATGTTTAAGCCTCTTTTTTTATTCTAACACTGTCAGTCATCATAATCATCAGGTGGTGAAATGCAAAACTGACCTTGGATCATTAACTCTGGGACTACTCCATCTCTATCTGTATTTCAATGTAAAGCATCCCTTTAATAATACTTCCTGTTGACCTGACCAAGTGACCTCTCACCTCTGATCATGCTGTGCCCTCTATGTAGCCAGTTCAGATGTGGGAGGTGTTTACCGACACAGCTGATATAACCTAGAGGATTTAGGGAGAAGGGGAGAGAGGGATGAAGTGAAGGAGAGAGACGTATTGAGAAAATAAGGTGGTTAAAGAGACAGTGTTCAACAGGAAGCTGTGTGTGTGGCCTCACCTGGTGTCCACACTAAGTGGCTGCAAAGTACTTTATACTGATAAACATGAACGGACACACGAGGACAAACAATATAGCGTAGTTATAGAAAGTGTCTTACTACTCTCCATAGTTGGCCCTCTTGCCTATCATTTGAAGGTGGAAGGAGCCAGTTATACACCTGAGCCTGCTTAGCACACAACACAATCCATCAATCAGATTGATACATGAGTGTGTGTGTGGGTTATAGGGTGTCTAATTGTTCTAAATTAGTTTTTGTAGACATCACACTTTTACCTAAACAGCACTCTCGCCTGAGAAGTAGAAATCAAAGGGAGAGAAACAGAATTGAATAACTGCAGTTGACATAGCTAAGTAAATGGAAGAATACTCTTATTGCAATGTGGATGGCTATTAAGAGCCTTTGGTTGTGCATAGTGTAGTCATGGTGTTGCCAGGGAACAGCACCCTCTTCAAAGAAGTAGGAGGTGAAGATGTCCGCACATGGATTGCCTCTCTTGCTGCGTTGTTGGACCCCATCCTTGAAACATCCTGCAGAGCAGCAGACTTCTCCTCTGGCACACAGTGGCGAGCTGCAGATCCCCTCCTGGTCCTTATGTCCATCCTCATAAAGTTTTGCAGGACAGCCTTTACACATTATTAGACTTTTACATCAGCAGGTGTAAAAAGGCCCATGGAGTTGGTGGAATCGTCCTTTAATTCATGGCCACTTGCTCAGCTGGGCCAGGGGTGCTTTAATTAGGTCAGGTGGAAATGTCCGACTGATCAACTCATTAAAAGGAGGAAATCGCCACCGCCCGACCTCGCTGCTTTCTCAACCCTGTCTAATCCAGACAGTCTGTGCGTCCATGAATCAACGTAAGCCCACCGAATCTGTTACCTTTTATCTGAACTATCTGTTGCGATCGGGAGACCGGGCCATCAGTTATTGATTAGAGTTATTACCGCAGAGAGCGGCTTGGAGTGCACGCTTCAAACCTATTGTGTTATGTAAATGGACAATGATCACAGCCCTACAGATCATCTCAGGCCAGTTATGCCATTAATATATGGTTAATATGCAATGAAATTACATGTACATATGAAGACAAACCTGAAAGGATGAAATATGAAACGTAATTGTTTGCTGAACTGATCAATTCTGATATCAAACTGATGGAGATTATAGATTGAATAACTGATAACTGATAAATGTATATGTATTATCCTTCTCATGACTATGATGAATGGTTATGATCCTAAATGACTCCATTCTGCTTCATATTCAATTCCTACGGAACCTTATTGCGGAATTACCTTTCTGTTAATAATGAGAATGATTTGACTTTCTGATTTGAATTTGATTATGTTATTCTGTTTCCGTTGTTATGCAGCGCAGACAACCTACCCAGTAAATATACCACTTTGTGGTTAAAGAAATTCCTGCCTCAGTCTCATCCATTCCTGTCACCTGACCTGTGACCACCTGTTCGCCTTCACTATTGTCAGTCATCCTACCTGTCCAGCTACCCATACAGATTCCAATAATCTTTCCCCAGGTAACTGGATTACTGAAGTATAATATCCCTTATAACAAATCAACATAACATTTGATTGATAGATGCATGTGCACACACAATAAGATCATATCAAGGATAGCATCACAAATGAATATATAAACACCACTTGAAGCTTGAGGAGTTGATTAATTGAATCAGTTGTGCAGTGCTAAGGCAAAAACAAAAATGTACACCTATTTGAGTCACCAGGACTGAGAACCACTGTTCTTCATTGGGACAGGCTTTCATAGCCCTCTTTATCTGAGGACATAACTCCACAAGAAACAGAATTCATTGTAATCGAATTACATAGCACTGAATATTATGTTACTATTATCTCTGTCCTCACTCCTAGGGACACTATACCTTCACCCTTCTCCATGGCTGTTAAAAAAATGCATTTGGAGTTTTTTTTTTTTTACAGTGATCAATATATCAAGATAGGTAGCTAATATGAAGTTTAGTAGCTGGTGATGTTTATTTCACTTAGCTAGCTATCTATACAGTATGTAAAGTTGGCTAGATAGCTAGAAAGCTCATTTAGCAACTCATTTGAGTTAGCCTGCTAGCTAGTTAGCTAATAATACAGTTTCTTTGACCATTTTCAAAATGTATATACTTACTTGAATAGCTTCTTCCAGCCATGTTGACAATTGTAAACAGGGCAGCAAAGTTTGTTTGTCACCAGAGCGTTTTAAAGCATATTACTATTGAACTATTTACCTAATTATTAATAACCAAACCTTCTTACAAACTTGCTATGCTGAATTCTTGACGCACACTCGAACTTATGCTGCCAAGCACTGGGCGGACTAAGCGGCACGCGGCAATTTTCCGCTTGGTAGTGTACAAGCCGGGTAGAGTACAAGGCAGCAGATACTCATAACCCATTTAGTTCATAGCTACTTGTATATAATGTATTATTGGTCTTAGTTGTGTTTCCATCAACAAAGGTAAAACCTGATCAATGTGTGGCATAAAAGCATGTGTGAGTGCATTTCTTGATTGAAAATTCAATGTCACTTCCTTCAGCAATTTGTCTAAAGTTTGGATGGAGAAGATTCCGTGCAACGCTCCACCACACTGTGGGAGTTGTAGTCATAAATGTGCTTTAGGCCTTGTTACTTATCTGAAAGAACCATTCTATAAACATCATTTCCCAGAGACCAGTGTTTTCTGAGAGGCACCAGAGCTTCGAGCCGGGACGAACGCTCACGTAGTAAACGAACGGATGGCAGGGTGATTAGCGGTAAAAAGAAGAAGAAAAAAAAGAAATCGGACTCAACTCGCTAACGGGATCTGGTGCTATAGATGAGCTGAAAGCGGTATATCGCTGTAATGCTGTCCCGTTGACCCAGCCGCGCGCGTCGTTCCCAAACACTTACCACAGCGAAGGTAAAGTTTAGCACAACTCTGTACAGTTTTGGGTAGCATCCCCGCCTGTTAAATATGTATTACTTGTGGCGAGGGAAGAAGCGCAGAAATGTATCTGTCATCAGTCATGATTTTTTTCCTCTGACGCTGGTGAAACATTTTTTTCCCGAGATGAGAGACAAACTTCCACACTCGGATTCGAAAGGCTATGAGACTAGTAAACTGGTATCAGAGCCTGATTTATTAGGCAACTCGTCTCGGCATGTGTTGAAGTTCAGTGCAATTGTAAGGGATTTGTAGGCTACCTAAAATGGGCTAAACATGGTCATGGATTTGATGCTGACAATTTACCCATTGACTTGGGCATCATGTTGATGGACATAAATTACAGGAGTTTATGTCATGAGTTACTGTTTCCTACTAATTGTTTGGATATGTGGTTTTGAGGTGGTATGATGGGGTGAATTGATCTCCATGTTTATTTTCCTTGAGTATGTTTAGAAGTATGTTCAAAACCACAGGTCTTTAAGATCAACCTCGATGTACTGTAATGGATGATTTCGCAGTGTAGGCAAATAATGCAAATGTGTAGATAGAGCTCCTTCTGTGCAAGTTTAGTAGCCTGTCATTGAGTTCTGAAAGACACAAACAGTCACCAATGTGACTCAGGAGGTACAATATGTTCCAGGAGTTTTTCTTTACTAGCCACATGAACAGGAAAAGCTCTAAGCCCCAATGACAGCCTACAATTAGGGTCTGGAGTTTTTCCTGGACAGGTCAAGTGGTCTGTAGCCTCAGTTTCCAGGCGTCCTCGCTGTTCGTGGTGAGCGTGACAAGGGGAGTATGGTAACACGAGACTAAGTGATCAGGAAATCGACTGGGCTCTAGGCTCTAAACAACACAGCACAGGACACTGCTTTACTCACTATGCACTATAACACCTGTAGTACAGTAACCATGCACTAGACCATGTTTCACCCCAATAGTCATGGCCTCATTCATTGTATTCTAATCAGGGTTGGGGTCCTTTTATAATTCAGTTCAAGTCCAATACAAAGTAAGGGCCATTTTCATTCCCTGAATTGAAAGGGGGTGGAATCCAACCCAGATTGTAACCCAGCCTGGATCAGTGTTACAATAAAACAGTGTGAACTGACTGGTCTAACACTCCTTCCACCCTATAGCCCAGAGCAGGTATACTACATACAGCTGCATGTTCTTCCTGTTTCTCTCTGCCTCTCCTAATCATTAACTGTTTACCCCTCACCCAGCTACACCAGGCTGGAGCATCAGATAGTGCCTGGCCCCATGCAAAACCTCCTGCTCCCTTTCTCTCTGGGTTTCCTCTGTTCCAAATCACCTCACTAGAACTGGGAAACCAACGTTCTGCTCCATTAGAATAATGTAATGTAAGGAAATCCAAGGTGGATGTTTGAATCTGAAATCTACTGATGGCAAGGCCTTGTGTTTCTAAGATACATGTTACAATTTTACCCCAGTTTGAATTGATTCCCTGTTCATTTGTAATGCAAATAAACAGTCATTTATATATGCAGGACTGTAATGTATTTACAGTTTACAGGGTTAGGAGGATGACCTGACAAAGTGAAGATGCACAAAATGTCACTCTTATGGTTATTCCTGACTGTGTGACCTGCCCAGGTCTGGGAAAACTCAGGCCCTATAGTCATTTGTTAGTGTGTGTTGTGATTCTCTTTATATGATTGTAAAATTCCTGCCTCTACTCTCCTCCAGGTGTGGACCAGTGTGTGTGTGAGACATGTCAGATAAGATGTCCAGTTTTCTGCACATCGGGGACATCTGCTCCCTGTATGCAGAGGGCTCCACCAACGGTTTCATCAGCACTCTGGGGTGAGTTAAGTTCACCTATCCCTTCCCTCCTTTAGCAATTATCACTTACTGGCAATGAATGGCAATGGTGGTAACATAGGTCTTCTAATGCAGGGCTGGTCAATTCCGGTCCCGGAGTGCAGAAACACTTGTTTTTTTGTTTCTACCTGGTGTTAATTAATCAGTCCCTAAACCAAGTGTTTTGGCCCTCCCTAGACTGACCCCAGACATTGAACTGCCTGGGTCTAATGTAATCATTTTAGATAGTGCCTATATATTTCCCAATAATTTGGAATGGAGGAATATAGCTGCATCTACTCAGCAGATGCCATGGGACATGAACTCACCTGGACATTAGGGCACTTTTGAGGTCTGCACATGCATGACAAACTTTAATTGTGGAGGGAGCTATCCCTTTAAGGGTAAATTCATAGCTTCATGTACACTTGAGAAGGTCATTAAGGTACTGCCTTCAAAGCTCTGCAGTGCATATATAAAGGACTTTAGTCTGTAGTGGTGGTGTGAGTCCCCAATCGTAAGATGAGTGTGGGTTTGAGAGAGGAATGCTGTGGAGATGAATCACAGGAGAGGTGTTGTGGCCTGTGAGTCTGAAAGTTACTGTTATCATGGCAGGGAGGTACTGGCACACAGAGCTGTGTGTGTGCTGCTCAGGGGCCCCTCTGCCATCTGTGGGCCACTGATACAGAGTGGTTTGGAAGGGTACATGACATTTCCACTTTTCTCAAAGAACAGAGCTGGTCAAATTAAGCCCTTTGAAGTGGGAGTCTGGTCCTGGGTATCTCCATGACCATGATGGTATGTAGACTGGGAAGAATGGGAAATAGGCGGGAACTAATTAACACACAATGATAAGGTGTGATTGTGTGCGAGAGATGTGTCTGGGAGGGAGCGAGAAAGGATTTAACCCAGATGGAGAAAGGTAGGGAGGATGTCTGTGTATGGTATGTGTAGACTGTTGGTGATCCATAGACAATATTGGACACACAATGATTAGTTATGTTTGTGTATGAGCAAGAGAAAACATTTATATAGGGTCATAATACCAGTGAGAACGCGTAAACACACTCCATAGGAATTCTCCTACAACAGGGTTCCCCAACTAGCAGCCTGTTTTTCTGAGCAAATAAAAATACAAATTGGACATTAGACTATAAAAACACCAGCAAATATTCCCACAGTTACTACAGATACAGTGGGGAGAACAAGTATTTGATACACTGCCGATTTTGCAGGTTTTCCGACTTACAAAGCATGTAGAGGTCTGTAATTTTTTATCATAGGTACACTTCAACTGTGAGAGAAAATCACATTGTATGATTAAGTAATTAATTTGCATTTTATTTCATGACATAAGTATTTGATACATCAGAAAAGCAGAACTTAATATTTGGTACAGAAACCTTTGTTTTGCATTTACAGAGATCATACGTTTCCTGTAGTTCCTGACCAGGTTTGCACACACTGCAGCAGGGATTGTGGCCCACTCCTCCATATAGACCTTCTCCAGATCCTTCAGGTTTCGGGGCTGTCGCTGTGCAATGTAACAAGAATATTTAGACTTGGGGATGCCACCCGTTAGATAAAATATCGAACGGTTCTGTATTTCACTGAAAGAATAAACGTCTTGTTTTTGAAATGATAGTTTCCGGATTCGATCATATAGACCTGTAATCTGCACACACAGTGAGGTGAAGACTTTTGGAGGATGGCCTGGTGTCAAGAAGGGCAGCAAAGATGCCACATCTCTCCAGGAAAAACATCAGGGACTTGTAATTATACTTCAGTATTCCATAGTAACATCTGACAAAAATATCTAAAGACACTGAAGCAGCAACTTCAGTTATAATGGATTCAATGCAGGTTTGGTTATTGTTCTGGGTCAAGATAACATGTAGGGGAATGTCATAGTGTATGACTCTTGTATTTGTAATGTCATGTATTTTGGTCCATTTTTATCCAGATCTGTGCTACTTCTCACTGTGTGCATCTGTGCTACTTCTCACTGTGTGCATCTGTGCTACTTCTCACTGTGTGCATAGTGTGCACTGTACTCCGCACAGTGACTAAGGCATGCCATAACATTATTAACACTTTTGGGCTCCCGAGTGGTGCAGCGGTCTAAGGCACTGCATCTCAGTGCTAGAGGCGTCACTACAGACCCTGGTTCGATCCTGGCCTATATCACAACCGGTTGTAATCGAGAGTTCCATAGGGCGGCGCACAATTCGCCCAGCATCGTCCGGGTTAGGGGATGGGTTAGGCCGGCTGTCATTGTAAAATAAGAATTTATTCTTAACTGACTTGCCTAGTTAAATAAAAAAAGATTTGTCTTTAAATGAATGTGCTTCTGCGACACTTCTTGTCTTATTTACTTTGTCTATACATTGATAATATTGCATGCTCTCTGCTGCGCAGACGATGTATTTGAAGAGTATTTATTCCAGTTTGCGAAGACGAGCCATCAACTGCTGGTTTGATTCTGTTTACATGTGATTTACAAGGGGGATGGTTAGTAATGCTAGTGCTGGCTAGAGGCTCAGGATCCCTGGACACCCCCCTCTTGCTGCTCATGAAAATTGGATCAGACGGACGGAGACCGGACCCCGACGGACGGACGGAGACCGGACCCCGGCGGACGGACGGAGACCGGACCCCGACGGACGGACGGAGACCGACCGGACGGAGACCGGACCCCGACGGACGGACGGAGACCGGACCCCGACGGACGGACGGAGACCGGACCCCGACGGACGGACGGAGACCGGACCGACGGACGGACGGACGGACGGAGACCGGAGACCCCGACGGACGGACGGAGGACGGACGGACGGGCGGACGGACGGAGACCGGACCCACGGACGGACCCCGGACGGAGACCGAGGACGGACCGACGGACGGGCAGACGGACGGACCGAGACCGACCCGACGGACGGACGGAGACCCGACCCGGAGACCGACCACGGACGGACGGACGGACGGACGGAGACCGGACCCCGGACGGAGACGGACGGACGGACGGAGACCGACCCCGACGGACGGAGACCGACCCAGCGACGGACGGAGACCGACCCCGACGGACGGACGGAGACCGACGGACGGACGGGAGACCGGACCGACCCCGACGGACCCCACCGGACCCCAGGACGGACGGAGACCGGACCCCGAGACCGGACGGAGACGGGACGGAGACCGACCGACGGACGGAGGAGACCGGACCGACCCCACGGACGGAGACCGGACGGAGACCGGACCCCCGACGGACGGAGACCGGACCCCCGACGGACGGAGACCGACCCGGACGGACGGACGGACGGAGACCGACGACGGAGACCGGCTGGACGGAGACCGAGATGGAGACGGACCGACGGACCCAGGGAGACGGAGACCGACGGACTGACGGAGACCGGATGGAGACCGACCGGAGACCCCACGGACGGAGACCGACCCCGACGGACGGAGACGGACCCCAGACGAACGGACGGACGGAGACCGACCGACGGAGACCCCGACGGACGGACGGACGGAGACCGGACCCCGACGGACGGACGGAGACCGGACCCCGACGGACGGACGGACGGACCCAGACCGAACGGACGGACGGAGACCCCAGACGGACTGACGGAGAGACCGACCCCGGATGGAGACCGGACCCCGACGGACGGAGACCGGACCCCCGACGGACGGAGACCGGACCCCCGACGGACGGAGACCGGACCCCGACGGACTGACGGACGGACCCCGACGGACTGACGGACGGACCCAGACGAACGGACGGACGGAGACCGACGGACTGACGGAGACCGGATGGAGACCGGACCCCGATGAAGACCGGACCCCCGACGGACGGAGACCGGACGGAGACCGGACCCCCGACGGACGGAGACCGGACCCCCGACGGACGGAGACCGGACCCGGACGGACAGTGAGACCGGACCCGGACGGACAGTGAGACCGGACCCGGACGGACAGTGAGACCGGACCCGGACGGACAGTGAGACCGACCGGACCCGGACGGACAGACAGACCGGACCCGGACGGACAGACCAGACATGGACAGACGGACCAGACAGAGACCAGACATGGACAGACGGACAGACAGACAGAGACCAGACATTACTAACCATCCACCAGACAGAGATCAGACATTACTAACCATCCACCAGACAGAGACCAGACAGACAGAGTTATTTGAATGACAATCACCGGCTGACAAAATGTCATGACCGCCACAGCCCTAGTCATAGGTTCTCTTTTCTGACAACTTACTATAATATGAATCAGATGCTCAGTATAGCAATGCTGTATAATGCTCTGCGGAGGTAGACACTGTAGACTGGAGCCTCAGTATGTTATGTCATTTTCAGAGAGCGGTGTGTCCCTGGTGCAGACAGGTCCATGTGTAGTACGACTGACTGTGTGTGTGTAAACTCCACAGGAACATGACTGGGATGGATGTGGTATCTGGCTGGGGTCCAGGCAGCCGTTATTATGAGC
Organism: Oncorhynchus nerka; assembly: GCF_034236695.1. Taxonomy (NCBI): domain Eukaryota; kingdom Metazoa; phylum Chordata; class Actinopteri; order Salmoniformes; family Salmonidae; genus Oncorhynchus; species Oncorhynchus nerka. The sequence goes on along the minus strand of NC_088397.1, from coordinate 68,577,179 downwards.
CAGTAGAAAACTACATTTGTCAGCGGCAGGAATGCTAGTCAGTTCGCCCACTAGCAGTGGTCAGCTAATCCTTTCATTTCTTCCTCATAATTGGTGGACTGTAGAAGAGCCACGGCGATACAAGAAACCTTGTGGTGTAACCACAAGTATGTGATTGGTCTAAATATAGTGACCGAGGGAGTCAAAATAAACAGAGCTCTGTGGTTAAGTGTTATGAAAAAACTGTACTTTTTATGGGTGTACGTGGTGCTTTATTACAAGATCTGGGCTTGGATGTAATGGAGGGTTTACAATGGAGGGTTTACAATGAGTTGAAATAAAAGCCTTCGATTTGAAAAGATGCTGGTTTCTTCCAGATATACCCTAACCTAGAATGAATAACCCTTGTGGAAAGGTGTACACATTTGTTTGGAGCCTGGGGCTTATATATGAAAAATAAAGAAAGCTATGTGCTTGCAGATTTGTATGTGTGGTGCACATTTATAATGTTGAAACTGTTCAAGTTTATTTGCATGTGAAGGGTGTGTGTGGTCGACTATCTGTGTGTTTCTGACTTGACGTGTCATTGTCTCTTCCCTCCACAGGCTGGTAGATGACCGCTGTGTGGTACAGCCCGACACAGGGGACCTGAACAACCCCCCCAAAAAGTTCAGAGGTAAGAGAATGGTATACTCCCATCTCATTCTACTATAGCAGCATCACATCACCTCAGTAAATCCTGCCTGTTTACACAGTGTGTTCCACTGAAGATGTTTCTTATTGTGTAACACTGCGTTTCTATGGTGCTATCGCCATTATCACTCCTGTCCACATGGACTTCAAAAAGCACAGCTCGCTTTGATGTGTGTGTGTGTGTGATGCTTGTATCTGTGTGTGTGATGCTTGTATCTGTGTTTTTTATCAGTGTGTGTTTGTGTATCATCTTTCCTATGTTGTGAGGCTGTGAACATATTGAGGCCCATGAAGGAAGATGTTTCTCTGGGTTTTGCAGTTGGGCTATATATAGCTCTGTCACAGGAAGTACAACTGAACTTGTGACTAAGGCTGTGGCGCTCATGAAATGTTGTCAGCCAGTTGTTGTCATGCAAAAGTCTCACGTTCTCACGGTAATTGACCGTTACTTAACATACTCGTATAGCATCTCCAGGCCTCCACACGAACAAGCCGACGATGAGGGCATTTGGAGCATCTACATTTAAAAAAGTATAATAAGTCAATTTAACATACAATAAATCCATTATTTATTTTAGACAGGTCTAAAGAAACATGATGATATGAAGAACATGTATTTCGTAAGAACAGAATAGGAGTTGGCCAACTATGTTATCTGGCTATGGATATGCCATAGGCTGCAGGCTAGTTAATTTAGCTGACAAGATATGCCTAAGTCCTGTGCCATTATTTTATTTGATATGATTTTATAGTAAGAACAATAAAATTGAACTTAGCTGAATAAAATAGAAAGGATATTTTTCCCATTACAGTGACTGCACATATGAAATGGAAATGTTGAGCGTAATAAAGTGATAATTTAAAACAGGTCCTATATGCTACAGTAAGAGTTATTTGGCAACTTTAGTTGTGAAGGATACAAACCTTAGAATGTCTTAGAAATCAAAACATAGGGGCTACATCGTATGACTACACGTTACTGATGTTTGAAAAAGTGGCAAAAAAAAAAGCTTGCACTCTGTTTCTTGCCTCAGGGTGGACAGCTGTTCTCTCATCAACTGACCATATTTTGAAATTAGTTTAGGTTAAGAACGGCCCATTATCAAACGGGCGTGAACAGGGGCAGGGAAAAAAGACAAATCACCTGTATGCACTCGAATAGCAAGTGGAGGCCATGCGCTTTCTCTGTTTTGTAGCAGCTGAGAAATGAATACAACACTTATTTCACTCCACGCATCAACCACTGTTTGAGGAGCATGCTGTCACTGTCTCAACAGGTGATATTCCTGTTTAAGGAGCATGCTGTCACTGTCTCAACAGGTGATATTCCTGTTTGAGGAGCATGCTCTCACTGCCCCAACAGGTGATATTCCTGTTTAAGGAGCATGCTGTCACTGTCTCAACAGGTGATATTCCTGTTTAAGGAGCATGCTGTCACTGTCTCAACAGGTGATAGTCCTGTTTAAGGAGCATGCTGTCACTGTCTCAACGGGTGATATTCCTGTTTGAGGAGCATGCTCTCACTGTCTCAACAGGTGATATTCCTGTTTAAGGAGCATGCTGTCACTGTCTCAACAGGTGATATTCCTGTTTGAGGAGCATGCTCTCACTGTCTCAACAGGTGATATTCCTGTTTAAGGAGCATGCTGTCACTGTCTCAACAGGTGATATTCCTGTTTAAGGAGCATGCTGTCACTGTCTCAACGGGTGATATTCCTGTTTGAGGAGCATGCTCTCACTGTCTCAACAGGTGATATTCCTGTTTGAGGAGCATGCGGTCACTGCCCCAACAGGTGATATTCCTGTTTGAGGAGCATGCTGGCACTGTCTCAACAGGTGATATTCCTGTTTAAGGAGCATGCTGTCACTGTCTCAACGGGTGATATTCCTGTTTGAGGAGCATGCTGTCACTGTCTCAACAGGTGATATTCCTGTTTGAGGAGCATGCTGTCACTGTCTCAACAGGTGATATTCCTGTTTGAGGAGTATGCTCTCACTGTCTCAACAGGTGATATTCCTGTTTGAGGAGCATGCTGTCACTGTCTCAACAGGTGATATTCCTGTTTGAGGAGCATGCTGTCACTGTCTCAACAGGTGATATTCCTGTTTGAGGAGCATGCTGTCACTGTCTCAACAGGTGATATTCCTGTTTGAGGAGCATGCTCTCACTTTCTCAACAGGTGATATTCCTGTTTGAGGAGTATGCTCTCACTGTCTCAACAGGTGATATTCCTGTTTGAGGAGCATGCTCTCACTGTCTCAACAGGTGATATTCCTGTTTGAGGAGCATGCTCTCACTGTCGCAACAGGTGATATTCCTGTTTGAGGAGCATGCTCTCACTGTCGCAACAGGTGATATTCCTGTTTGAGGATTATGCTGTCACTTTCTCAACAGGTGATATTCCTGTTTGAGGAGTATGCTGTCACTGTCTCAACAGGTGATATTCCTGTTTGAGGAGCATGCTCTCACTGTCTCAATAGGTGATATTCCTGTTTGAGGAGCATGCTGTCACTGTCTCAACAGGTGATATTCCTGTTTGAGGAGCATGCTCTCACTGTCTCAACCGGTGATATTCCTGTTTGAGGAGCATGCTGTCACTGTCTCAACAGGTGATAATCCTGTTTTGAGGATTATGCTGTCACTTTCTCAACAGGTGATATTCCTGTTTGAGGAGCATGCTCTCACTGTCGCAACAGGTGATATTCCTGTTTGAGGATTATGCTGTCACTTTCTCAACAGGTGATATTCCTGTTTGAGGAACATGCTCTCACTGCCCCAACAGGTGATATTCTGCCATGTGCTCTCCAACCTTGTTCCTGCAGCTACCCAGTACTAAATTTAGGAAACCAATTGAAATCTGTTTGTGGACATTGATAGTAACATGTTTTCACATTGAAACATATTTCACTAAATTGACAGCCCGTCAGCATGCTGGAGAAAGGAATAAATGAGAGAGGAGCATTTCACTACACCCGCAATAACATCTGCTAATCACGTCTATGTGATCAGTAACATTTGATTTGGAAATGCATGGTGGTGAGATATTCTGTATAGCTAAAGGTAATGTGTCACCCAATTAATTATGAAAATATAAAAATTCCCTATTAGGCTATTCAAACCAAACAAACCAAATACAAATTCACTAATTGTAGGCTAACTGTAAGCCGCACTGCACAATTAATGAACCAACAGCATCGCCTAGACTCGTTCTCTCCCAGACTCATAGATAGCAGTTTTAGAGTGTAGTATAAGGTAACCAGTCCATCCAGTATGCATAATAATACAGTCCACACTCAAAAGGCGTTTACTCAAATTTGTTTAATTTTGGAGTATAGGCTAGGCCAATTATGTACCGAAGACCTCTTAAATCAGTTTTGGTTTATGTTTTTCTGCTATGTATAATATGCGGTAGGCTATAACTCCAGTATGTAGATAGGAGGCAGGGCACAATCATAATTTGTGTTGAGTTTTTGTTTTTTCAGGCTTGATTCATTCAGAACTTCCATACAGCAAAGCATCCCCAAACCATCACACTACCACCACCACGCTTCACCGTTGGGATGAGATCCTTACTGTGGAATCATCACACTACCACCACCACGCTTCACCGTTGGGATGAGATCCTTACTGTGGAATCATCACACTACCACCACCACGCTTCACCACCACGCTTCACCGTTGGGATGAGGTCCTTACTGTGGAATCATCACACTACCACCACCACGCTTCACCGTTGGGATGAGGTCCTTACTGTGGAATCATCACACTACCACCACCACGCTTCACCGTTGGGATGAGGTCCTTACTGTGGAATCCTCACACTACCACCACCACGCTTCACCGTTGGGATGAGGTCCTTACTGTGGAACCATCACACTACCACCACCACGCTTCACCGTTGGGATGAGGTCCTTACTGTGGAATCATCACACTACCACCACCACGCTTCACCGTTGGGATGAGGTCCTTACTGTGGAATCATCACACTACCACCACCACGCTTCACCGTTGGGATGAGATCCTTACTGTGGAATCATCACACTACCACCACCACGCTTCACCGTTGGGATGAGGTCCTTACTGTGGAATCATCACACTACCACCACCACGCTTCACCGTTGGGATGAGATCCTTACTGTGGAATCATCACACTACCACCACCACGCTTCACCGTTGGGATGAGGTCCTTACTGTGGAATCATCACACTACCACCACCACGCTTCACCGTTGGGATGAGATCCTTACTGTGGAATCATCACACTACCACCACCACGCTTCACCGTTGGGATGAGGTCCTTACTGTGGAATCATCACACTACCACCACCACGCTTCACCGTTGGGATGAGGTCCTTACTGTGGAACCATCACACTACCACCACCACGCTTCACCGTTGGGATGAGGTCCTTACTGTGGAATCATCACACTACCACCACCACGCTTCACCGTTGGGATGAGGTCCTTACTGTGGAACCATCACACTACCACCACGCTTCAGCGTTGGGATGAGGTCCTTATGGAATGTTTGGTTTTTGACCAGGCATAATAGGACCCATGTTTTCCAAAAAGTTATACTTTTGACTCATCTGTCCATAGAACATTCTTCCAAGAGTCTTGATGATCATCCAGGTGCTTCCAGGTACTTTTTGGCAAACTTTTTGGATGAGAAAAACCAAACACTGCATTCCTCAGTAAGAAACTCATACCAACGGTCAAACATGGTGGTGGTAGTGTGATGGTTTGGGGATGCTTTGCTGCCTCAGGACATGGATGACTTGCCTTAATAGAAGGAACCATGAATTCTGCAGTATATCAGAGAATTCTACAGGAGAATGTCAGGGCATCCGCCTGTGAGCTGAAGCTGGAGCGCAGCTGGGTCGTGCATCAAGACAATGATCCCAAACACACAATCAAGTCTACATGAAAATGGTTAAAAAGCAACACATTTGAAGTTTTGGAATGGCCTAGTCAAAGTCCAGACCTAATCCCAATTGAGATGTTGTGGCAGGACTTGAAACGAGCAGTTCATACTTGAAAACCCACAAATGTTGCTTAGTTAAGTTCCGCATGTAAGAGTGGTCCAAAATTCCTCCTCCGCAATGTGACAGACTGATCAACAACTACAGGAAGTGTTTGGTTGCAGTCATTGCAGCTAAAGGTGGCACAGCCAGTTATTGAGTGTAAGGGGGCAGTTACTTTCTCAGACAGGGGCACTGGGTGTTGCATTACTTTATTAAGTATAAATAGTTTTTGTTATTTGTTAACTCAGGTTCCCTTTATTTAATATTAGGTTTTGGTTAAAGATTGGAAAACATTCAGTATCAGCACTTTTTCCCGGCACTGCAGTATGTTCACCATTTCAATATGCGTGGACGTTCCATGCACAATTTCTGTGGGGTTTTAGCAATTGTCTGTGTTAGTGTGTATAATAATCACTGAGAAAAGCATGGTGTTTTGTGATGGTGTACTTTGCAGTAATGGAAGGAGTGTAATATGGATCCATGGTAGGTCTAAGTGTCGCCCTAAGAGGAACAAAGGAGCATGTTTCAGCAATGCTGGAAGGAGTTGAGACTAACAAGCATTCCACTCATACTAGGAGTTATGTTAGTTTCCGCATTACATGATGTGGCTGAAGGCAAGTGGGGCTTTGTCTAGCATACATTGTGCCCGTTAGCTGCAGTCTGATAGAGCGAAGCAGGGAGATTGTACTGTATTTCTAAGCGTTAAAGCTTTGTTTTCCTTAGATGGAGCGTTGATGTCCGATGGAAGTTCTGAGTTTATTTCCTCCTTGAAGACTGTTACCAACACCAGGAGGCTACTCTCTCTCTGTCAGTCTATCTTTCTGTGCAGTAACGGTGTGTGTGTGTGTGTATGTTCAGTCAAGTTATCTCTGTCTGTGTGTATATGTTCAGTGTCCTGTAAGGCTTTAACCAGGGCTGTGACCTGAAGTCGCCTGTATTCTAAGAACATTGTTGTTGGTAGTAATAGATGATAGTTTAGGGTGAGATGTAGCCTACTTGGCTATAACACTACTGTGACCTCAACTGATCTAATTCTTTTTTTTATACCAAAACGTGACTCATTTGGATTCTCTCTGTAGCTTGGCATGGCCTTTTTATTTACGGGATGCTTTTTCCAGACGTTAAACCAAACATTAAACGGTTTCTTCCTATTGTTTTTAACATTAGCCAAACACTAAAAACCACAGTGTATACTCAGTGGGAGTTACTGTACTTCCATTTATACCCCAAGGAGGGAGTGTGTCCGCCGGATGGCTGGACGGTGTAGGGTGAGGTTACCCCTAGAGTTACCCCCCTGCTGATGGTTATGGTCTGGGGAGGGTAAGCTGATCCTAGATCAACTTCTGCCTGGAGTACAGTCCCCCTGTGTGCCGTCCATTTTGGAGAGTTCCTCCTCAGAGAGAGTAAATAGTGTGTTGGGGGATGCAGAATTTCTGTGTAGCTGCTCTGAAAGATGGTAGAGATAATCCTCCTTACTTTAGCATGCTGCTGGCTGTGGGCCAGACTAACCCTGGCCACCAGGCCTCACTACTGAGGTATGCATACCATTTCCTCCCAATGTAAGCAGACGCACCCCACTTTACAGGCACGCACACATACAGTTTTGCAGGCAAACAACATTTTTATGTCTCTGTGTCCAGTATGAAAGAAGTTACAGGTAGTTTCACGAGCCAATGCTAACTAGCATTCTAGCAGATACCCATAGTCTTCCAGCCATATGGCTAGCAGATACCCATAGTCTTCCAGCCATATGGCTAGCAGATACCCATAGTCTTCCAGCCATATGGCTAGCAGATACCCATAGTCTTCCAGCCATATGGCTAGCAGATACCCATAGTCTTCCAGTCATCTGCTAGTGCTAGGTAGATAAAGGGCCTCATTGCCAAAATAACAAAGTATCCCTTTAAACACACACCTACACAGGCTAGTAATGTGCGGGTTGACTCAGAAATCGCAGTCCCCGTGGTTATATCCGCAGGTAGGGTGTAGGGTGACCACATTTAAAATACACAAATGTGGGACAACAGGATGATTTTGCTGACATTCATGGGACAGTGTAGCCTACATGATAAAAATATTTGTGTCCCCCCCCACCAAATATTTATTTTCCACCATAATTTGCAAATAAATTTCAAAAAAAATCCTACAATGTGATTTTCTGGATTTTTTTCCCCCATTTTGTCTGTCATAGTTGAAGTGTACCTATGATGAAAATTACAGCCCTCCCTCATCTTTTTAAGCGGGAGAACTTGCACAATTGGTGGCTGACTAAATACTTTTTTGCCCCACTGTATACCGTCCCTGTGTCATTTATAGTGTAAAGATATGGAATGGATTGATGTGTTTCAGTTGAGTTTATTCAATACTATTGTATCACATCCGGCCGTGATTGGGAGTCCCATAGGGCTGCGCACAATTGGCCCAGCATCGTCCGGGTTTGGCTGGGGTATGCCGTCATTGTAAATAAGAATTTGTTCTTAACTGACTTGCCTCGTTAAATAAAGGTAAAATTTTAAAAAGCACTTGGTAAAACTCAGATGCCAACTATTTACATCAGACCGTTAGAATCACTAGGCAGCCAAATGCCTATAGTAGGAAACAGAGTTGTTATCAATAAGCCATGTACAGTTGAAGTCGGAAGTTTACATACACCTTAGCCAAAAACATTTCAACTCAGTTTTTCACAATTCCATTTAATCCTAGTAAAAAAATCCCTGTTTTAGGTCAGTTAGGATCACCACTTTATTTAAAAAATGTGAAATGTCAGAATGAAATAATTTATTTATTTCAGGTTGTATTTCTTTCATCACATTCCCAGTGGGTCAGAAGTTTACATACACTCAATTAGTATTTGGTAGCATTGCCTTTAAATTGTTTAACTTGGGTCAAACTTTTCCCACAATAAGCTGGGTAAATTTTGGCCCATTCCACCTGACAGAGCTGGTGTAACTGAGTTAGGTTTGTAGGCCTCCTTGCTCGCACATGCTTTTACCACAAATGTTCTATAGGATTGAGGTCAGGGCTTTGTGATGGCCACTCCAATACCTTGACTTTGTTGTCCCTTAAGCCATTTTGGCATAACTTTGAAAGTATGCTTGGGGTCATTGTCCATTTGGAAGACCCATTTGCGACCACCAAGCTTTAACTTCTTGATTGATATCTTGATGTTACTTCAATATATCCACATAATTTTGCCATCTACTTTGTCAAGTGCACCAGTCCCTCCTGCAGCAAAGCACCCCCACAACATGATGCTGCCACCCCCATGCTTAACGGTTGGGATGGTTTTCTTCAGCTTGCAAGCATCCCCCTTTTTCCTCCAAACATAACGATGGTCATTATGGCCAAACAGTTCTATTTTTGTTTAATCAAACCAGAGGACATTTCTCCAAAAAGTACGATCTTTGTCCCCATGTGCAGTTCAAACCGTAGTCTGGCTTTTTTATGGTGGTTTTGGAGCAGTGGCTTCTTCCTTGCTGAGCGGTCTTTCAGGTTATGTTGATATAGGACTTGTTTTACTGTGGATATAGATACTTTTGTACCGGTTTCCTCCAGCATCTTCACGAGGTCCTTTGCTGTTGTTCTGGGATTGATTTGCACTTTTCGTACACCAAAGTACGTTCATCTCAAGGAGACAGAACGAGTCTCCTTCCTGAGCGGTATGACAGCTGCGTGGTCCCATGGTGTTTATACTTGCGTACTATTGTTTGTACAGATGAACGTGGTACCTTCAGGTGTTTGGAAGTTGCTCCCAAGGATGAACCAGACTTGTGGAGGTCTACAATTTTTTTCTGAGGTCTTGGCTGATTTCTTTTGATTTTCCCATGATGTCAAGCAAAGAGGCACTGAGTTTGAAGGTAGGCCTTGAAATACATCCACAGGTATACCTCCAATTGACTTGAATGATGTCAATTAGCCTATCAGAAGCTTCTAAAGCCATGACATCTTTTTCTGGAATTTTCCAAACCAATACTCCGCAGGAATTATTTCATATCAGCAACAATTGTACTAGCTAGCTAGTTAGATGCAATATTTAGTGTATGTTAACTTCCGACTTCAACTGTATATCACACATGAGACGAGTCACGACCCCACGATAGTTCATATTACAATAAACATTACATTTAAAAATCAAATCAAATTTTATTTGTCACATACACATGGTTAGCAGATGTTAATGCGAGTGTAGCGAAATGCTTGTGCTTCTAGTTCCGACAATGCAGTAATAACCAACGAGTAATCTAGCTATTTATTAACATCATGCATTAGAACTGTAAAAAGAGTCTGATATAATTTGAGTTTTGGAAACAAGTGCTTTCATTAATGCATGGCGCGGGCCTCGTTTCACAGGATCATTGTAAAATAAGCATTCACTCAATGAACCAGCCTTAATGAACTTTGTTTAATTACATATCGAATTTGATTGTGTAACATCAGTTTAATAATTTATTTATTTTGTGGCCGCCTAGAACAATGAGCCAGAAATTTCACAGAATTTTAAAATGTAAAGTTTCCTGTTTGGCGTTTCCATTAACTCCCAAATATGGTGATGTGAGGAAGCTGTTTAATCAGCTTCTTGATATGCCACACCTGTCAGGTGGATGGATTATCTTGGCGAAGGAGAACTGCTCACAGCGACGTCAACAAATTTGTGCACAAAATGTTAGAGAAATAAGCTTTTTGTGCGTATGGAAAATGTATTTTATTTTAGCTCATGGAACCTACACTTTATATGTTTTATTTGTTTCAGTATATTTCCTTACAACCAGTCAAGCTGATGTAATTTGGACATTTTGCACTGAAAATCATTCCTGTTTTTCTTTTTTTGTTATCACATTTTTTCTCCGGTCCCTGAACTTCTTTGCTCTGCAATTTCCACATTTTGTTGTGTTACAGCCTGAATTTAAAATGGAGTACATTTCTATTTTGTGTCACTGATCTGCACACAATACCTTATAATGTTAATGTGGAATTATGTTTTTAGAAATGTTTCTAATGAATAAATAATGTAAAGCTGAAATGTCTTGAGTCAATAAGTATTCAACCCCTTTGTTATGGCAAGCCTAAATAACTTCCGGAGTAAAAATGTGCTTAACAAGTCAGATAATAAATTGCAGGGACTCACTCTGTGTGCAATAATGGTGTTTAACATGATTGTTGAATGACTACCTAATCTCTGTACCCCACACATACAATTATCTGTAAGGTCCCTCAGTGAATTTAAAACACATTCAACAATAGACCAGGGAGGTTTTCCAATGCCTCACAAAGAAGAACACCTATTGGTAGATGGGTACACATAAAACATTTAAAAAAGCTGACGTTGAATATCCCATCGAGCATGGTTAAGTTATTAATTACACTTTGGATGGTTTATTACACTCAGTCACTACAAAGATACAGGCGTCCTTCCTAACTCCGTTACCAGAGAGGAAGGAAACCGCTCAGGGATTTCAATGAGGCCAATGGTCATTTTAAACAAGTTACAGAGTTAAATGGCTGTGATAGGAGAACCGAGGATAGATAAACAACATTGTAGTTACTCCACAATTCTAACCTAAAGGACAGAGAGAAAAGGAGGAAGACTGTACAGAATAAAATAACCTACAATTCAAGGTAACTGGAGATGACATTGAATGTCCTGAGTGGCCTAGTTACAGTTTTGACTTTGACTTGGCTTGAAAATCTATGGCAAGACATGAACATTTCTGTCTAGCAATGACCAACAAACAACTTGACAGAGCTTGAAGAATTTTAAAAAGAATAATGGGCATATATTGTGCAATCCAGGTTTGGAAAGCTCTGGAGAGACTTACACAAAAAGACTCACAGCTGTAATCGATTGAATACTTACCTAATCAAAATACATGTTTTATTTTCAATTAAGAAAGTTTATTTTACATTTTTCTTTCACTTTGACAATCAAGAGTATTTTGTGTAGATTGTTGACAAATCTATTTTAATCACACTTTGTAACACAACAAAATATCGAAAAAGTCCAGGTGCGTGAGTACTTTCTGAAGGCACTGCACATCTCTTCATGTCGCTACAGCTCAGCAAAGGCTGGGGTTCACATAAACAAAGGCTGGGGTTCACATAAACAAAGGTTCATGTCAACGTTCTCACCTCCGTCATCCGACCATACACATTCTGGTGCTGAAACACATCTTTATTATGTTTGAAGTAGCACACCAATCTACATTCCATCATAAGACGCCTAGTGACCAATTGTTTTCATCTCATTGTGTTCAGTTTTCCCTTCATTAACATAGGACCTCTGCTCAGTGAATGCTGTACAGATCTTTGTAGCAGTTCAGAATGTTCTGAGAAGTTGTAGTTGTTGCTTGAGGTGACCATTCCTCTCATGAATACAGTTATAATGTCCACCTTTTGTTTCAGTATATAAAGCTAGCTCCGTTCCACAATGATCTCTCTCAAAACCTTCTCATTATCGTCTCCTCAGGAGTAACATGTCCTTGAAGTCGGTACAAACTCTGTTTCTAACATCATCGACAGTGAACAAGATTGGAATGTCTTTGTTCCACCTGAAATACCTGAAGGGACAGAACCTTCTCCATGTGTGTTTTTTCTAAATGCTGTTTTGTTGGTGAATAACAATGTGAGAGCATGTGGAAGACATTAGAGGGATCTCTCCTGTTGGACAGAGGCTGGTTTTGTCTGTTTGTTTTGCTCTCCTCCCTTCATCCTCCCTTCATGCTTCCTTCCTTCCTCATCACAGCTAAAAGTGTTTACATGGATGTGTACTGGGTCATGAAACAGCTCTATACTTCAGGCTCAACCCAGATGTTTAGAATAAGGATATGTCTTCAGCATATTGAACTAACCTGTCAGTGAGGTTAGGCAAGGGAAGGAAGTTGTTGAAGAGCATCGAGTCTGGGCCATTGTCTGGGCCATGCAATAAAGCTGAGAGGTTGCTTCCTTTATAAACTGTAAAACAGGATAAGAACAGAGGATAGACTCAGACCTGTGAAGTTTACATTTACATTACATTTAAGTCATTTAGCAGACGCTCTTATCCAGAGCGACTTACAAATTGGTGCATTCACCTTATGACCTCCAGTGGAACAGTAGTGCATCTAAATCTTTTCAGGGGGAGGGGGGGTGAGAGGGATTACTTTATCCTATCCTAGGTATTCCTTAAAGAGGTGGGGTTTCAGGTGTCTCCGGAAGGTGGTGATTGACTCCGCTGTCCTGGCGTCGTGAGGGAGTTTGTTCCACCATTGGGGGGCCAGAGCAGCGAACAGTTTTGACTGGGCTGAGCGGGAACTGTACTTCCTCAGTGGTAGGGAGGCGAGCAGGCCAGAGGTGGATGAACGCAGTGCCCTTGTTTGGGTGTAGGGCCTGATCAGAGCCTGGAGGTACTGAGGTGCCGTTCCCCTCACAGCTCCGTAGGCAAGCACCATGGTCTTGTAGCGGATGCGAGCTTCAACTGGAAGCCAGTGGAGGGAGCGGAGGAGCGGGGTGACGTGAGAGAACTTGGGAAGGTTGAACACCAGACGGGCTGCGGCGTTCTGGATGAGTTGTAGGGGTTTAATGGCACAGGCAGGGAGCCCAGCCAACAGCGAGTTGCAGTAATCCAGACGGGAGATGACAAGTGCCTGGATTAGGACCTGCGCCGCTTCCTGTGTGAGGCAGGGTCGTACTCTGCGGATGTTGTAGAGCATGAACCTACAGGAACGGGCCACCGCCTTGATGTTAGTTGAGAACGACAGGGTGTTGTCCAGGATCACGCCAAGGTTCTTAGCGCTCTGGGAGGAGGACACAATGGAGTTGTCAACCGTGATGGCGAGATCATGGAACGGGCAGTCCTTCCCCGGGAGGAAGAGCAGCTCCGTCTTGCCGAGGTTCAGCTTGAGGTGGTGATCCGTCATCCACACGGATATGTCTGCCAGACATGCAGAGATGCGATTCGCCACCTGGTCATCAGAAGGGGGAAAGGAGAAGATTAATTGTGTGTCGTCTGCATAGCAATGATAGGAGAGACCATGTGAGGTTATGACAGAGCCAAGTGACTTGGTGTATAGCGAGAATAGGAGAGGGCCTAGAACAGAGCCCTGGGGGACACCAGTGGTGAGAGCACGTGGTGTGGAGACGGATTCTCGCCACGCCACCTGGTAGGAGCGACCTGTCAGGTAGGACGCAATCCAAGCGTGGGCCGCGCCGGAGATGCCCAACTCGGAGAGGGTGGAGAGGAGGATCTGATGGTTCACAGTATCGAAGGCAGCCGATAGGTCTAGAAGGATGAGAGCAGAGGAGAGAGAGTTAGCTTTAGCAGTGCGGAGCGCCTCCGTGATACAGAGAAGAGCAGTCTCAGTTGAATGACTAGTCTTGAAACCTGACTGATTTGGATCAAGAAGGTCATTCTGAGAGAGATAGCGGGAGAGCTGGCCAAGGACGGCACGTTCAAGAGTTTTGGAGAGAAAAGAAAGAAGGGATACTGGTCTGTAGTTGTTGACATCGGAGGGATCGAGTGTAGGTTTTTTCAGAAGGGGTGCAACTCTCGCTCTCTTGAAGACGGAAGGGACGTAGCCAGCGGTCAGGGATGAGTTGATGAGCGAGGTGAGGTAAGGGAGGAGGTCTCCGGAAATGGTCTGGAGAAGAGAGGAGGGGATAGGGTCAAGCGGGCAGGTTGTAGGGCGGCCGGCCGTCACAAGACGCGAGATTTCATCTGGAGAGAGAGGGGAGAAAGAGGTCAGAGCACAGGGTAGGGCAGTGTGAGCAGAACCAGCGGTGTCGTTTGACTTAGCAAACGAGGATCGGATGTCGTCGACCTTCTTTTCAAAATGGTTGACGAAGTCATCTGCAGAGAGGGAGGAGGGGGAGGGGGAGGAGGATTCAGGAGGGAGGAGAAGGTTGCAAAGAGCTTCCTAGGGTTAGAGGCAGATGCTTGGAATTTAGAGTGGTAGAAAGTGGCTTTAGCAGCAGAGAGAGAAGAGGAAAATGTAGAGAGGAGGGAGTGAAAGGATGTCAGGTCCGCAGGGAGGCGAGTTTTCCTCCATTTCCGCTCGGCTGCCCGGAGCCCTGTTCTGTGAGCTCGCAATGAGTCGTCGAGCCACGGAGCGGGAGGGGAGGACCGAGCCGGCCTGGAGGATAGGGGACATAGAGAGTCAAAGGATGCAGAAAGGGAGGAGAGGAGGGTTGAGGAGGCAGAATCAGGAGATAGGTTGGAGAAGGTTTGAGCAGAGGGAAGAGATGATAGGATGGAAGAGGAGAGAGTAGCGGGGGAGAGAGAGCGAAGGTTGGGACGGCGCGATACCATCCGAGTAGGGGCAGTGTGGGAAGTGTTGGATGAGAGCGAGAGGGAAAAGGATACAAGGTAGTGGTCGGAGACTTGGAGGGGAGTTGCAACGAGGTTAGTGGAAGAACAGCATCTAGTAAAGATGAGGTTGAGCGTATTTCCTGCCTTGTGAGTAGGGGGGGAAGGTGAGAGGGTGAGGTCAAAAGAGGAGAGGAGTGGAAAGAAGGAGGCAGAGAGGAATGAGTCAAAGGTAGGCGTGGGGAGGTTAAAGTCGCCCAGAACTGTGAGAGGTGAGCCGTCCTCAGGAAAGGAGCTTATCAAGGCATCAAGCTCATTGATGAACTCTCCGAGGGAACCTGGAGGGCGATAAATGATAAGGATGTTAAGCTTGAAAGGACTGGTAACTGTGACAGCATGGAATTCAAAGGAGGCGATAGACAGATGGGTAAGGGGAGAAAGAGAGAATGACCACTTGGGAGAGATGAGGATCCCGGTGCCACCACCCCGCTGACCAGAAGCTCTCGGGTGTGCGAGAACACGTGGGCAGACGAAGAGAGAGCAGTAGGAGTAGCAGTGTTGTCTGTGGTGATCCATGTTTCCGTCAGTGCCAAGAAGTCGAGGACTGGAGGGAGACATAGGCGGAGATGAACTCTGCCTTGTTGGCCGCAGATCGGCAGTTCCAGAGGCTACCGGAGACCTGGAACTCCACGTGGGTCGTGCGCGCTGGGACCACCAGATTAGGGTGGCAGCGCCACGCGGTGTGGAGCGTTTGTATGGTCTGTGCAGAGAGGAGAGAACAGGGATAGACAGACACATAGTTGACAGGCTACACAAGAGGCTACGCTAATGCAAAGGAGATTGGAATGACAAGTGGACTACACGTCACGAGTGTTCAGAGAGTTAAGCTTACGTAGCAAGAATCTTATTGACTAAAATGATTAAAATGGTACAGTACTGCTGAAGTAGGCTAGCTGGCAGAGGCTGCGTTGTTGACTAAGTAGGCATTGGCTGCGTTGTTGACACTACACTAATCAAGTCGTTCCGTTGAGTGTAATAGTTTCTACTGTGCTGCTATTCGGGGCTAGCTGGCTAGCTAGCAGTGTTGATTACGTTACGTTGCGTTAAAAGAACGACAATAGCTGGCTAACTAACCTAGGAAATCGCTCTAGGCTACACAATTATCTTTGATACAAAGACGGCTGTGTAGCTAGCTATGTAGCTAGCTACGATCAAACAAATCAAGCCGTTGTACTGTAATGAAATGAAATGAAAAATGTGATACTACCTGTGGAGCGAAGCGAAATGCGACCGGATTGTTGAGTGCAGAAGTTCTGTTCGGTAGACGTTGGCTAGCTGTTGGCTAGCTAGCAGAGTCTCCTATGTTAAGGACGACATAAAACTACACACTCTAAACTACACAATTATCTTGGGTACGAAGACAGCAAAGACAACTATGTAGCTACCTAACACTACACTAATCAAGTCGTTCAGTTGAGTGTAATAGTTGTGCTGCTAATCGGTAGACGGTGGACTAGCTAACGGTGGACGTTAGCTAGCTGGCTAGCTGCAGGGCAGTGTAGACTGCGTTAGGACGACGAAATACGATAATTACGCAATTATCTATGATACAAAGACGGCTGTGTAGCTAGCTAAGAAGAAATTGATAAGATTAGACAAATCAAACCGTTGTACTATAATGAAATGTAATGAAATGTAATACTACCTGCGGACCGAGTGCAGATGCGACCGCTCGCTCCAACCCGGAGCCAGTTGTCTGGATTTGTTCTGGTCCTGGCTATTGAGTCTCTCCACCAGGCCAGACAGGCATCCCTATTCCTGGCTGCAGGCAGGCCTTTGATAGCTCTCTCTCTCTCTCTCTCTCTCTCTGTCACACCCTGTCACTCTCTCTGTCGCTCTCTCTCTCTGGGTCTCTGTCTCTGTTTGTGTAAGACCATGTTCTGAGGATAACGTGTGTGTGTGTGTGTCGCTGTTTTTTTCCCTTTCAACTTTCAAGAGAGGCAACACATCTGAGCTCTGTTGTTTTGTGGCCTTTTATTGTTTTCATTTGAATGTTTTGATGTTTCCTGCCCTGAATGGGGGGGGATCTAGGGGAAATATTGGCTACTTAGTGGGCTCGTCCACTCTAGCATCCAATCTCTGAATTATTCTGTACTCTCAGGGGCTGTGCTTGCTTACCATATTGTCTTGTGGCCTAGCTTTCTCCACTTTGGTCTCTATTAGGATTCCATGACTGTGAGCTCATGAGTTGACAATCAGTGGGTCATAGTCCTGTTCTGTGATTGGTAGACAGTATATTCTGCTAATACCAGCCAGCTAAAACCAGGAATGTCAACAAAGTTTTGAGTCATTAACTGCCCCTTTTCCCGGAGTCCGAATGGGAATTCTGAGAAGGACACACAATTCCCTGATATCTCCCACAGCTGACTGACAGGGGAGGAGGAGTGAGAGAATTAGGTACTTGTTTTGTGGTAGAGATGTGTTTCTGTGGTATCCTGCATTCTTCTGCCGTTTCGCTCCATTTGGACCCCTTTTTTGATGTGATTCTGGTGGATGTGTTTTATCAGCCCCATCGCTAGAGACGGAATATCTGTTTTTGACACACACAGTGTGTGCGCGCACACAAGCTACACACACTACAAAGGGCCGCTCTGTCCAGAGCATTGCGCTCTGAGGGAATAGATCAGAGCTCCTCCCTCCATTTTCACTTTCCTATTTCTTTCTCTCCTGACACCACTTTCTCTTATTTGTTTGTTTGTTTTGGAATGCATGGTGTAAATCATATCCTAGGGAAGTAGAGGGGGTATTAACAGCTATTAGCTTGAGGAGAGCTTGGAGGGAGCGATGGAGGGATGATTGAGAGGGGAGTTGGAGTCCACTCCTCTCTTTCTCTTCCCACTCCCCTGCTCTGGCTAGCCTTATTTGGTCACTTTGCTGCTGCTACGACTGGAGAGAGAGAAAGGGGGGGATGGACAGATTGTTATTTTCTCTTCTTTTCCCTAAGAGAGAGATCTGATCTGAGGTCAGAGAGACAACCCAGGCCTGAGAGAAGGGGGGTTGTGGGTATCCTCTACTTTGCAACACTTATGTTGTATCCATGTAAAATATTCAGCTGCTAGATCAATTTAATGAAGGTGTTTAGGGTTATCATTCTATATACACATATGAAGTGTGATTTCGGAGCTGACCATCTCCAGTATGCAAGGCATTTTAATGGGCTGGTTATGATACCCCTCTCTAGCCAAAATGATTGACATACTAAGTACTTGTGTGTGTTGGTCAGTGGAGCCTTTAGTCACTGCAACAGTACAGTATGTGTGAACAACTTGTACGTTAGATATGCCAGAAGTGAAACTGCTTGGTTGGTTTAACTGAGAACACATGCAAATCTGAGGAGCTGTTTCTCTGTCTGCTTCCTATTGTGGCTATGGAAATGACTGGTACAATCACAATCCTTTCAGGACTGGCCAGTTGTTTGGCGTTATGTACAGTGACTGTCATATCTCAACATACTCACAAAGAAATCAAATGAAAATATCTGCAATAGGATTGTGAGTTTGCTAAACAACATTCTAACACTAACTTTTTGTTGAGAGTTTGCTGAGGAAACTCACCAAACTGTTGAAACTGGTTGCCTTATAATTGTACGTTGAATCAACCTTTTTTACAGTGCTGCAGTACTGTACTGTACCCACTGTATACAATCATATCCCAGGCGTTTCAGTGGAAATGGTCTCACGGACAGACACTCTGTTACATGCTCCCTATCCCCTTTCCCCCTCTCTAATGTTCCCCCAGTGGCCTGTCTCATGTCACGTCCTCCCCAATCTTTCATCTGAGCTCATGAGACTTATCTGGATAGGAACCTGATGCAAGCCATCTGTAAGTGTGTGCGTGCGTGTGCTCATGTGTGTTTTAGCATGTACCCCTGTGAGAAGGATGATGCAAGTGTGTGTGTGTGTGTGTGTGTGTGTGTCACTGAGCACTGTGAATTTATTTACTTCTGACCTACTGGAATTGTGATGCAGTGAAATAATCTGTCTGTAAACAAAAATGACCTGTGTCATGCACAAAGTAGATGTACTAAGCGACTTGCCAAAACTATAGTTTGTTTAACAAGAAATTTGTGTAGTGGTTGAAAACGAGTTTTATTGACTCCAACCTAAGTGTATATAAACTTCAGACTTCAACTGTAGCTGCATTGACAACAACTCAATCTTAACCATCCTTCACCTCTGAAACTGTTATTCATCATCTTAGTGTCTCTCTGTCCAGATTGTCTGTTCAGGTTGTGTCCTATGAACCGGTACTCTGCTCAGAAACAGTTCTGGAAGGCAGCGAAGCCTGGAGGAAACAGCACCACAGACACGGTCCTCCTCAACAAACTGCACGTGAGTCACTCCCCCAACCCTCACCCATCTCAACTGTCTTACCATGATATTACTGTATTATATGATTTATTATATAAATGAATCAGTGGTATAATGACTCCAAATGTCATTCGAGGTATTATCTCATCCACATCTGAAGAGATACAATAGATGAGCCCTCTTAGATAACTAAACTAATCTAAACTAGCACTACTTCTAAAATCCAATACAACTACATTAGTAAAGCACTTACACTCATGTTATTTTCCTTGACTGTGGTAATCTCTCATTCAAGTGTGAAATACTACATCCTGCAATTCCCTTTAACAACATGTATGGTTTGAGGAGCTCTCTTAAAGGGTTTAGGTTTTCTATCCCCACACTGGTGTGATGGTGTTCTTAGGGGGATTATATATTTGCTGAGGTAGAGGTAATGTTCAGGTCCTTTTAAAGACATTTCTGAAGCTGTAGTTTCATTACTACCACCGTCCCACCTTTCTTCTCTCTCTCTCTCAGCTCTTTCTCCCTCCCTCCCTGTTCTGATACAATACCACTTAAAGCCTCCTGGTATCTGACTACGGAGTCATAAAATTATAGATTCAGATCTCTCCTGTGTTACCATGGTGATGTGAGGCCAGAGTTTTAGGTTCTAGCCCTTCAGTTGAAGCTTGCAGGAGTGTTGCTGTTAACTGCACTTGCCATTGCTACATTCTTTAGATTTCTGTCATTGAAATGAGTCCTTCTTACTCAAGACCATGTGGATACATTTGTGCAAAAGCAGTAGCAATGTTACTACTAGCAATAGTAATGGTCTCTAACTCCTTTTTCCATCACTTGTGTAGCATGCAGCAGATTTGGAAAAGAAGCAAAACGATTCAGAAAATAAAAAGTTGCTCGGAACGGTGATTCAGTATGGGAACGTCATTCAGGTGTGTGTGTATACATATTCATTGTCTGGAAGAACAGTGATTGGCTTGTATCCACAGCTAAAAGTCATGTCAATGAAGCCAATCTACACCATAATGAATCTCATACCCCACATATTTCTATTGGGTTTTAGCGTGACACAGTTTACGAGGCTTCCCTTCCAAGATATTTTGCTGGTTCCAAACTTGGAGAACCCTGGAGGCATCCATGCGGTTTCTGTTTGTTTATAAATAGAACAGGGATGTGGGAGGATCTAGATGGTGTTTTTCTAGCTTCAGAATTGAGCATATTCTTTTCTCAGTCAAAACCTTTCAGTTATAGTCTGAGACTAAAACGTACTGCATACCCATAAGGGCAGAGAAAGCTCATACACCGCAGAAATAAACCCTATGAAGAAGATGACGTGCACAAGCAAAACTTGTCAGTATGTTTGCATCACACAATGACAGACTGCTGGGTTATTGTACCGTATCTTATAATATTGTATCGCAACATTCCATCCCCAATATGTTTGCTGTATTCCCCCAGCTCCTCCATCTGAAGAGTAACAAGTACCTGACAGTGAACAAGCGTCTGCCTGCGCTGCTGGAGAAGAACGCCATGAGAGTGATGCTGGACACGGCCGGGAACGAAGGCTCCTGGTTCTACATTCAACCCTTCTACAAGTTGCGCTCCATAGGAGACAGTGTGAGTTCTAGCTATATGGTTCTCCAAGCTTCAGCATAGATGCTGTAAAGAGGTCAATGGAACGCAGAAGTGGGGATAGAAGGAGGATACCGGATTGGGGAACATTCAACAAATCTGATCTAACAAATAGGATATTCGTCAAATGATTGATGTAACAGGCCCAAAATGTAGTTAATGAAGTCCTTTTTGGATTTATTTCTGTTTTTGCTGCATAACATTTAGAAGTTTCCCCTTTTCAGGTTTAGAAGTGACTGCTAAGTCCCGTTCTTATAAGCTGATAGAATAGCTAGCGTACAGAAATCGGTGGAGGTAGTCAGTCATTTTGAACTGGAATGCAGATGATTGGTGATGATGACACGAACATGTATTGGGGTTGACATCAATACAAGCATTATACTCTGATTTAGTGTGAAATACACATAAATACTAGCCTGAATCTCCTCATTGCTGGGGGGCAATGAGGAGATTCAGGATCTTTCCTCCATGGCATTTCCATTGTTTTGGTCGAGTTCGATTGACTTCTTTACCGCATGTGCTGGAGACCTTGTGAGTTCCACTGTATCTATATCATGGTTCTACAAGCTGTCCTCCATAGGCATTAGTGCGAGTTAAATATGGTTCTACATAGGAGAAAGTGTGAGTTCTATCTTTATGGTTTTATACATCCATCCCTTCTACCAGCTGTGCTTCACAGGGGACAGTGTGAGTTACACCTATGGCAATGATCACACATACTGTATAGGATCGCCTGAATTACAGCTTCTGGGAACATGAACAATCTGTCAGACTGAGTGAATCAAATGTGTAAGGCAATATGGTCACAGATATACCTTCCTAGACTTAAAAATAAGTAAAACATATGCCAAAACTCAGAAAAAAATGGTAGACCTCCACAAGTCTGGTTTATCCTTGAGAGCAATTTCCAAATGCCGGAAGGTACCACATTCATCTGTACAAAAAAATAGTACGCAAGTATAAACACCATGGGGCCACGCAGCCGTCATACCGCTCAGAAAGGAGACGCGTTCTGTCTCCTAGAGATGAACGTACTTTGGTGCGAAAAATGCAAATTAATCCCAGAACAACAGCAAAGGACCTTGTGAAGATGCTGGAGGGAACCGGTACAAAAGTATCTATATCCACAGTAAAACGAGTCCTATATCGACATAACCTGAACGGCCGCTCAGTAAGGAAGAAGCCACTGCTCCAAAACCGCCATAAAAAAGCCGGACTACAGTTTGCCACTGCACATGGGGACAAAGATTGTACTTTTTGGAAAAATGTTCTCTGGTCTGATGAAACAAAAAGAGAACTGTTTGGCCATAATGACCATCGTTATGTTTGGCATGGCATCATGAGGATGGAAAATCATGTGGATATTGAAGCAACATCTCAAGACATCAGTCAGGAAGTTAAAGATTGGTCGCAAATGGGTCTTTCAAATGGACAGTGACCCTAAGCATACTTCCAAGGTTGTGGCAAAATGGCTTAAGGACAACAAGGTCAAGGTATTGGAGAGGCCATCACAAGCTCTGACCCCCAATCCTATGTGGGCAGAACTGAAAAAGTGTGTGCATGCAAGGAGGCCTGCAAACCTGACTCAGTTATACCAGCTCTGTCAGGAAGAATGGGCCAAAAGTCACCCAACTTATTGTGGGAAGCTTGTGGAAGGCTACTCAAAACTTTTCACCGAAGTTAAACAATTTTAAGGCAATGCTACCAAATACTAATTGAGTGTATGTAAACTTCTGGCCCACTGGGAATGTGATGAAAGAAATACAAGCTGAAATAAATAATTCTCTCTACTATTCTGACATTTTCACATTCTTAAAATAAAGTGGTGATCCTAACTGACCTAAAACATGGATTTTTTTTACTGGGATTAAATGTCAGGAATTGTGACTAAGGTGTATGTAAACTTCCAACATCAACTTTAAGTAGCAGCCAGCTTGCACGTCAATCAATCAGGTGTGTTCCTGTCAGTTGTGCTAGTCATGTGTGCAGCATAGTAGTCTCTTTGTGGATTAAAGCAGCAGAGGCCAGGAGTCATTCTACAGCCACAACAACACAAATGGCTGTATCACCTCGGGCCGAGTCAGTGTTTAGGCTGGGACAGGAGAAGGGGTCAGGCCGAGTCAGTGTTTAGGCTGGGACAGGAGAAGGGGTCAGGCAGAGTCAGTGTTTAGGCTGGGACAGGAGAAGGGGTCAGGCCGAGTCAGTGTTTAGGCTGGGACAGGAGAAGGGGTCAGGCCGAGTCAGTGTTTAGGCTGGGACAGGAGAAGGGGTCAGGCAGAGTCAGTGTTTAGGCTGGGACAGGAGAAGGGGTCAGGCCGAGTCAGTGTTTAGGCTGGGACAGGAGAAGGGGTCAGGCCGAGTCAGTGTTTAGGCTGGGACAGGAGAAGGGATCAGGCCGAGTGAGTGTTTAGGCTGGGACAGGAGAAGGGGTCAGGCCGAGTCAGTGTTTAGGCTGGGACAGGAGAAGGGGTCAGGCCGAGTCAGTGTTTAGGCTGGGACAGGAGAAGGGGTCAGGCCGAGTCAGTGTTTAGGCTGGGACAGGAGAAGGGGTCAGGCCGAGTCAGTGTTTAGGCTGGGACAGGAGAAGGGGTCAGGCCGAGTCAGTGTTTAGGCCGGGACAGGAGAAGGGGTCAGGCCGAGTCAGTGTTTAGGCCGGGACAGGAGAAGGGGTCAGGCCCAGGTCAGGTGTTTTGTGCCGGCTTTCCACTCTAATCCTCTTTGATGAGGGCCAGATCAGCTCTAGCTTTGGACTGACTGGGCTTATAAGTGGCACCATGCTGGAGCCTTGTACTTTAAAGAGCAACTGAAGCCAATAAACAACTTCTCTGGTAGAAAACAGCATGTGTCATTGGTATCAGTCAACAACAAAAAAGGTGTTATCATCAATTCGGCGTGCAGCTTCAGACGACCTGTTCCTGATGTCCATGGGACCATCAGTGAATTACACAATGTATATGGGACAATATTTTAAAATGTCAATAGCTCCGAATTTCAATGACTTAAAAACCTTAACAACTGTAAATGATAGAAATTCATGTACAAATATTGAAAGCATTTAATGAGACAAGTAAAACATGTGAATATCAACATTTTGTCCCATTTACATTCTGTAATTTATTGAAGGTTCCTAACTAGCTCCACTTATGGGCTATCCAAAGTCAAACCAACTTTGCCACTGTCGCACACCCGCCAGCTGAATATAATTGGCAAAACAATTTGGCTAGACCTGGTTAGACTTTTTCAAGTTATCTAAAAGGGGGAGTGACTGTGTACAGTTTTGACAGATAAAGTACAAATGCTTCCCACTTTCACACACACACACACACACACACACACACACACACACACACACACACACACACACCCGTGACACCCACATCAAAGCAAGTCTCCAAGACCCAAATCTCGTTCTGTCGCATTTCCTAATAAGGAGAATTTAAATCATGAAGTTCAGCCCCGCCTTTAAGGATAAGTCTCTAGAGCTGTTTGAATGATCCTAAATCTCCTGGCTCTCCCTGCCAAGATCTTGAGGTGAGTATGAGCCCCAGGACAGGGTGACGTAAGGTGGAGCCATGACTGTTGTTCTAGTACTACGTCTAGGTAATAGGCCCTCTGGATGAGTGATTTGAGTTTGAGATTCAGAGCTTCACATACTGTCCTGTATTTGACTGCAGACAGACACATGCAAATGAGTTTTGTTCATGTTTCATAGCCCCTAGCAGCTGACGTGCACATGTGTAATGCATGCATACTAAATTGTAATGTGTGTTTTCATTCCAGGTGGTGATAGGGGACAAGGTGGTCCTGAACCCTGTGAATGCTGGCCAGCCCCTTCATGCCAGCACCCATCAACTAGTGGACAACCCAGGATGTAACGAGGTTAGACCCTCACGCTGTCTCCAAGTCCTCTCCTATGGGTTTATACAAATACTGTATGTACAGTATTTATAGGAGTGTGTAGTGTTACTGGCCCCCTCCTATCATTTCAAACATTACAGTATTGTGCCATGGTCCTCCACATTTGCATCAATTATGTCTAGGATTTGCATTTAGCTCTAGTCTGCAGCTCATTCTGTGAGAATGGTGTGCCTCTTTATAGTTATAGGATACCAGTGAAGGAGTTCTATTAACCTGAGCCGCAGTGCACCAGTCTACGGCTTGTGATGTGAACTGGCAAAGGGGAGGGAGGAGTGCCCTTCTCAAATGGAACAGTAATCTGTGCCGCTCGGTCATGTTGTCGACAGCATGGTGCATCGTCCAGAAACGTACAGCTCTTTCCATAAAATAGATGTTTGCATTTTCAGACTAGTTTTCATTGGGAAGGCAGAGCAAAGACTTTTGCATGTGAAAACTAAGAATGCTATTCATTACTCCACATGCTTAATCTAGCCTAGGCTATGTCACTTTTGTTTTGAGCCGACTTCTCCGGGGGCTTTAAACTGGGCACCTGGCGCACGCTGGGAGGCAGCCCGGTTCCAAAACTAATGCAATCACTTTTCACCCTGTGCAAACTCCATCCACCGGGGTAATCGGACCAGATAATCAAATTCCCTCAGTTGATGATTGTTACATGTGTTGCTATTAAGGGATTAAACTGGTAACTATTTTTGTATGCTTGGTGTTTCAGGTGAACTCGGTCAACTGTAACACCAGCTGGAAGATCGTGCTGTTCATGAAATGGGGTGACAATCAGGAGATCATTCTAAAAGGGGTTGGTTTTATCACAAATTTCAACCAATCAGGCCTGATTTTCACAGTTCACATTGCCTTGAGTATGAATCAGAAAATAATGGGTCGACGAACCTGGTATCCCAGTTGAAGAGACAACGCTGTTAAATGTTATAGGTAGCTTAAAAATATATCCCAAGGCAGTGACACTTCCCCTAGCAGTCTCTGTGGTAACAACCTTCCTGTCTGTTTGTTGGCAGGGTGACGTGGTGCGCCTGTTCCATGCAGAGCAGGAGAAGTTCCTCACCTGTGACGACCACCGGAAAAAACAATATGTCTTCCTGCGCACCACTGGACGCCAGTCTGCTACCTCGGCAACTAGCAGCAAAGCCTTATGGGAGGTGGAGGTGAGGAGGAAGTGCATAGAAATAGAAATTGTAGAAGCGGAGAAAGCCCCTCAGATCATGGCAATTTTACTTCTCCCTCACAACTGCAAATTTATTCTGACTAAAAGTTCAGTTTTAGTTTGATGTGTATATGGGCTTACAAGTTGCTAATATGTGCATGTACACTGATGACATGTGACTGATCGCTGTGTTTCTCCTCTTGCCAGGTGGTGCAGCATGATCCATGTCGAGGTGGAGCTGGCTATTGGAACAGTCTGTTTAGGTTCAAACACCTGGCCACTGGACACTACCTGGCTGCAGAGGTCAGTAACACTGCTTTTATCACACGCACACAAAAAATATATATTGTTGCCAGGAAGTCACATTGAGACCTCTGATTGTGAAGAGAGCCCTAGCATGTTCATTGTATGTGTGTACTGTTGTGTGTTTTCCAGATGAACCCTGACTATGAGGAAGAGCGCCTGGAGTTCCGCTCCTCAGTGAGTCACCTTCTCCAGTTCTGGTAGCAATGGCCTACCATGTAGAGGAATGATGAATACTGTGGGTCATCTGAACCAGTCGTTCCCAGATTTTTAATATATTTGTTTTATTTAATTAAACAGGCAAGTCAGTTAATGACTTAATGACTGCCTAGAAACAGTGGGTTAACTGCTTTGTTCAGGGACAGAACAACAGATTGTTACGTTGTCAGTTTAGGGATTCGATCTAGTAACCTTTTGGTTACTGGTCCGACGCTCTAACCACTAGGCTACCTGCCGTAGAGTTTTCCTGTGAACCATTGAATGAACCAATCACAACCCAGTCTGTTGACACAATGTGAAATTAATCAGTCACATCCCACTGGTGTGTCCCAGGACACAGTGATTATTGTAGCTCTTCTTACTTGTTTATCTCAGCATGAACCTGTCACAGTAAAGAGCACTTCCCCAATGCCACCATTAGATGGCAGTGTCTGCATAGAGAAGTGTGATGGTACTAATGTGGCATGGTCTGCCTTTAGCTAGCTGGTTGCAGTCTACTACTAGGAATGGATCTCATAGTCACACAATTCACTCTACAAGACCCTGACTTCTATAGCACTGACACATACTACTCTCATTAGTCAACACATGGTTGAATAACTAACAGAGCAGGACTCTGAGAATGAACATGTTCCCTTTTCACATTAAGTCAAACCGAGCCAAGTTGTAATGAGCTGGCTGTTCTGGTTATGCATCCACCATATTGTAGTTGCTGGTCAGCACCATAGAGTGAAAAGGGTTATACAGTATTAAACAATCATTCACTATAGTGACCATGTGAACACAGCAGAAGACCCAAACTATAATGACAGCTGCAGTTTAAAACGTCTTATGGCTAGGGGTTCCGCTAGCAGCACCCCTCGACAACATTCCGCTGAAAAGGCAGCACGCGAAATTGAAAAATATTTTTTTGAAATATGTAACTTTCACATGTTAACAAGTACAATACACCAAATGAAAGATAAACTTCTTGTTAATCTACGCATCGTGACTGATTTCAAAAAGGCTTTACAGCAAAAACACAACATATGATTGTTAGGTCAGAGCCAAGTCACAAAAACACACACAGCCATTTTCCCAGCAAAAGAGAGTCACAAAAAGCAGAAATATAGATTAAATTAATCACTATCCTTTGATGATCTTCATCAGATGACACTCATAGGACATCATGTTACACAATACATGTATGTTTTGTTCGATTAAGTGCATATTTATATAACAATCTCAGTTTACATTGGCGCGTTACGTTCGATAATGTTTTGCTTCCAAAATATCCAGTGATTTTGCAGAGAGCCCCATGAATTTACAGAAATACTCATTGATAAAAGATACAAGTGTTATTCATAGAATTAAAGAGACTTCTCCTTAATGCAACCGCTGTGTCAGATTTTGAAAAAACTTTACGGAAAAAGCAAACCATGCAATAATCTGAGTACGGTGCTCAGAGACCAAACCAGCCAAAGAAATATCCGCCATGTTTTGGAGTCAACAGAAGTCAGAAATAGCATTATAAATATTCACTTACCTTTGATGATCTTCATCAGAATGCACTCTCAGGAATCCCAGTTCCACAATAAATGTTTGATTTGTTCGATAAAGTTCATCATTTATGTCCAAATTCCTCCTTGTTGTTAGCGCGTTCAGCCAAGTAATCTATCTTCATGAGACGCGAGCACTAGGTCCAGACGAAAAGTCCAAAGTTCCGTTACAGTCCGTAGAAACATGTCAAACGATGTATAGCATCAATCTTTATGATGATTTTAACATAAATCTTCAATAATGTTCCAACTGCAGAATTCCTTTGTCTGTAGAAAAGCAATGGAACGCGAGCTACCTCTCAAGTGAATGAGCGTCACGAGTTTGTGGCACTCTGCCAGACTACTGACTCAAAGAGGCCTTATGAGCCCCTCCTTTACAGTAGAAGCCTCAAACAAGTTTCTAGACTGTTGACATCTAGTGGAAGCCTTAGGAAGTGCAATTTGACCCCATAGACACTGTTTTGTTGTCATGTTGTGTCTCCAGCTGGACTCTGAGCAGGTGGACCTCCGCGCCCGCCTCAGGAACCCCCAGGAGAAAGTCATGTACACCCTGGTGTCTGTCCCTGATGGCAATGACATCTCCTCCATTTTTGAGCTGGACCCAACCACTCTGAGAGGGGGTGACTCCCTAGTACCCAGGTAGGACTTTGAGCTGGACCTTACCACTGTGAGAGGGGGGGACTCCCTGGTACCCAGATAGGACTAGGGCCACTGCATTGTGCAAAAAGACTCCATTACTCATAATACTTCTATAGGAATTAGCTATTTTTTTAGAAGGTAACTTTTTATTACATCCATGAGAATGTGTCAATTTAAAATGCATCTTTAGATGTCATCCTGTATTGTTGTGTGATGGAACTGGTCATGTGCAGGGAGAGTGGTGAGTGACCAGGCTATGTCAGGGTTGGGGTCAATTTGAATTGAAGTCAGTCAATTCAGAAAGTAAACTAAAATTCCAATTCAATAATTGAAAAAATAAAAAGCTTTTATTTTTAATGACTTCTCAATAAACTGCAAAGAAGAAACTATTATTTCCAAAGTTTTTCAATTAGTTTTTATTTTAAATTTAAATCACTTCCTGAATTGTCTGACTTAAATCGTAATTGGCCCCACCCTGGTATACGTGGATGTCTATTGAGATAGAGTAGCTATAAAGTCTGGATGTCTGTAAAGATGACTGTATCTCTGGAAAGTCCCCCAGAAGACGTAGTGACTACAGTAGGTATCCCACTGTTGACGCAGATCAGATTCTAAAGAACATGTTGCAATATGAAATGTAACCGGTCATGTTCCTCCCACTGGAAATGGAGAGACACACATACACACACTAATAATCTTTAGATTACATATGTGTGGTATTTGTTTGTCATCAGCCACATTTAGTTGAATTCAAGTAAAATTTCACCTATTAACTCTAGTGACACCCCATCCCGTGAAAGGGACCGTTGTCATCATCTGACACTAATTAGCATAACGCAACAGACATAAATCTTCCTAGAAAATCTTCCTATTCATGAAAATCACAAGTTAAATATATTGGAACGCAGCTTAGCCTTTTGTTAATCACCCTGTCATCTCAGATTTTCAAAATGTGCTTTACAGCCAAAGCTAGATAAGCATTTGTGTAAGTTTATCGATAGCCTAGCATAGCATTATGCCTTGCTAGCAGCAGGCAACCTTGTCACGAAAATCAGAAAAGCAATCAAATTAAATCGTTTACCTTTGAACTTCGGATGTTTTCACTCACGAGACTCCCAGGTAGATAGCCAAAGTTCATTTTTTTCCCAAAATATTATTTTTGTAGGAGAAATAGCTCCGTTTGTTCTTCACGTTTGGCTGAGAAATCGACCGGAAATTGCGGTCACGACAACCCCGAAAAATATTCCAAATTAGCTCCATAATTTCGACAGAAACATGGCAAACGTTGTTTATAATCAATCCTCAAGGTGTTTTTCAAATATCTATTCGATAATATATCAACCGGGACAATTGGTTTCTCAGTAGAAGCGATTGGAATAATGGCTACCTCCTGTATTTTACGCAAGAATTTCTCTGGGAGCATCAGGTGACCACTTGCGCAATGAAGCCGCCTACGGGTATTCTTCTTTACATAAATGCGTAAAACTACATCACAATGCTGTAGACACCTTGGGGAATACGTAGAAAGCGTAATCTGGTTGATAGGGCATTCACAGCTCAATAGGGACGCATCGGAACGCAGGGCTTTCAAAAGATGAGTCACTTCCGGATTGGATTTTTCTCAGGCTTTCGCCTGTAACATCAATTCTGTTATACTCACAGACAATATTTTTTACATTTTTGGAAACTTTAGAGTTTTTCTATCCTAAGCTGTCAATTATATGCATATTCTAGCATCTTGTCCTGACAAAATATCCCGTTTAATTTGGGAACTTTATTTTTCCAAAAATGAAAATACTGCCCCCTAGTACCAACAGGTTAAGACACCTGTTATTACTTTCAGTGTAAAGGGTAAGTGGACAGGGTTATGGTCACGCTGGCTTCAGTATAAATTGACATAGGACATGTGTGAGTAATAGTGTGTACGTGTGAGTCGGGTCTGTCATTTTTTTCTCCATGGCTGAATGTACAGTAGGGAAGCTTTTACTTCCAGTAACCAGTGTAACTGGCATGCTGGTTGTGAGGGTGGGAGGATATAATCTGTTGACTGTGATGGAGGACAAAAGGATAATTCCCACAGACTAGACTGACTCTAGACTAGGGTTGCAAAGGATCAGAAAATGTTCAGAAATGTTCAGTGGAAAGTTGAGCCTGGGAATTTAGGGAATTTAGCTTAAATTCATCAAAAACGTTAGCTTATAACAGTGAACCTTTTTTGTGGGATACACAGAAGGCAATCCTAGGTCTTGTGGCATATTTTGGTTAAACTATCCCCAATTCAATGGAATTGCAATCCTCTGCATGCACAGTGCCCTCTTCCATCACATGTTCAGCTGATTCTCAAGATCTTGCACACTAATGAGATGCTATTGAGCCCACACTACTACACTGTCTGAGCCAAGGACTACATGCTTTCTGGTAAGTTTTGATTACAATACTGGGTGGGGTGAATATATTTTATATGACATACATGATTTTTTGTTAACTAGTAAATAGTAGCCTACAGCAAAGTGTGTTTAAATCCTTTCTAACTTAACAATTTCTGCTAGTTAGATTTAGCTACCATGTGGGTTTTAGCTTGCTTGAGCCTGCTAACTGAGGAGTGTTAATTCACCTGTTTCCATACATGTTTCATTTTAAAACATTTATCTTACAAAGGAGTTGTTTAATCTAACTGCTTAACTATTTATCTGTACATAGAATTTTTTTTTTTTTTTACTAATTTTTTTCTCATCTTTACAGGAAAATTCCACAGGCACTATCTGACGTGTGGAGACATTTCACTGCAGCTAATGTAGAAGGAAAAGCTGTGTACATTTGAAAATACTATGCCAAATCGTGAAGAATGTGAAGAATGCAACAACGATGCAGAATCGCTCACAATCGCTCACAACAAGCAACCTCTGACAAAGTCCCTCTACTTCTTTTCGAGGTGAAAATGATGAATCAGACACCTTATCGATAGCAACAGCTCATCCAAGTTTGTTTGACACAATGGAGGAACAGAGAAATGCTGATGAATGTCTTGCTCCAGCTGTGTAAGCAACTGGTTCACCTCTGACGCTCACAGGCAATGTGTATTGGAAGAGATTTCTGAATGTTCTTCACCCAGCATACACCCCTTCAACCAGACATCCTTTATCTACTCATTTGCTGGATGCAGAGTTCAACAGAGTTCAAGTGAAGGTCAAGCAAATCATAGAGAAAGCAGACTGTATTGCAATCATCTCTGAAGGGTGGTCGAATGTTCATGGGCAAGGAATAATTAACTACATCATCTCCACCACTCAACCAGTATTCTACAAGAGCCCAGACAGAAGGAACAACAGACCAGTCTCTACATTGCAGATGAGCTGAAGGCAGTCATCAATGACCTTGGACCACAGAAGATATCTGCACTAGTGACAGACAATGCTGCAAACATGAAGGTTGCTTGGTCTCAAGTGGAGGAGTTCTACCCTCACATCACACCCATTGGCTGTGCTGCTCATGCATTGAATCTGCTCCTCAAGGGCATCATGGCACTGAAAACAATGGATGCGTGCTACAAGAGAGCCAAGGAAATAGTTAGGTATGTGAAGGGTCCTCAAGTTATAGCAGCAATCTACCTCACAAAGCAAAGTGAGAAGAATAAGGGCACCACATTGAAGCTGCCGAGCAACACCCGATGGGGTTGTGTTGTCATCATGTTTGACAGTCTCCTTGAGGGAAAGGAGTCTCCCGTGAAATGGCCATATCACAGTCTGTCAATATCGACAGCCCCATCAAGAGGATCCTCCTGGATGAAGTATTTTGGGAGAGAGTGGTAAGCAGCCTGAAACTCCTGAAACCTATAGCAGTAGCCATTGCATGGATTGAGGGAGACGATGCCATCCTGTCTGATTTTCAGACTCTGCTTGCAGATGTAAGAGAAGGAATCCGTACTGCTCTGCCCACTTCACTGTTGTTCCAAGCAGAGGAAACTGCAGTTCTGAAATACATAAAAAAGCGTGAAGACTTCTGCCAGAAGCCCATGTTGGACCCCAAGTATGCTGGCAAGAGCATCCTGTCTGGTGCAGAGATCAACAAGGCCTATGGTGTCATCACTACTGTGTCTTGCCATCTTGGCCTGGATGATGGCAAGGTTCTTGGCAGTCTGGTGAAATACACTTCCAAGCAAGGGCTTTGGGATGGAGATGCAATATGGCAGTCGTGACAACATATCTCATTAGCCACTTGGTGGAAGAGACTTTGTGGATCTGAGGCTCTTTCCCCTGTTGCCTCCATCCTCCTCCAAATCCCACCAACATCAGCCGTCTCAGAACACAACTGGTCCTTGTTTGGGAACACACACACCAAAGCATGCAACAGGCTGACTGATACAAGGGTTGAAAGGTTTGTTGCCATCCGGGTAAATGTGAGTCTTTTTGAGCCTGACAACAAGCCATCCTCAACAGGGTTGGAAAGTGACAGTGAAGATGAGGCCTCAGTCTGATGTTCAAGAGGTGGACATTGGAGGTCCAGGGAGAAGACATGGAAGCCTGAGAGGAAGACAACCAACGTTTTTCATGTTACAGTATGTTGAAAAGGTTTCTGGGAGATACGATGGATGAGTGGGGATCATTCAATATTCCCTTTCTTTTGTTGTTCAGTGAAATCATCCCATGTAAAGAGTCAAATCATTTAATTAAAGTTATATTTGTAACTAAATCTTTTTTTTTCTATTGGAAGGATTTAATCATTTGCAATTATGTCTACTTATGATAATGTAAAAAGTTTGTTTCTGTCTCCATATGACATGGTAAATATATCCAGTGCAAAAGAACATCTACATCTAAATAGTATTAATATTAATTTGCGTATATTCCCGTTAATTCCCATATATTCCCGTTAATTTCCACCTCTAAATATTCCCCAGAATGTGCAACCCTACTCTAGACTGACTTACTGCAGGCCCTGGCCCTGTTCCTTACT
Source organism: Oncorhynchus nerka (assembly GCF_034236695.1). Lineage (NCBI taxonomy): Eukaryota > Metazoa > Chordata > Actinopteri > Salmoniformes > Salmonidae > Oncorhynchus > Oncorhynchus nerka. The sequence goes on along the minus strand of NC_088397.1, from coordinate 68,543,483 downwards.
TACTATATAGGCTACAGTACCTACTCAAGTGTGTGGTTGAGTTTTATACATGTGAGATACTATAAGATGTTGTGTTTGGATTACAGTAATCACTATTATTATGATCTCCCTCCCCGTACTGGAATGCATCAGATGAGATGTATTTCAGTATTTAATCTGAGGCACACTTCAATTCCACTGTTTGGTATGGCACTGCTTGGTGTGTTCTAGTGTGTGCCTTGCCCAATAAATACTTTATTATTCATTCTGGATTCACAATACTGTGTGTGTGTGTGTGTGTGTGTGTGTGCGCGCTCAGGAACTCGTACGTGAGGCTCAGACACCTATGCACCAACACATGGGTCCACAGCACCAACCACCCAATCGACAAGGAGGAGGAGAAACCTGTCATGCTACGCGTGAGTGACCGCTCAGCCAGCCATTAAGACTAGTCAGTTTGTGAGACCTTATCAATAGTCTGTCTAACCCAATCTTTAACTCCTGTACATTATGATTGGTCTGTCCCAGATAATCAGTCCAACCCAAATGTTACTCAATAATATCATAATACCCTTAGAATAGTTTAGATAGACAATTTATCTGATGACCAGGTGCACTATTGAATACTATTCTATTTGTGAGTTTACTTATGAGAAATAATTCTATTTTACCATCCAAATTCACGCGTCACTGTTGTTATTTTAAGATTGGCACGTCTGCACTGAAAGAAGACAAAGAGGCTTTTGCCATCGTACCTGTTTCGCCCGCCGAAGTCAGAGACCTGGACTTTGCCAACGATGCCAGTAAAGTGTTGGCCTCCATCGCAGGCAAACTGGAGAAGGGCACCATCACTCAGAACGAGAGAAGGTACATAGCAGTAATTTTGGTGCTCTCTGTATTCTTTACCTCTTCAATGTTGGCACCAAACCCCTACCAGAATGTAATGTCCTTGAAACTATTGGTATCAACATTAAGGATTCTAAATCTCAAATAAAATTAGCTGTACTCTGGATATTTATGGTTGTGCCTCTTCCTGTGTATGACTTCCTGTTCCTGTGTGTCGTCCAGGGCGGTGACCAAGCTTCTGGAGGACCTGGTGTTCTTTGTGGTGGACATCCCCAACAATGGCCAGGATGTTCTGGAGATCATGGTCAACAAGCCCAACAGAGAGAGACAGAAACTCATGAGGGAACAGAACATCCTCAAACAGGTAGAGGACCATATCATTCATAAGGGACAACCAGAACTTCCACAGACTGAAGGGGTGAATAAAGGCTCAGGACGGTTACTTGATTCCTTTTCAATGTGGATACATTTTGGAGCAAGCTCCTTTGTCTACTATTAACCTATATAATGAACTTTGTCATCCTTCACCAAACATTTTTTCAACAAATACATTTTCTTAACCTGGTGGAACATCATCCAACTGATGGAATTTTGTGTTCAGATCTTCAAGTTACTGCAGGCTCCATTCACAGACAGCGGGGATGGGCCCATGCTGCGATTGGAGGAGCTGGCCGACCAGCGCCACACACCCTTCAGACACATCTGTCGCCTGTGTTACCGCGTGTTACGCCACTCTCAACAGGACTACCGCAAGAACCAGGTACAGCAACGTGGTAACGGTCAAGGCCTACTGGTCTGATCCTTCCAAAGCCAGACAAGGCACATGACTGGTCTGGTCACAAAACAACCACTACCCCAACCTTATCCCTAGCCCCTTAACCTAACCCCAACCCTTTCAATGTTTGCTGATCTGAAGATACTAGATAAGGTTAAGGAATATGATTGAAGTTCCCCTTAGTTCATTGGAGGTCTAGGTGGAGTCATCACCATTTGGCTTCTATACACAGCACTTATGCAATTAGCCTAAATACTGTCTGATGGCAACTAAAGGAATACTTTGGGAGTTTGGCAAAAGAGTAAGATCAACTCATGGATAACAGTTTTATGTCTATGCATCCAGTATGAAGGAAGTTAGAGGTAGTTTCATGAGCCGATGCAAACTAGCATTAGCACAATGACTGGAATTCTATGCTACACTACATGACCAAAAGTAGTACTATCAGAAGTTTCTAAAGTCATGACATTATTTTCTGGAATTTTCCAAGCTGTTTAAAGGCACAGTCAACTTAGTGTATGTACAGTGGGGCAAAAAAGTATTTAGTCAGCCACCAATTGTGCAAGTTCTCCCACTTAAAAATATGAGAGGCCTGTAATTTTCATCATAGGTACACTTCAACTATGACAGACAAAATGAGGGAAAAAAATCCAGAAAATCACATTGTAGGATTTTGAATGAATTTATTTGCAAATTATGGTGGAAAATAAGTATTTGGTCACCTACAAACAAGCAAGATTTCTGGCTCTCACAGACCTGCTTTAAGAGGCTCCTCTGTCCTCCACTCGTTACCTGTATTAATGACACCTGTTTGAACTTGTTATCAGTATAAAAGACACCTGTCCACCTCAAACAGTCACACTCCAAACTCCACTATGGCCAAGACCAAAGAGCTGTCAAAGGACACCAGAAACAAAATTGTAGACCTGCACCAGGCTGGGAAGACTGAATCTGCAATAGGTAAGCAGCTTGGTTTGAAGAAATCAACTGTGGGAGCAATTATTAGGAAATGGAAGACATACATGACCACTGATAATCTCCCTCGATCTGGGGCTCCACGCAAGATCTCACCACGTGGGGTCAAAATGATCACAAGAACGGTGAGCAAAAATCCCAGAACCACACGGGGGGACGTAGCGAATGACCTGCAGAGAGCTGGGACCAAAGTAACAAAGCCTATCATCAGCAAGGGCATTGAAGATGAAACATGGCTGGGTCTTTCAGCATGACAATGGGCAATGAAGGAGTGGCTTCGTAAGAAGCATTTCAAGGTCCTGGAGTGGCCTAGCCAGTCTCCAGATCTCAACCCCATAGAAAATCTTTGGAGGGAGTTGAAAGTCCGTGTTGCCCAGCAACAGCCCCAAAACATCACTGCTCTAGAGGAGATCTGCATGGAGAAATGGGCCAAAATACCAGCAACATTGTGTGAAAAACTTGTGAAGACTTACAGAAAACGTTTGACCTCTGTCATTGCCAACAAAGGGTATATAACAAAGTATTGAGATAAACTTTTGTTACAGGCCTCTCTCGTCTTTTTACGTGGGAGAACTTGCACAATTGGTGGCTGACTAAATACTTTTTTGCCCCAATGTATACTCCTGACCCACTGGAATTGTGATATAGTGAATTATAAGTGAAATAATCTGTCTGCAAACAATTGTTGGAAAAATTATTTGTTTCATGCACAACGTCCTAACCGACTTGCCAAACTATAGTTTGTTAACAAGACATTTGTGGAGTGGTTGAAAAACGAGTTGTAATGACTCCCAACTCTACCTTTAATGTAAAGACCATGCCATTCAAAGACAGCTGTAATTGAATGTGCTGTTCAGTCAGTGTGTCAACTATACTCACATTCTGCCTTCATCAAACTTTCAACTACCCCAGCCCTCCCTCCCAGGGTGCAAGACACACACTCCCGCTCTCAGACACACACACACACGATCGCACTCCTAGAGAAATAACTTGCATTGTCCATATACACTCAGACAGACACAGAAGGATGTCTCGCTGCTCCCACTTTCACATACTGTGTCATTTTTTGGAATGGTGGCTGAATTCAGCTGGAGGAAGGCTGCCTGATGTCTGTGGAAAGGCTCTGTTCTCTGTCTCAGATGAATGCTGGAGGCCTTTGATACTGCCGCACTTATACTGTCTCCATTAGCAGGGACCGTTGTTCTCTCTGTAGTCTAATGACGTTACACTGGTCAGTCCAGTTCAACAATTCCAGGAAAATTGGGAAATTACCCATGGGAGAATTGTAAGGTAATCAGTGGAATTTACGTGGGGATTCTTAGATTTGATCTTACAATGAATACTAAGAAATGACTTTACTTTCTACATTAAATTAATTGTTGAAGTAATGAGTGGGAAAGTTAGGTCAGGAATACTGAGACAACAATGTGAAAGGGGGATATCGTGTCAGTTGTACAACTGAATGCATTCAACTGAAATGTGTCCTCTGAATCAGAGAGGTGCGGGGGGCTGCCATAATCAACATCCACGTCTTCGGCGCTCGGGGAACAGTGGGTTAACTGCCTTGCTCAGGGGCAGAACGACAGATTTTTACCTTGTCAGCTCGGGGATTCGATCCAGCAACCTTTCGGTTACTGGCCCAACGCCCTAACCACTAGGCTACCTGCCGCATAGTCGTAGTGAACTAGTAGCAAGCTGGATCACACTATGAACACATTGTCATTAAAACTCTAAATCAAAGTGGCTAACCATTCAACAGAGTTTACATGATTTGATTGACCTGATTCACAATTTTTTATCTGACCTCATGGCATCAATGTAACATTTGCTATTTAGTAGACACTTTTATCCAATGAGTGCATAGATTTTCCTATGTTTGGACCCAGCAGAAATCTGACCCTCAACCCCTAGCGGTGCTTGTGCCATGCGCTTACTAACTGAGCCACACAGGACCACAATCCCAATGTTGGGATAATGTTTTACTAAGATCAGGGGCTGTGTTTGTCCAATAGGAGTACATAGCCAAGCAGTTTCGCTTCATGCAGAAGCAGATCGGTTATGATGTTCTAGCTGAAGACACTATCACAGCCCTGCTCCACAACAACCGCAAGCTGCTGGAGAAGCACATCACTGCTGCAGAGATAGACACCTTCGTCAGCCTCGTCAGGAAGAACCGGGAGCCCAGGTGTGTATGTGTATGTACAGTACCGGTCAATAGTTTGGACACACCTATTCATTCAAGGATTTTTCTTTATTTTTACTATTTTCTACATTGTAGAATAATAGTGAAGACATCAACACTATGAAATAACGCATATGGAATCATGTAGTAAACAAAAAGTGTTAAACAAATCCAATATATTTTATATTTGAGATTCTTCAAAGTAGCCACACACACTCTTGGCATTCTCTCAACCAGCTTCATGAGGTAGTCACCTGGAATGCATTCAATTAACAGGTGTGCCTTGTTAAAAGTTATTTTGTGGAATTTATTTATTTATTATTGCATTTGAGCCAATCAGTTGTGTTGTGACAAGGTAGTGGTAGTCTACAGGAGATTTTACCCTATTTGGTAAAATACCAAGTCCCATATCATAGCAAGAACAGCTCAAATAAGCAAAGAGAAACGGCAGTTCATCATTACTTTAAGACATTAAGATCAGTCAATGAGGAAAGTTTCAAGAACTTTGTTCAAGTGCAGGCACAAAAACCATCAAGCGCTATGATGAAACTCTCATGGGGACCGCCACAGGAAAGAAAGACAGAGTTACCTCTGCTGCAGAGTTCATTAGAGTTAACAGTCTCAGAAATTGCTGCCCAAATAAATGCTTCACAGAGTTCAAGTAACAGACACATCTCAACAACTGTTCAGAGGAGACTGTGTGAATCAGGCCTTCATGTTCGAATTGCTGCAAAGCAACAACTACGAGAGGACACCAATAATAAGAAGAGAGTTGCTTGGGTCAGGAAACACGAGCAATGGACATCAGACCGGTGGAAATCGGTCCTTTAGTCTGATGAGACCAAATTTGAGATTCTTGGTTCCAACCGCCGTGTCTTTGGGAATTCAAGGCACACTTAAGCAACATGGCTACCACAGCATTCTGCAGCATAACACCATCACATCTGATTTGCCCATAGTAGGACTATCCTTCGTTTTTCAACAGGAAAATGACCGAACACACCTCCAGGCTGTGTAAAGGGCTAACATCTGGCACCAACAGAGATGGCCACCTCGAATCGCGTTCCTAGGAAACTATGCAGTATTTTGTTTTTTTACCTGTTATTTCTTACATTGTTACCCCAGGAAATCTTAGGTTTTATTACATACAGTCGGGAGGAACTATTGGATATAAGAGCAACATCAACTCACCATCATTACGACCAGGAATATGACTTTCCCGAAGTGGATCCTCTGTTTGGCCTACCACACAAGACAATGGATCGGATCCCAGCCGGCGACCCAAAACAACGGTGCCACAGACGGAGCGGTCTTCTGGTCAGGCTCTGTAGACGGGCACATCGTGCACCGCTCCCGAGCATACTACTCGCCAATGTCCAGTCTCTTGACAACAAGGTAGACAAAATCCGAGCAAAGGTTGCCTTCCAGAGAGACATCAGAGACTGTAACGGTCTTTGATTCACGGAAACATGGCTCACTCGAGACACGCTATCGGAGTCGGTACAGCCAGCTGGTTTCTTCACGCATCACACCGACAGAAACAACCATCTCTCTGGTAAGAAGAAGGGCGGGGGTGTATGCCTTATGATTAACGAGACGTGGTGTGATCATAACAACATACAGGAACTCAAGTCCTTTTGTTCACCTGACTTAGAATTCCTCACAATCAAATTCCTACCGCATTATCTACCAAGAGAATTCTCTTTGATCATAATCACAGTCGTGTACATCCCCCCCAAGCAGACACATGGACGGCCCTGAACGAACTTCATTTGACTCTATGTAAACTGGAAACCACATATCCCGAGGCTGCATTTATTGTAGCTATGGATTTTAACAAGGCTAATCTGAAAACAAGGCTCCGTAAATTTTATCAGCATATCGATTGCGCGACCAGGGCTGGCAAAACCCTGGATCCTTGTTATTCTAACTTCCGTGATGTATATAAGTACCTCCCCCGTCCTCCTTTTGGAAAAGCTGACCACAACTCCATTTTGTTGCTCCCAGCCTATAGACAGAAATTAAAACAGGAAGCACCCGTGTTCAGGTCTGTTCAACGCTGGACCGACCAATCGGATTCTACGCTTCAAGATTGCTTCGATCATGTGGACTGGGATATGTTCAGCATAGCGTCGAACAACAACAACAATGATGAATACGCTGATTCGGTGAGCGAGTTATTAGCAAGTGCATCGGTGATGTTGTACCCACAGCGTCTTTTAAAATATTCCCTTCACTGCAGCCGACGTGAGTAAAACATTTAAAAGTGTTAACCCTCGCAAGGCTGCAGGCCCAGACGGCATCCCCAGCCGCGCCCTCAGAGCATGCGTAGACCAGTTGGCAGGTGTGTTTATGGACATATTCAATCAATCCTTATCCCAGTCTGCTGTTCCCACATGCTTCAAGAGGGCCACCATTGTTCATGTTCCCAAGAAAGCTAAGGTAATTGAGCTAAATGACTACCGCCCCGTAGCACTCACTTCCATCAACATGAAGTGCTTTGAGAGACTAGTCAAGGACCATATCACCTCCACCCTACCTGACACCCTAGACCCACTCCAATTTGCTTTACCGCCCCAATAGGTCCACAGACGACGCAATCGTCATCACACTGCACACTGCCTTAACCCATCTGGACAAGAGGAATACCTATGTGTGAATGCTGTTCATCGACTACAGCTCAGCATTTAACACCATAGTACCCTCCAAACTCGTCATTAAGCTCTGGACCCTGGGTCTCGACCCCACCCTGTGCAACTGGGTCCTGGACTTCCTGACGGGCCGCCCCCAGGTGGTGAGGGTAGGTAACAACATATCTACACCGCTGATCCTCAACGCTGGGGCCCCACAAGGGTGCGTTCTCAACCCTCTCCTGTACTCCCTGTTCACCAATGATTGCGTGGCCATGCACGTCTCCAACTCAATCATCAAGGTTGCAGACGACACTACAGTGGTAGGCTTGATTACCAACAACAACGAGACGGCCTACATGGAGGAGGTGAGGGCCCTCGGAGTGTGGTGTCAGGATAATAACCTCACACTCAATGTTGGCTTGTCATCAAAAACACTCACAAACTTTTACAGATGCACAATCGAGAGCATCCTGTTGGGCTGTATCACCGCCTGGTACGGCAACTGCTCCGCCCGCAACCGTAAGGCTCTCTAGAGGGTAGTGAGGTCTGCAAACCGCATCACCGGGTGCAAACTACCTGCCCTCCAGGACACCTACACCAACCGATGTCACAGGAAGGCCAAAAAGATCATCAAGGACAACAACAACCCGAGCCACTGCCTGTTCATTACACTATCATCCAGAAGGCAAGTTCAGTACAGGTGCATCAAAGCGGGGACCGAGAGACTGAAAAACAGCTTCTATCTCAATGCCATCAGACTGTTGAACAGCCATCACTAACATTAAGTGGCTGCTGCCAACATACTGACTCAACTCTAGCCATTTTAATAATGGAAAAATTGATGTAATAAATGTATCACTAGCCACTTTAAACAATGCCACTTTATATAATGTTTACATACCCTACATTATTAATCTTATATGTGTATATACTGTACTCTATACCATCTACTGCATCTTGCCTATGCCGTTCATCCATCACTCATTCATATATTTTTATGTACATATTATTGTTCATTCCTTTACACTTGTGTGTGTATAAGGTAGTTGTTGTGAAATTGTTAGGTTAGATTACTTGTTAGATATTACCGCATGGTCGGAACTAGAAGTACAAGCATTTCGCTACACTCTCATTAACATCTGCTAACCATGTGTATGTGACAAATACAATTTGATTTGAAGGAGAGTGTTACATCAGATGACCTGGCCTTCACAATCATCCGACCTCAACCCAATTGAGGTGGTTTGGGATGAGTTGGACTCTTGCAGAGTGAATGAAAAGCAGCCAACAAGTGCTCAGCATATGTGGGAACTCCTTCAAGACTGTCAGAAAAACATTCCAGGTGAAGCTGGTTGAGAGAATGCCAAGAGTCTCCTAAGCTGTCATCAAGGCAGAATCTCAAATATAAAATATTTACCTCTTATTTTTTTGCTTACTACATGATTCCATATGTGTTATTTCATAGTTTTGATGTCTTCACTGTTATTCGACAATGTAGAAATAAAGAAACCCATTTGACCGGTATTATATGTGGTCACTGTGCATGCTCACATGTTTGTGTGTGCAGTACATGTTTTTGGTACAGATTTTAAGGTGTTAATTTGCATGTCTTAATATCGGTCTGTATGCTCTTTATAGCCAGATATATTAATGTGTTCTATGTAATTGAATTGAAGACGTCAAGGTAGTAAAACACTGGAGTGTATTTTAAGCTGCTTAAGGTCAGATGGTATGTTTTCCTGTGTCATCTAATTCCTGTGTCATCTAATTGTGGTCAAGTTAAGCTTTTGAGGAATATTTTATTGGCGACTAATCATAGGTCTATAGAAATGTGTTTTTGTGTACATGTGAATGTCTTTGTCCATTGAATGATCTGATCTGTGTGTGTCTTCCAGGTTCCTGGACTACCTGTCTGACTTGTGTGTGTCTATGAACAAGTCTATCCCTGTAACCCAGGAGCTCATCTGTAACGCAGTCCTGGACCCCACCAACGGAGACATCCTCATAGAGACTAAGTACGCCTCCTCGCCTCTCCATTCCTCTCCTCTTTTCCTTTGAGGAATCAATCAATACCTTATAGAAACATATTTTCTAAACATTTAACAATATTCAGTGGTTGTTGTTCTCTAGTCTATCACAGGTTGTTCTAGTATGGCAGATAAAGAGCTCGATATTCAGTGTAGTACTACTCTCTTTAGTGAAGTGTGTTCAGTTGGAACTCTTTGTTGTACAGATCAAGTTGCTCAACGTGACAATATGATGGAGTGTTTACTCCTGGAGCACCCACACGGTGACCTTGAGCTCTACAGAACAATGAGTCCTCATGGTTGTCCTAATGGACCTGCCTAACTACAGTGCCTTCAGAAAGTATTCACACACCTTGACTTTTTCCACATTACCATGACACATGCAGCACAGGGTGGTCCAGCCTGCACACACAACCAGGCTTATGGTTAATAATATATGGTATGATCATTTAGCAATATACAGTGCCTTCAGAAAAGGCACATTTTGATGTGTTACGGCCTGAATTTAAAATGAATAAAATTTAGATTTTTTTTTGTCGCTGGCCTACACACAATACCCCATAATGTCAAAGTGGAATGTTTTTCAAAATGTTTACAAATTAATTAAAACAGCTGAAATGTCTTCAGTCAATAAGTATTCAACCCTTTTGTTATGGCAAGCCTAAACAAGTTCAAGAGTAAAAATATGCTTAACAAGTCACATAACAAATTAAATTGACTCACATGATTTTTGAATGACTACCTCAGCTCTGTATCCCACACACAATTATCTGTAATATCCCTTAGTCGAGCAGTGAAATTCAACCACAAAGACCAGGGAGGGTTTCCAATGCCTAACAAAGGAGGGCACCTATTGGTAGATGGGTAAAAAGAAAAAAAGCAGACATTGAATATCCCTTTGAGGATGGTGAAGTTATTAATTACACCTTGGATTGTTTATCAATAGACCCAGTCACTACAAAGATCAATACACCCAGTCCTTCCTAACTCAGTTGCCGGAGAGGAAGGAAACAACTCAGGGATTTCACCATGAGGCCAGTGGTGACTTTAAAATAATTATAGAGTTTATTGGCTGTGATAGGAGAAAAGTGAGGATGGATCAACGTTGTAGTTACTCCACATTACTATCCTAATTGACAGAGTGAAAATAAGGAAGCCTGTATAGAATAAAACATATTCTAAAACATGATTTCTGTTTACAACAAGGCGCTAAAGTAATATTGCAAAAAAAAAAATGCAAAAAATTGGTAAAGCAATCTCCTGAATACAAAGTGTTATGTTTGGGGCAAATCATATACAGCACATTACTGAGTACCACTCCATATTTTCAGTCATAGTGGTGGCTACATCATCCTGTGGGTATGCTTGTAATCGTTAAGGACTGGGGAGATTTTCAGGATAAAAAATAAACAGAATGGAGCTAAGCACAGACAAAATCTTAGAGGAAAACCTGTATCAGTCTGCTTTACACCAGACACTGTGAGAGGAATTCACCTTTCAGCAGAGCAGGACAATAACCTACAACACAAGGCCAAATCTACACGGGAGTTGCTTACCAAGAAGACGGTGAATGTTCCTGACTGGCAGAGGTAAAGTTTTGACTTAAATCTGCTTGAAAATCTATGTCAAGTCCTGAAAATGGTTGTCTAGCAATGATCAACGACCAATTTGATAGAGCTTGAAGAATTTTGGAAAGAATAATGGGAAAATGTTGCACAATCCAGGTATGGAAAGCTTTTAGACTTACTCAGAAAGATGCCAAATGTGGCTCTACGAAGTATTGACTCAGGTGTGTGAACTTTTATTAATTAGATATTTCTCTATTTCATTTTCAATAGATTTTCAATCATTTCTAAAATCATGTTTTCACTGTGTCATTATAGGGTATTGTGTGTAGATACTTTGCATTTGAGCTGTAACTCAACACAATGTGGAATAAGTCAAGGGGCATGAATACTTTCTGAAGGCCCTGTAGTAGAGAACAACATGTAGCCATTCAATAAACGTCTGTTCTTTCAGACAAAAAAATGCTTGACGATTGCAAAACACTTAATATCTTCATGTGTGCCATGGCTGCATTCATTTGTACCTATGTGTTCTGTTCTCAGTGCTACACAAATGAAGAGGCAGGTTTACCCCTCTCAGAACTCCATGTGAAGCTTTTTGGTTCAACCAAAGTGTATTCCTGAGCTATAAGAGGCCGATGACGGGGATTAAGGCAGCCCCCCGCACCTCTCTGATTCAGAGTGGTTGAGTTAAATGAGGAAGACACATTTCAATTGAATGTATTCAGTTGTGCAACTGACTAGCTAGGTGTCCCCCCTTTCCCCTAAATGTGTTAGTAGTGTGTATCGTCACGCCAGCATGTTTGTATGTACCTCAAGGATGGTCAACTGGCTGTGTGTGCAGGCTTTTGTTCTAGCCCAGCTCCAACACGCCTGATTCAGCTAATCTGCGTTTGGTCTTCAATTTAGACCACATTTACTTTACCAGTGTTTCCGAGCAGGGCTGGTACAAGACTGGTGCTGTCCAGGTTTGAGATCAAATACTGTTTCCACTCCCTGAATAGTCATGGTTGTGATTGGTGATTGGGTAATCTGAACCTAGATCTGTGGCTACACGGTTTATCACTATTCCTCTCCTCCCCAGACTGGTGCGGTCTAAGTTTTGAAATCAGGGCTGCGATTCAAACTCATAAAATACCCCCTCGCCTTATGCCTTTGGGGGAATCCCCGTCAACATCTTGGTGGTCCAAATGATTAGCCAAACAAGGGAAGTTTGTAACGTAAGCCCCTCAGTCCTCGTTTTTAGTTGAGTTTGCGAGTGTACGATTATGTTCTCTCCGAGGCCTGAAACTCTCCATAATTCAATTCGCAACGATTGTACATCCGCTAAGAAAAGTCTGTGATTAAAAACAACATCAATGGAGAAGTCAACATACAAGTGTAAGTAAAAAAGGCTACTAATGCACACGACGGCACAAACACGTATCGTTAAAGTAATTATGTTTTTGTTTGGTTAGCTTTTGGAAATTGTAGAAATAAAAAAAATGTCCTTCTTCAGAAGTTCCAGCTAGGCAGGCTAACGCTAGTTAGCTAATTCATTTGCTAGCTATCGTACAGTAGGCATATATTAATAATTATATAGTTAATATAAGTGGACATGCAATCATAATTGACTGTAGCGCATATAAAGAACCCACAAGCTACCTGTGGCTGAAAACGCAATCACCGTGGGATGAACGAGTGATGAATTTCCGGGTAAGGGTGGTCCATTTAAAAGTCATTCCTTCCTCCCTCGCCCCTTGCCCTGCAAGTGTATACTCGCCACACTTCATGATACGTCATCAGAAGTGTCCACTTAATTTGAGGGCTGAGGGGATAGGGTGTGTCTTTTAAGTGTTTGGACTGCTGGCCAAATGTTGTTTCCCCCCTGATAATTATTGCTGATAGGGTATTCTGATCTTAGATCTGTTCTTATAGGGATGACTTCTTCGCCCCTTCCCAGATTGGTGCTGTCAAGGTTTGAGATTGAGGAAGCGTCCATCGGAGAGAACTCCGTGGAGTCTGAGGAGGACGAGGAGGAGGTGTGGCTATTCTGGAAGGACAGCAGTAAGGAGATCAGAAGTAAGAGCATCAGAGAACTTGCCCAGGATGCCAAGGAGGGCGCCAAGGAGGACCAAGAGGTGGTCAGCTACTACAGGTTAGAAACAACACCAGGCCTTTTCTCCTCTTTACTGTCTGTGACTGTAGACGATGGATAACTTCTGTGTTGGTCGAGATGCTAGTATGTGTGTATATGTGGGTTTCATCCTTGCTTTTGTAAATGGGGTCCTGTACATTGGGAGTGGATGAGGTAAGTACCCACCCTCTCCCCTTAGAAGTCCCTATGAGTACTTGGTAAAGGTCCAATATCAATGGAATCATTCATAATCCACTTTTATTCTGAAACTAATGATATGAATTGATTATTAAAGTACCAGGAAGTAGAGAACCAGCATGCACCATTAACCTTTCTGTTTGTTGTCTCCCTCCTTGCCTCTGTGTCTCTAAATGTCTAAGCAGTGATGCCCCTGTCCCTACTCCTCTTTCTCCCAGGTACCAGCTGAACCTGTTTGCGCGGATGTGTCTGGATCGTCAGTATTTGGCCATCAATAAGATCTCTGGCCAGCTGGACGTGGACTTGATCCTGCGCTGCATGTCTGATGAGGACCTGCCTTACGACCTGCGCGCTTCCTTCTGCCGAATGATGCTGCACATGCATGTGGACCGCGACCCCCAGGAACAGGTCACGCCTGTAAAGTATGCCCGCCTATGGTCTGAGATCCCCTCTGAGATCGCCATTGACGAGTGAGTGGCAGGGCCGACAGCCTATCAGGGTTGGGGAAAGGATTTAGTAGCTGGGACAATGGTCTATCAGGGTTGAGGAAAGGAATGATTAGCATGTCCATTGGCCATCAGGAATGGAGTAAGTGCAGTGAAGGAGTGAATACAATGTCATAGCCTTAGCAGTCTTGTGTAGTGTGAGAGTAGCATTAACATGGTAAGAGTTACAGAGTCATAAGTTGTCACCTGTCCCCTACCTGTATCCCTTGGTCCCAGCTATGACAACGACGGTACATCCAAGGATGAGATCAAGGAGCGTTTTGCCCTGACCATGGAGTTTGTCGAGAACTACCTAAGAGACGTGGTGTGTCAGAGCTTCCCATTCTCCGACAAGGAGAAGAACAAACTCACCTTCGAGGTAATTGGTTATAGCAGAATGAGTCTCAGTAGGACATGGATTTGCACTAGCTTTGTTCTCGCTTCCCATCTCTTTTGGTCTGTTCCCAGGTAGTGAATCTATCCAGGAACCTCATCTACTTTGGCTTCTACAACTTCAGTGACCTGCTGAGGCTAACTAAGATCCTACTGGCCATCCTGGACTGTGTCCACGTTAGCACCATCTTTCCCATCAACAAGCTGGAGAAGGGAGACGAGACTAAAGGTAGGACACAGTAACACACTGCCCCCCAGAGGGGTGAAATATCAAACATCAGTGGGGCTTGAATAGATTTGCAAACTTCCAGAAACATTCCTAAAGTTCCCAGGTTTTTCTCAGAGATTCTGGGATTTTGCAACCCTGAGCTTGAGCATTATTCACCCCATGGCCAACAAAGGACCGAACAATTGTGCTCTCTAATGGAAAGACTACTGTATTTATTTATTTTTTACTTTTGTGTTTTACTAAGAAAAGGCTGTATGCTTTTTATTTAAGTAGTATTTGTTCAGGAAGTGGAAATGTGTCTAATAATCTATAAGACGTTTGTTAATGGATATTTATATTTTGTGTTTTAAGTTATCATTTCAGTTTTACTTGGTGTTATCACTGTTACACACAATGGTTGGCCCAATCATGTGTGCCTGCGTGCATTTCCAGGCAGTAACGTGATGCGCTCCATCCACGGAGTGGGGGAGCTGATGACCCAGGTGGTCCTGAGAGGAGGGGGTTTCCTGCCTACCAACCCCATCAACCCCCCCAACGGGGACCAGGTCAAGACACAAACAGAGCCGGAGAAACAGGACATCCTTGTCATGGACACCAAGCTCAAGATCATAGAGATACTACAGGTAGAAAGGCACACACACACACACACACACACACTACCACTATCGATGCATACATGCAGTGGACATACTGTATACACTCCTTTGCAAATGTCCCTCCCCCAAACTTGGTTCCCCTCCTTAACCCCAACCACTCATTCATAACCCCCATTGCTTATCCTAATATAATCCCTCTACTATACAATAGTCTTACTCATTTAGTATGTGTCATGTTCCTCCCGTCTCAATGCAGTTCATTCTGAATGTGCGACTGGACTACCGGATCTCCTGTCTGCTGTGTATCTTTAAGAGGGAGTTTGATGAGAGCAACTCCCAATCTGATCTGTCTATAGCAGGAACCCACGAGGGACCAAACAACATGCCAGGTGGGAGAAGAAATCATCTTATGACAGCCATCACTTGGCGTGACACCTTTTTGTGTGTTACTAAGTTCACTGAATTGTTTTCTCAGGAGCTCTGGACTTTGAGAACATAGAGGAGCAGGCAGAGGGGATATTTGGTGGAAGGTAACTGTTGTGATACGCTAAACCTGCAACAATTAGTCTGGCTCATTTCAGTTCATTTTTCATACTTGGCATGGCCAATTCAGTTTGTTGTTTGTGAATGTGTTCAAATATGCGTGCTTGTGTGCCCACACCCAGTGAGGAGAACACCCCTTTGGACCTAGATGACGATGGTGGTAGGACCTTCCTGAGGGTCCTGCTCCACCTGACCATGCATGACTACCCTCCCCTGGTGTCCCGAGCCCTCCACCTGCTCTTCAGACACTTCAGCCAGAGACAGGAGGTTCTACAGGCCTTCAAACAGGTACTCTACTGCTACCCACCCACCATACAACTAGTATACTGTATATAGTAATGATGCATGGGCCAGGGTTCTTTATGATACGCATCTGACCTGCAGTAAAAAAAAACTTCAGCCGCCTAATGTAATATAATAGAAACGATGACCCACATCTCATTTAAAGTAGCCAATTCTAAATGTATGAGTAGATTGTATAAACAGAAAGACCAGGGTTTTGAGCTGATTCATGAATCACAAAAGCATGCCCATTAGCTATACTAATTTGCAGAGGTGGGACACAGTCATTGTTTTACAAGTCACAAGTAAGTCACAAGTAAGTCTCAAGTCTTAGCTCTCAAGTCTCAAGTCAAGACCGACAAGTCGGTCCTAAACAAGTCATAATCTGCTCTTCACCAAATGTAATACCATTTCATAAGAGTAATAGTTTGTATAATAAATGTACGCAAATCATGAATGCTTTTAAAAATGTATATATTTATTACTTTCCAAATAAACTTTATATTTCCATGGAAATACATGGGTAGCCATGAGAAAGACCCGCCCCCCCATAGTGATCGACTACTGAGGATCGGGCTCAATCGGGGGCGCAATCGTGCAATGTAGGCTTGTACACAATCACCCAACCTTAACACACACACACACACACACACTCTCTCTCTGTGTGGTTACAGTAGGCTAACGTATGTTAATGGTTTCAGGAACAGCAGTAACATCAGGCAGGATTTAGGCTACCAACAGCCTAGCCAGTTTGTAGCTCAATCTTGGGTGCAATGATCACGTTCCCGCACTGACTGACTGTGTGGAGGCTCATTGATTTAACGTTACGTTAGCCTACATGCTACACTAGCAAAGTTATATAAAGCTGTCGGCTATATTAGCCACGACTTACCGTTCTTTGTGCAGCTTCAAATGTCGAACAAAGTTGGAAGTTGTTGCACCTCTGTCTGTCATTTTCTTCCTGCATGTTTTGCAAGTTGCAATCCATTTTTTGTTGAAACAGCGTAGTCTTTATTTCCGAAAATAATAATTTTGGGTATCATCTTTCCAAGGGCTCCATCTGAATTCACCTGCCGATGTTCCTCTGCACTGCCACGTGAAACTTTTTCTCAGCTGGCACAATTTGATTGGTTGCTGTCTGATTCAAACTGTAATCCGTTAAATGAAGAGTTGATGCGCTGCAAACTTTTTTTAATAGCATCATTTTTAATATTTGGGCTTGAGGAGGACATCAAATCAGTTCGAGTCAAAAGGCTCAAGTCCAAGTTAAGTCATGAGTCATTGGTATTAAAGTTGAGTTGCAAGTCATCATATTTGGGACTCAAGTCTGACTCGAGTCCAAGTCATGTGACTCAAGTCCACACCTCTGCTTATTTGGACATATTGTTATGCACTTATTGTGTGTTTTTCTGAATACGAATGTCTGCTAAATGACTAAAATGTTAAATGTAGTCCTATTAGTCATACTGTCATACATACAGAATAGTCATACCATTACACTGTAGCCTACCAATGACCCCATTACTCACTTACCTAATATTCTTAGAGTAATTCCAATTATCCTAACAGACTATAAGTACCCGGTAGGGCTTTAGTCATGCTTGACCAGTAAATTACTTCATGACCTGACCAGGAAAACCTTTAGATATACACTCCAACTAGGGCCCAGAGTTGATCCTAGTCCAATCACATGACCAGGTAAAACTCTTGTTCGTCTCTAATCATAAACACCATGCAACCATCCAAAATCTGGTGTCCTCCATACTGGTGTCCTACCGGTGGGTTGCCCATGCCTCCAGGTCCAGTTGCTGGTGACCAGTCAGGATGTGGAGAACTACAAACAGATCAAGTCAGACCTGGACCAGCTACGCTCCATTGTGGAGAAGTCTGAGCTGTGGGTCTACAAGAGACTAGGGCCAGACGAGGGCATGGACACTGGGGAACACTCTGCCGAGTCTCAACACAAGAAGGTACGGTAGTAGTCCGAGAAGGTACAGTAGTCGATTCAGATTCAGAGTGTTTGATAGGCACATCTACAGGGTTGCAGGTGTGATTGCAGGGTACAGTGAAAATCTTAGGCTTTGAGCAACATGCAGGACTCTAATTGTTCAATAAGGTACGGTAGTAGTCCAAGAAGGTATGGTAGTAGTCCAAGAAGGTATGGTAGTAGTCCAAGAAGGTACGGTAGTAGTCCAAGAAGGTACGGTAGTAGTCCAAGAAGGTACGGTAGTAGTCCAAGAAGGTACGGTAGTAGTCCAAGAAGGTACGGTAGTAGTCCAAGAAGGTACGGTAGTAGTCCAAGAAGGTAGTCCAAGAAGTAGTAGTCCAAGAAGTAGTCCAAGAAGGTACCAGAAGGTATAGTCCAAGAAGGTACGGTAGTAGTCCAAGAAGGTACGGTAGTTGTCCAAGAAGGTACGGTAGTTGTCCAAGAAGGTACGGTAGTAGTCCAAGAAGGTACGGTAGTAGTCCAAGAAGGTACGGTAGTAGTCCAAGAAGGTACGGTAGTAGTCCAAGAAGGTACGGTAGTAGTCCAAGAAGGTACGGTAGTAGTCCAAGAAGGTACGGTAGTTGTCCAAGAAGGTACGGTAGTTGTCCAAGAAGGTACGGTAGTAGTCCAAGAAGGTATGGTAGTATGCATCCACAGAACAGGAGTTAGCCACCTAGTGCTTAGCTCTGTGTGTTAAACTATGGCAATAGAGCGTTGGTGTTAGCCTGCTAGCTATCCTTTGGGAGAAATGCATTGGCTAATGGTCTTGTTCTTTAGGGTGACTCCAACTCAAGTGGCTCAGACAAACCAAAGAAACCAGAGAGCACCAGCAGCTACAACTACAGAGTGGTGAAGGAGGTAAAGTCTAAACAGTCTTTTTAACTTTTCATTATACTGTGTTATCATATAGGTTTCTGGGACAGATAGAGCTATGGGCAACATAGTGAACCCCTTTGTCTACACGTGTGTGTGTGTAGATTCTGCTGCGTCTCAGCCGGTTGTGTGTTCAGGAGAGTCTGTCCGGCAGGAAGAGTAAGAAGCAGCAGCAGAGACTCCTCAGGAACATGGGGGCCCACACCGTGGTGCTGGAGTTACTGCAGATCCCCTATGAGAAGGTACTGTGTTTGTGTGGGCGTGTTTGTAGAGGTGTGTTTTTGTGCTCTCCATCCTTTCATCGTCGGTGTTGTCTCCAGGGGGAGGATGTGCGTATGCAGGAGATCATGAAACTGGCCCACCAGTTCCTGCAGAACTTCTGTGCAGGGAACCAGCAGAACCAGGCCTTGCTTCACAAACACATCAACCTGTTCCTCAACCCTGGGGTGAGACAGACTACACTGACCCACCATGACCTCACCACTGTTCTTACTCTTACCATGACATTAACACTGTCTTACTCTAAAAATCTCTTCTACTCTTTCTCTCTCTTTCTCTGTCTCTTCTGTGTCTCCCTCCCTCTTTCGCTCTCTCTCCCTCCCCTTTCTCTCTCTCTCCCTCCCCCTCTTCTCTCTCTTCCCCTGTTCTCTCTCTTCCCCGCTTTAGATCCTCGAGGCAGTCACCATGCAGCATATCTTCATGAATAACTTCCAGCTGTGCAGTGAGATCAATGAGCGAGTGGTGCAGCACTTTGTCCACTGCATCGAGACGCATGGCCGCAACGTCCATTACCTCAAGTTCCTGCAGACCATCGTCAAGGCCGAGAGCAAGTTCATTAAGAAGTGTCAAGACATCGTCATGGCTGAGGTCTTTTTTCAGTAATAACCTCAGCATGTGTATTTGTCAACGTTTCAGTCTAGTTGACTCTTTTCAAGACAGTTAATTTATCATTCTAAAAGAGTTGTCTATTTCTAACTTGATACCTTAATACCAAATTATATGCAACTCAAGTCCATCCCCAACAAATCCTATTCGGACATATTTGTCCATCCCTTTCCAACCTACCCTGTACCCTCCATTGACTCTATTTTTCTTTATTTTCTGTCCCTCTCTTCTCCATAGCTGGTGAATGCTGGTGAGGATGTGCTGGTGTTCTACAACGACCGTGCATCCTTCCAGACCCTGGTGACGATGATGCGGTCAGAGCGGGACCGTATGGATCAGAACAGTCCTCTGATGTACCACATTCACCTGGTAGAGCTGCTGGCTGTCTGCACTGAGGGAAAGAACGTCTACACTGAGATCAAATGTAACTCTCTGCTGCCTCTGGATGACATAGTGAGGGTGGTCACCCACGAGGACTGTATTCCTGAGGTGAGTTGAGGAGATGCAGGATGGAAGATGCAGAGAGAGAAGGGTGGGGATTAGGGTTAGACTTGAAGGTCTAGAGCAGGGGGCTATGGGTCTCCAAGACATCACAAGCCAACAGTACCAATTATCAACTAACTGTCCCCACAAAGGCCTGTATGCCCTCATCCCCGTTTCACTCTTGTGGACAACTAATTGTCCACTAGCTGTCATCTTCTCTGTGTTAGACAGTTTTGAGCCTCACTCTATGGGAACAAACCCAGTATAACCATGTCAACTAACATCATGCTACTGTACTCCAGCCCAGGCCAAAGCTACAATCAAGATGCATTCATCATCATTGTAAAACAACTCCTAGGGGTATAGACAGGGTGTAATGATGGTATTTAATCCTGTCCTTTCCAGGTGAAGATAGCCTACATCAACTTCCTGAACCACTGCTATGTGGACACAGAGGTGGAGATGAAGGAGATCTACACCAGCAACCACATGTGGAAGCTCTTTGAGAACTTCCTGGTGGACATCTGCAGGGTGAGGGACAACACTTACACAATAGTTCTATGTCTGATGAGTGTGGATCAGGGTTTCAATTGAACTCATTTACAAGGCATCATTGGAGCACAATAGTATAATTATTAGCATAACACAGTTTATCATCCTGTACTATACTATACTGTATGTATCCCTGCATTCATTTCAGTATTCCGACTATATAGATGTTATAAGGGCAGTACAACTACAGGTGAAACAGGAGTGAGTTGTGGTCACCTTCTTGACCTTGTGTCTTCTGCAGGTGTGCAACAACACGAGTGACCGCAAACACGCCGACACGGTCCTGGAGAGCTACGTGACCGAGACAGTCATGGGAATCGTGACCACCTTCTTCAGCTCACCCTTCTCCGACCAGTCCACCAGCCTGCAGGTAACCACTGGCAACCAACAACTAACCACTGTTATCCATTTTACATGATTGTGTCGACCGAAACCAAACTGTGTTGGATCAGATATTTTCCTGAAATCGCCCCCCATCTAGCTTCAGAGTTTGTTCTGTTAGGTGACCTAAACTGGGATATGCTTAACACCCCGGCAGTCCTACAATCTAAGCTAGATGCCCTCAATCTCACACAAATCATCAAGGAACCCACCAGATACAACCCTAACTCTGTAAACAAGGGCACCCTCATAGACGTCATCCTGACCAACTGGCCCTCCAAATACACCTCCGCTGTCTTCAACCAGGATCTCAGCGATCACTGCCTCATTGCCTGTATTCGCTACGGAGCCGCAGTCAAACGACCACCCCTCATCACTGTCAAACGCTCCCTAAAACACTTCTGTGAGCAGGCCTTCCTAATCGACCTGGCCCGGGTATCCTGGAAGGACATTGACCTCATCCCGTCAGTTGAGGATGCCTGGTCATTCTTTAAAAGCAACTTCCTCTCCATTTTAGATAAGCATGCTCCGTTCAAAAATGCAGAACCAAGAACAGATACAGCCCTTGGTTCACTCCAGACCTGACTGCCCTCGACCAGCACAAAAACATCCTGTGGCGGACTGCAATAGCATCGAAGAGTCCCCGTGATATGCAACTGTTCAGGGAAGTCAGGAACCAATACACGCAGTCAGTCAGGAAAGCTAAGGCCAGCTTCTTCAGGCAGAAGTTTGCATCCTGTAGCTCCAACTCCAAAAAGTGCTGGGACACTGTGAAGTCCATGGAGAACAAGAGCACCTCCTCCCAGCTGCCCACTGCACTGAGGCTAGGTAACACGGTCACCACCGATAAATCCATGATTATCGAAAACTTCAATAAGCATTTCTCAACGGCTGGCCATGCCTTCCGCCTGGCTTCTCCAACCTCGGCCAACAGCTCCGCCCCCCGCAGCTCCTCGCCCAAGCCTCTCCAGGTTCTCCTTTACCCAAATCCAGATAGCAGATGTTCTGAAAGAGCTCCAAAACCTGGACCCGTACAAATCAGCTGGGCTTGACAATCTGGACCCTCTATTTCTGAAACTATCCACCGCCATTGTCGCAACCCCTATTACCAGCCTGTTCAACCTCTCTTTCATATCGTCCGAGATCCCCAAGGATTGGAAAGCTGCCGCAGTCATCCCCCTCTTCAAAGGGGGAGACACCCTGGACCCAAACTGCTACAGACCTATATCCATCCTGCCCTGCCTATCTAAGGTCTTCGAAAGCCAAGTCAACAAACAGGTCACTGACCATCTCGAATCCCACCGTACCTTCTCCGCTGTGCAATCTGGTTTCCGAGCCGGTCACGGGTGCACCTCAGCCACACTCAAGGTACTAAACGATATCATAACCGCCATCGATAAAAGACAGTACTGTGCAGCCGTCTTCATCGACCTTGCCAAGGCCTTTGACTCTGTCAATCACCATATTCTTATCGGCAGACTCAGTAGCCTCGGTTTTTCGGATGACTGCCTTGCCTGGTTCACCAATTACTTTGCAGACAGAGTTCAGTGTGTCAAATCGGAGGGCATGCTGTCCGGTCCTCTGGCAGTCTCTATGGGGGTGCCACAGGGTTCAATTCTCGGGCCGACTCTTTTCTCTGTATATATCAATGATGTTGCTCTTGCTGCGGGTGATTCCCTGATCCACCTCTACGCAGACGACACCATTCTATATACTTTCGGCCCGTCATTGGACACTGTGCTATCTAACCTCCAAACGAGCTTCAATGCCATACAACACTCCTTCCGTGGCCTCCAACTGCTCTTAAACGCTAGTAAAACCAAATGCATGCTTTTCAACCGATCGCTGCCTGCACCCGCATGCCCGACTAGCATCACCACCCTGGATGGTTCCGACCTTGAATATGTGGACATCTATAAGTACCTAGGTGTCTGGCTAGACTGCAAACTCTCCTTCCAGACTCATATCAAACATATCCAATCGAAAATCAAATCAAGAGTCGGCTTTCTATTCCGCAACAAAGCCTCCTTCACTCACGCCGCCAAGCTTACCCTAGTAAAACTGACTATCCTACCGATCCTCGACTTCGGCGATGTCATCTACAAAATGGCTTCCAACACTCTACTCAGCAAACTGGATGCAGTCTATCACAGTGCCATCCGCTTTGTCACTAAAGCACCTTATACCACCCACCACTGCGACTTGTATGCTCTAGTCGGCTGGCCCTCGCTACATATTCGTCGCCAGACCCACTGGCTCCAGGTCATCTACAAGTCCATGCTAGGTAAAGCTCCGCCTTATCTCAGTTCACTGGTCACGATGGCAACACCCATCCGTAGCACGCGCTCCAGCAGGTGTATCTCATTGATCATCCCTAAAGCCAACACCTCATTCGGCCGCCTTTCGTTCCAGTACTCTGCTGCCTGTGACTGGAACGAATTGCAAAAATCGCTGAAGTTGGAGACTTTTATCTCCCTCACCAACTTCAAACATCAGCTATCTGAGCAGCTAACCGATCGCTGCAGCTGTACATAGTCTATTGGTAAATAGCCCACCCATTTTCACCTACCTCATCCCCATAATGTTTTTATTTATTTACTTTTCTGCTCTTTTGCACACCAATATCTCTACCTGTACATGACCATCTGATCATTTATCACTCCAGTGTTAATCTGCAAAATTGTAATTATTCGCCTACCTCATGCCTTTTGCACACATTGTATATAGACTCCCCCCTTTTTTTTCTACTGTGTTATTGACTTGTTAATTGTTTACTCCATGTGTAACTCTGTGTTGTCTGTTCACACTGCTATGCTTTATCTTGGCCAGGTCGCAGTTGCAAATGAGAACTTGTTCTCAACTAGCCTACCTGGTTAAATAAAGGTGAAATAAAAAAATAAAAATAAAACAGTGGTGGATGTGTAACCAGGCTGGCTCAGTAATTCTTGGTTTGGCTCACCTCGGAGTAAGACAGTGCTAATGTCATGGTTGAAGGTTTAATAATTACCAAAGATTTCTCTGTAGATAGTGTAGCTCCCAGCTCCCAAGAGGCACCTGTCTCTCTCCTAACATAGCCCCTCCCACAACTAGCTATTGTTACCTTTAACCCCCAGGCCCCTCCCTCTCTTTCATCACTTTATTGTATAGTGTAGGTGACCAGGACCATGTTTGTAAATATGGATAGATATACTAATAGTCACCAAATCTACATTTAACCACATATGCATACAGTATGTCCCCTCCCTCCATTGACATAACCTAATGGTTTCACCCCACTCCCTTCTCCACCTACCAACCTATATATGGTGAATCCATTTCAATTCAATCACTTTTTGACAGCACCTCCTTTTATTTAAACAGAACCATCCATACATATTTGACCATTGTAGAAGTGCTCATAAAGTGTATTTTTGAACCTTAATGCCAAAACATTCAATAGATAAAGGTGCTCAAAGTTGACCCATTTTGCATACTCCACCATACCATGATACAGCCATGTGTTCTTCACTGGAAAAGATCAACAGTTGAGATGGATATCATTTAAAAGCTTACTAACAGGGTTAGTCAAACTATTTTATAATTTCTTGAAAAACATGTTTTTTAATAGAAAATTTACTTTTTAACCTTTAACATCAATTATCTAAAAGCGTTAACTCTGATTTTTACTTTATTTTTATATACACATATGTTGTTGAGACACAACATGCTCTTGAATACAGGGTGGGTGTCATGTTTTGGCTGATAAATGTACTAACATGGGAATAACACACCAGAGAATGTTGACTTGAAAATGGCGATGATAATGGCAATAATAATGGCGCCGAAGGAGATGGCTGCCGTTTTACGATCCTGTATCCAATTGTGCTATTGTGCATGTTTTTTCGCGTTATTTTGTACATAATGTTTCTGCCACCGTGTCTTATGACCAAAAAGAGCTTCCTGACATCAGGGCAGCGATTACTCACCCCATACTGGAAGAATTGTTCAATGAGTCGGACAGGAAGGATTTACTTCGGAAAGCCCAACAGGGCCCTCATCCCCGTCATTCGCAGGAGGAAAAGCCGGAGATATCGTGGACGACAGTCTGGGTGCCTTGTAAGGATCCGTCGCCAAGAGGGTAATCTACCTTTACCATCGGTCCTATTAGTCAACGTACAATCAATCGATAATAAAATAGACGAACTACGAGCATGTATATCCTCCCAACAGGACATTAAAACTGTAATATCTTATGTTTCACCGAGTCATGGCTGAACATGATTAAAATACACCTGGCGGGTTTCAAGCTTTTTCGGCAGGATAGAACAGCAGCTTCTGGTAAGACAAGGGGCGGCGGTCTATGTATATTTGTAAACAACAGCTGGTGCACGAAATCTAAGGAAGTCTCTGTTTTGCTCTCCTGAGGTAGAGTATCTCATGATAAGCTGAATACCACACTATTTACCAAGAGAGTTTACATCTATATTTTTTGTAGCCGTCTATATACCACCACAGACTGATGCTGGCACTAAGACCGCACTCAATGAGCTGTATACGGTCATAAGCTAACAGGAAAATGTTCATCCAGAGGCGGCTCTCCTAGTGGGTGGGGACTTTAATGCAGGGAAACTCCAATCCATTCTACCTAATCTTTACCAGCATGTTAAATGTGCAACCCGAGGGGGAAAAACTCTAGACCACCTTTACTCCACACACAGAGCCCTGTCGATGTTAATGGGGGCCTGTTCAGCCCTCCCTTTCCTGTAGTCCACGATCAGCTCCTTTGTCTTGCTCACATTGAGGGAGAGGTTGTTGTCCTGGCACCACACTGACAGTTTTCTGACCTCCACCCTATAGGCCGTCTCATCATTGTCGGTGATCAGTCCTACCACTGTTGTGTCGTCAGCAAACTTAATGATAGTGTTGGAATCATGTTTGGCCATGCAGTCGTGGGTAAACAAGGAGTATAGGAGGGGACTAAGTACACACCCCTGAGGGCCCCCAGTGTTAAGGATCAGCATGGCAGATGTGTTGTTGCCTACTCTTACCACCTGGGGGCGGCCCGTCAGGAAGTCCAGGATCCAGTTCCAGAGGGAGATGTTTAGTCCCCAAGTTCTTAGCTTAGTGATGAGCTCCGTGGGCACTATGGTGTTGAACACTGAGCTGTAGTCAATGAACAGCATTCTCACATAGGTGTTCCTTTTGTCCAGGTGGGAAAGGACAGTGAGGAGTGCGATTGAGTCATATGTGGATCTGTTGGGGCGGCATGCGAAATTAGAATGGGTCTAAGGTGTCCGGGGGGATGCTGTTGATGTGAACCATGACCAGCCTTTCATAGCACTTAATGGCTACCGATGTGAGTGCTACGGGGCGGGAATCATTTAGGCAGGTTACCTTAGCTTCCTTGGTCACAGGGACTATGGTGGTCTGCTTGAAATGTAGATATTACAGACACGGTCAGGGAGAGGTTGAAAATGTCATTGAGACACTTGACAGTTGGTCCACCCATGCTTTAAATACACGTCCTGGTAATCTGTCTGGCCCAGTGGCTTTGTGAATGTTGACCTGTTTAAAGGTTTTATTCACATCGGCTACCGAGAGCGTTATTTGCTTGTAAGCAGGAATCAGGAGGATTGAATTATGGTCAGATTTGCCAAATGGAGGGCGGGGGAGAGCTTTGTATGCATCTCTTTGTGTGGACTAAAGGTGGTCTAGAATTTTTCTTTCCTCTTGTTGCACGTGACATGCTGGTAAAAATTTGGTAAAATTGATTTAAGTTTGCCTGCATTAAAGTCCCTAGCCACTAAGAGCGCGGCTTCTGGGTGAGCATTTTTTTCTTTGCTTATGGCCTTTGGTTGAGAGCGGTCTTATTGACAGCTTCATTCTGTGGCGGTAAATAGATGGCTACGAATAATGTTGATGATCTCTTGGTAGATAGTGTGGTCTACAGCTTATCATAAGGTACTCTACTTCAGGTGAGCAATAACTCAAGATTTCTTTAATATTAGACATCGTGCACCAGCTGTTATTGACAAATAGACACACACCCCCACCCCTCGTCTTACCAGATATAGCTTCTCTGTTCTGCCGGTGCATGGAAAATCCCACCACCAGCCACGTTTCGGTGAAACATAAGATATTACAATTTTTAATGTCCCGTTGGTAGGACAATCTTAATTTTAGGTATTCAATTTTATTTCCCAATGATTGCACGTTAGCAAGAAGAACGCATGGCGGTGGGAGTTTACTCGCTCGCCTACGGATTCTCAGAAGGCAGCCCGATCTGCGGCCCTTTTTCCTGCCTCTTTTCTTCTTGCAAATTACGGGGATCTTGGCCTGTTCCAGCAGTATGACCTTCTCGGCAGTCTCGTTAAAGGAAAAAGTTTCTTCCAGTCTGCGTGAGTAATCGCTGTTCTGAATTCCAGAAGTTATTTTCGGTCATAAGAGACGGTAGCAGCAACATTATGTACAAAATAAGTGGAAAAAAATAAGTTACACAAAACGCAAAAAAATAAATCAAATAGAGCAATTGGTTGGGAGAATGTAAAACGTCAGCCATGTTCTACTGCGCCATATTTTCATCAGTACTTCATGTACATGATGAATGTACATGTTGTACATTCAAGTACATATTTACCTTGACTAACCAGTGCCCCCGCACACTGACTCTGTTCAAGTTCACCCGATATAGCGTCACTTGTTATTTTACTCCTGCTTATTTGTTACTTTTATTTTCCGTTTTTTACTTATCAATTTTTTTCATAACAATTCAAATAAAATAAAATCTTAACTTCTTAAAACATTGTTAGTTACGGGCTTGTAAGTAAGCATTTCACTCTAAGGTCTACTACACCTGTTGTATTCGGCACATGTGACAAATTAGATTTGATTTGATTGAATGAGATTATCGGTTTTAAATTATACTGTTAATCCTCCATAGAAAACCTATTGAAATATAGATCATAGAATAGACATGACCATTCAAGTTGACATTTGATTTTGGGTGGACCGGTGGTCATCTTTATGGAGGTAAAAATTTCAATTAAATTTACAGTGTATTCAGACCCCTTGACTTTTTCCACATTTTGTTACATTTACAGCCTTATTCTATAATTGATTGATTAAATAGTTTTTCCCCCTCATCAATCTACACACTATATCCCATCATGACAAAGCAAAAACAGGTTTTTTATTAATTTTACAAAACAAATTACTTAAATATCACATTTACATAAGTATTCAGACCCTTTACTCAGTACTTTGTTGAAGCACATTTAGCAGTGATTACAGCCTGGAGTCTTCTTGGGTATGATGCTACAATCTTGGCACACCTGTATTTGGGGAGTTTCTCTCATTCTTCTCTGCAGATCCTCTCAAGCTATGTCAGGATGGGGAGCATCGCTGCACAGCTATTCTCAGATATCTCCAGAGATATTCGGTCGGGTTCAAGTCTGGGCTCTGGCTGGGCCACTCAAGAACATTCAGAGACTTGTCCCTAAGCCACTCCTGCGTTGTCTTCGCTGTGTCCTTAGGGTAGTTATCCTGTTGGAAGGTGAACCTTCACCCCAGTCTGAGGTCCTGAGCAGGTTTTCATCAAGGATCTCTGTACTTTGCTCTGTTCATCTTTCCCTCGATCCTGACTAGTCTCCCAGTCCCTGCTGCTGAAAAACATCCATGCAGCATGATACTGCCACCACCATGCCTCGCCATAGGGATGGTGCCAGGTTTTCTCCAGACGTGACACTTGGCATTCAGGCCAAAGAGTTCAGTCTTGGTATCATTAGACCAGAGAATGTTATTTCTTATGGTCCCAGAGACCTTTAGGTGACTTTTGGCAAACTCCCAAGTGGGATGTCATGTGCCTTTTACAGAGTAGTGTCTTCTCTCTGGCCACTCTACCATAAAGGCCTGATTGGTAGAGTGCTTTAGAGATGGTTGTCCTTCTAGAAGGTTCTCCCATCTCCACAGAGGAACTCTGGAGCTCTGTCAGTGTGACCATCAGGTTCTTGGTCACCTCCCTGAACAATGCCCTTCTCCCCCGATTACTTAGTTTGGTCGGGCGGCCAGCTCTTGGAAGAGTCTTGGTGGTTCCAGACTTCCATTTAAGAATGATAGAGGCCACTGTGTTCTAGGGGACCTTCAATACTGCAGAAATGTTTTGGTACCCTTCCCCAGATCTGTGCCTCTACACAATCCTGTTTTGTAGCTCTACGGACAGTTCTTTTGACCTCATGCTTGGTTTTTGCTCTGACATGCACTGTCAACTGTGGGACCTTATATAGACAGGTGTGTTCCTTTCCAAATCTAGTCCAGTCAATTGAATTTACCACAGGTGGACTCCAATCAAGTTGTAGAAACATCAAGGATGATCAATGGAAACCAGATACACCGGAGCTCAATTTCAAGTCTCATAGCAAAGGGTCTGAATACGTATGTAAATGTATTTCTGTTTTTTATTTTTAATACATTTGCAAAAATGTCTAAAAACTTGTTTTTAATTTGTGATTATGGGCTATTGTGTATATATTGATGATAAATGAGTCAGGGGGTCTGAATACTTTCTGAATGTACTGTACATATCAATGGTGTACCAGCTAAATTGCAGTAGTATGAAGGGATAGGTCCATTCTATGAATTCTATTTCTATGATAGAAATGACACCCACCCTGTATTTAAGAGCATGTTGTATCTCAAGCGTTGGCGGGCACAACACAAAAACCTCAGATGATGTGAAATAGGGTCTAAGCTTCAATATATGCAAATATGATTTTTAAAAATTACATCTGAGTTTATGCATTTTTAGATAATTGACATTAAAGGTTTAAAAATAAATACATATTACAAAATATTATTTTCAAGTTTCAAGTACAACACTGTTAAATGATATCACACTCAATGGTTTATCTTTTCCAGTGATGAAGACATGAATGTCTCGTGGTATGCATAATGGGTCAACTTTGATCACTTTTATTTTTTATATATATATATATATATATCACTAGGCAAGTCAGTTAAGAACAAATTCTTATTTCAATGACTGCCTACCCCGGCCAAACCCGGACTACTATCACGGCTGGATGTGATGCAGGGGACTCCCAATCACGGCCGGATGCATCCTGAATTCAGGTCTAAAAATAAACATTTTCTGTGGGCAAACATGTATAGAAAGTTTTGTGTAAATCAAAAAAGGGATGCTGTCAAAAAGTGATTGAATTCAAATGGGTCAAATGGGTTAATGGCTTAAGTGATTCCTACCAATTTCTGAAAATGTAGATGGTGAATCACATAACTCTAGACAAGGTGTGTGTGTGTGTGTGTGTGTGTGTGTGTGTGTGTGTGTGTGTGTGTGTGTGTGTGTGTGTGTGTGTCCGAGCAATACGGTTTTAAAATGCACCCCTTCTCTGAACATAGAGTGACGTACTGTCAGAGAACGCCAGTACACACCTCCTTCCCTCAGTTCCTTCAACCTCGTTTGCCATTTCAGTCTTTCATCCTGGAACATGGAGTTAGTCATCATCCTAGCCTTAGAGGGCTGTAGCCTCTTGCTGTGACCGTCTGTAATGATTATCATGCCGTTGTACAGTCATATCCTTGGTAGACAACATGCAGTAATTGTTGATCATTGTGTTCAATGTCCATTCTTGTACTTCTTGGTAAACGGCTCGCTCTTCAATTCCTAGAATAGAAGACATTAGACCTTCTAGAACCCTCAAACTGAACTCTGGACCATGAAGGCAGTTCCATTGCATTTTTTTCCCATTGTTCCCTTTTAATCATGCACTGATTTAGACCTGTGACACCAGGTGGGTGCAATTTAATTGTCATGTAGCAGCAGGCTCCGGAACCCGTAGGGTAAGAGTTGATTTTTATGGGCATCTGCACCAGTGTGTAGAGCAAGGTTCCCCAACTGGTTGCCTCCTGGCAAAATTTGGCCCAAGGGTGATTTTATTTGGCCCCCCAAGTTTTCTGAACAATTATTTTATTTCATTTTTTATTGTTGGACAGAATACTGTAAAGACACCAGCAAAATCAGCTGCAAGTGATTTTGATCATCTGTTCCAAAGTATTCTCACGCACAATGTGATCATATGTAATGTGATTATGTTTTAGTCAAATATTATATCTGTTTGGGCTTTTTACGGTCAATTTGCAGTCAACAAAATATTTGTAATTATCTTCCGGCCCCCTGACCATCCGCTCAAGAAAAAAAATCATCCCGCGTCTTAATCTACTTGATCATCCCTGGCGTAGAGACTGTAAGAGAGGTGAGATACCAGGTTATTAAGTGGCTTGTCCTGAATATTGTCACTGACAATTATTTTATTTTCTGACTGCTTTCATCCTCTGCTGCAGGCCTCACTTTTGGGGAAAATGATAGAGGTATTTTATTTACATTTATTGGAATGGGGACCACACACATCTGGGTGCTAATGTTTTGTGTGTGAGTATGCAGGTGCATGTGCTTTTCCATCCCATTACCTCAGCTGGTGTTGGTAGGGTTAGACAACCTTAGCACAAATGCAATGTTTCCTCTCCAATTTTTGTCTGAATACAAACTATTTTTGTTTAGTCATATTCAGTTGGTCTGACAGGGTGTTGTCACTGTGGTGTCACACAGGGGTTTGGGTGGGCTGGGCCAATATGACGGTGTGATTTTGGTGCTTGGTGTTTCACATGGGAAAGCTAACTGCCGCTAAACCCAGCAGTTTGATTCTTCACCTCCACCCTGCTGGCCTGGTTACAGGTGTTATCACCCCTCCCCCTCTACCCTAACACAGTCAGAAGGGGGAGGGGTTTGTGGTGTAAGGTAACAGGTTGTGAGGATGCAGCAAAATCTGAGGCAGATTTCCCATTGTGCCATCATGTTGTTTCACAGGGTTAGGTGTAGAGGTCGACCGATTATGATTTTTCAACACCGATACCGATTATTGGAGGACCAAAAAAGTCGATACCGATTAACCGGACGATTTAAAAAAAAAATCATTAAAAAATATATTTAAAAAATTTATTTGTAATAATGACAATTACAACAATACTGATTTAACACTTATTTTAACTTAATATAATACATCAATAAAATCAATTTAGCCTCAAGTAGATAATGATACATGTTCAATTAGGTTTAAATAATGCAAAAACAAACTGTTGGAGAAGAACGTAAAGTGCAATATGTGCTATGTAAGAAAGCTAACGTTTCAGTTCCTTGCTCAGAACACGAGAACATATGAAAGCTGGTGGTTCCTTTTAACATGAGTCTTCAATATTCCCAGGTAAGAAGTTTTAGGTTGTAGTTATTATAGGACTATTTCCCTCTATACCATTTGTATTTCATTAACCTTTGACTATTGGATGTTCTTATAGGCACTTTAGTATTGCCAGTGTAACAGTATAGCTTCCGTCCCTCTCCTCGCTCCTCCCTGGGCTCGAACCAGCAACACAACGACAACAGCCACCACATCGAAGCAGCGTTACCCATGCAGAGCAAGGGAAACAACCACCCCAAGGCTCAGAGCGAGTGAAGTTTGAAATGCTATTAGCGCGCGCTAACTAGCCAGCCATTTCACTTCGGTCACACCAGCCTCATCTCGGGAGTTGATAGGTTTGAAGTCATAAACAGCGCTTATGCTTGACGCACAACGAAGAGCTGCTGGCAAAACGCACTAAAGTGCTGTTTGAATGAATGTTTACTCGCCTGCTTCTGCCTACCACCGCTCAGTCAGATACTTGTATGCTCAGTCAGATTATATGCAACACAGGACACGCTAGATAATATCTAGTAATATCATCAACCATGTGTAGTTAACTAGTGATTATTATTGATTGTATTTTATAAGATAAGTTTAATGCTAGCTAGCAACTTACCTTGGCTTACTGCATTTGTGTAACAGGCAGTCTACTTGTGGAGTGCAACGAGAGAGAGGCAGGTCGCTATTGCGTTGCACTATTTAACTGTACGTTTGCAAGATGGGGTCCCCCGAGCTGACAAGGTGAAAATCTGTCTTTCTGCCCCTGAACAAGGCAGTTAACCCACTGTTCCTAGGCCGTCATTGAAAATAAGAATGTGTTCTTAATGGACTTAGTTAAATAAAGATTAAATAAAGGTGTAAAAAAAAATATTAAATCAAAAATTGGCAAATCGTCACCCAAAAATACCGATTTCCGATTGTTATGAAAACTTGAAATCGGCCCTAATTAATCGGCCGACCTCTAGTTAGGTGTACATTTGATTTGTAATGGTGGATACTTGATATTAAGTGTGAGTTGGAAACATTCCTGTTAGGTATACAATAGCATAGTTCTATAGACCTTATAGTATTATCTACACTGAACAAAAATGTAAATGCAACATGTAACAATTTCAAATATTTTACTGAGTTACATTTACATTTAAGTCATTTAGCAGACGCTCTTATCCAGAGCGACTTACAAATTGGTGCTTTCACCTTATGACATCCAGTGGAACAGCCACTTTACAATAGTGCATCTAGGTCTTTTAAGGGGGAGGGGGGGGGGGGTGAGAAGGATTACTTTATCCTATCCTAGGTATTCCTTAAAGAGGTGGGGTTTCAGGTGTCTCCGGAAGGTGGTGATTGACTGTTTACTGTTGATATAAGTAAATTGAAATAAATGAATTTGGCCCAAATCTATGGATTTGGCCCAAATCTATGGATTTCACATTACTGGGAATACAGATATGCATCTGTTGGTCACAGATAAAAAAAATATATAAAAAATAAAGGTAGGAGCGTGGATCAGAAAACCAGTCAGTATCTGGTTCGCCTCATGCAGCGTCACATCTCCTTTTGCATAGAGTTGATCAGGCTTTTGATTGTGGCCTGTGGAATATTGTCCCACTCCACTTCAATGGCTGTGCGAAGTTGCTGGATATTGGCGGGAACTGGAACACCCTGTCGTACACATCGATCCTGAGCATCCTGAACATGCTCAATGGGTGATCTGTCTGAGTATGCAGGCCATGGAAGAACTGGGACATTTTCAGCTTCCAGGAATTGTGTATAGATCTTGCGACATGATGGTGTGCATTACCATGCTAAAACATGAGGTGATGGCGGCAAATTAATGGCACAGCAATGGGCCTCAGGATCATGGTATCTCTGTGCATTCAAATTGCCATCGATATTTTGTTCATTGTCTGTAGCATATGCTTGCCCATACCATAACTCTACTGCCACGATGGGGCACTCTGTTCACAACATTGACATCAGCATATCGCCCACACGTCACCATACACGCTGTCTGCCATCTGCCCGGTACATTTGAATCCGGTATTCATCCGTGAAGAGCACACTTCTCCAGCGTGCCAGTGGCCATCGAAGGTGAGCATTTTCCCACTGCAGTCAGTTACAATGTCAGACCCTGGTGAGGACAACGAGCAAGCAGATGACCTTCCCTGAGATGGTTTCTGACAGTTTGTGCAGAAATTCTTTGGTTGTGCAAACCCACATCAGCTGTCCGGGTGGCTGTTCTTAGATGATCCCGCAGGTGAAGAAGCCTGGATGTGGAGGTCCTGGGCTGGCGTGGTTACACGTGGTCTGAGGTGAAGAAGCCTGGATCTGGAGGTCCTGGGCTGGCGTGGTTACACGTGGTCTGAGGTGAAGAAGCCTGGATGTGGAGGTCCTGGGCTGGCGTGGTTACACGTGGTCTGAGGTGAAGAAGCCTGGATGTGGAGGTCCTGGGCTGGCGTGGTTACACGTGGTCTGAGGTGAAGAAGCCTGGATGTGGAGGTCCTGGGCTGGCGTGGTTACACGTGGTCTGAGGTGAAGAAGCCTGGATGTGGAGGTCCTGGGCTGGCGTGGTTACACGTGGTCTGAGGTGAAGAAGCCTGGATGTGGAGGTCCTGGGCGTGGTCACAGATGGTCTGCGGTTGTGAGACCGGTTGGAAGTACT
Organism: Oncorhynchus nerka; assembly: GCF_034236695.1. Taxonomy (NCBI): domain Eukaryota; kingdom Metazoa; phylum Chordata; class Actinopteri; order Salmoniformes; family Salmonidae; genus Oncorhynchus; species Oncorhynchus nerka. The sequence goes on along the minus strand of NC_088397.1, from coordinate 68,508,611 downwards.
GACAAATTCTCTAAAACGACTTTAGAGGCGGCTTAGGGTAGAAAAATTTACATTCAGTTCTCTGGCAACAGCTCTGGTGAACATTCCTGCAGTCAGCATGCCAATTGCACGCTTCCTCAACTTGAGACATCTGTGGCATGGATTTGTGTGACAAAACTGCACATTTTAGTGGCATTTTATTGTCCCCAGCACATGTGTAATGATCATGCTGTTTAATCAGCTTCTTGATATGCCACCCTGTCAGGTGGATGGATTATCTTGGCTAAGGAGAAATGCTCATTAACAGGGACGTAAACAAATTTGTGCATAAAATGTGAGAAAAGTAAGCTTTTTTTGCTTATCGAAAATTTCAGTGATGTTTTATTTCAGCTCATGATACATGGGACCAACACTTTACACTTGCGTTTATATTTTTGTTCAGTGTAGTTGATCTGTGTTATAACTTAATATTATTATTATTCTCCCTCTACCTTCTCCCTGTCCCCAGACCAGACAGCCTGTGTTTGTTCAGCAGTTACAGGCAGTGTTCAGAGTGTATCACTGTAACTGGCTGGTCCCAGTTCAGAAGGGCTCAGTGGAGAGCTGTATCAAGGTGCTGTCTGACGTGGGTAAGGAGGACCACACATTCCTAACACTAACCCCCAACACTTATTATATCATCAACTAACAAAGACAACTCAAAATAATAAGTAGTTCTATGAACTACTCTGGTGTATGTATAGATTTGACATGCTATATAACACTTTATTTATGTATGTTTTCAAAGAAATCCAACTTGATGTTAGTAATTTGTTGTTCTTTTGTTAGTCAAATCCCCTGATGAGACAGTGGTATTATGATTGGGATGTACTCTAAAGATGAGTGTTGTATCCTACCGCCTGTAAGACCTCTTCACACACATTATTTGTCTTTCTTGGTGTGTGACAGCTAAAGGGCGAGCCATCGCCATCCCAGTGGATCTGGACAGCCAGGTGAACAACCTGTTTGTGAAGTCCAACAACATCGTCCAGAAGACAGCAATGTCCTGGAGAATGTCTGCCCGCAATGCTGCCCGCAGAGACTCTGTACTGACCGCTTCACGAGACTACAGGAACATCATTGAGAGACTGCAGGTGGGTACACTGTGTTTGTGAGTCCGTCTGTCCTTTAAACGTGTCTCTGTCTTAACCCTCCCCCTCCCTATCTCCCTCCGTTCCTCACTCCCCCTCCGTAGGACATAGTGTCAGCTCTAGAGGACCGTCTGCGTCCGTTGGTCCAGGCTGAGCTGTCTGTCCTAGTGGATGTGCTGCATCGGCCAGAGCTGCTCTTTCCGGAGAACACAGACTCCCGCAGGAAGTGTGAGAGTGGCGGATTCATCTGCAAGTACGTGTGTTTACGCTAACAATCCCACCCCAACCCTATACAAAGTATACAGTGTCTGGGATATTATATGGACATATGGTTAAAAATAATAATAATAATATTGAAAACCAAATTAAAGAAAGGCACATTGCCAATTCTTGATGAATGTATTTATTGGTTGGAGGAATTCAACCAAGCACTTCCTTCAGCTCTGTTCAACATGATAACATAACTTGCATGGTGAAGAGCAGGAAGCCATTGAAGGTGTTATGACCATATGAATAGATAGATCTGGTAGATTGATGGAAGCGGGATGTATACCTACATCTCCTTACTCTAACTCCAGGAGAATTGCTGCATTAGATTCTGACTCTCCATCAGTATTAACTTCAGCAGTGTACAGTCATGGCCAAAAGTTTTGAGAATGACACAAATATAAACTTTCACAGTCTGCTGCCTCAGTTTGTATGATGGCAATTTGCATATACCCCAGAATGTTATGAAGAGTGATCAGATGAATTGCAATTAATTGCACATTCCCTCTTTGCCATGCAAATGAACTGAATCCCTCAAAAACATTTCCACTGCATTTCAGCCCTGCCACAAAAGGACCAGCTGACATCATGTCAATGATTCTCTCATTAACACAGGTGTTAGTGTTGACGAGGATGAGGCTGGAGATCACTCTGTCATGCTGATTTGAGTTCGAATAACAGACTGGAAAAGGAGTGTGGTGCTTGGAATCATTGTTCTTCCTCTGTCAACCATGTTTACCTGCAAGGAAACACGTGCCGTCATCATTGCTTTGCAAAAAAAGGGCTTCACAGGCAAGGTTATTGCTGCCAGTAAGATTGCACCTAAATCAACCATTTATCGGATCATCAAGAACTTCAAGGAGAGCGGTTCAATTGTTGTGAAGAAGGCTTCAGGGTGCCCAAGAAAGTCCAGTAAGTCTCCTAAAGTTGATTCAGCTGCGGGATCGGGGCACCACCAGTACAGAGCTTGCTCAGGAATGGCAGCAGGTAGGTGTGAGTGCATCTGCACGCACAGTGAGGTGAAGACTTTTGGAGGATGGCCTGGTGTCAAGAAGCGCAGCAAAGAAGCTACTTCTCTCCAGGAAAAACATCAGGGACAGACTGATATTCTGCAAAAGGTACAGGGATTGGACTGCTGAGGACTGGGGTAAAGTCATTTTCTCTGATGAATCCCCTTTCCAATTGTTTGGGGCATCCAGAAAAAAGCTTGTCCGGAGAAGACAAGGTGAGCGCTACCATCAGTCCTGTGTCATGCCAACAGTAAAGCATCCTGAGACCATTCATGTGTGGGGTTGCTTCTCAGCCAAGGGAGTGGGCTCACTCACAATTTTGCCTAAGAACACAGCATGAATAAAGAATGGTACCAACACATCCTCCAAGAGCAACTTCTCCCAACCATCCAGGAACAGTTTTGTGACGAACAATGCCTTTTCCAGCATGATGGAGCACCTTGCCATAAGGCAAAAGTGATAACTAAGTGGCTAGTGGAACAAAACATCGATATTTTGGGTCCATGGCCAGGAAACTCCCCAGACCTTAATCCCATTGAGAATTTGTGGTCAACCCTCAAGAGGTGGGTAGACAAACAAAACCCCACAAATTCTAACAAACACCAAGCATTGATTATGCAAGAATGGGCTGCCATCAGTCAGGATGGGGCCCAGAAGTTAATTGACAGCATGCCAGGGCGGATTGCAGAGGTAGTGAAAAAGAAGGGTCAACACTGCAAATATTGACTCTTTGCATCAACTTCATGTAATTATCAATAAAAGCCTTTGACACTTGTGAAATGCTTCTAATTATACTTCAGTATTCCATAGTAACATCTGACAAAAATATCTGAAGACACTGAAGCAGCACACTTTTTGGAAATTAATATTTGTGTCATTCTCAAAACTTTTGGCCACGACTGAATACAGCTCACTGGCCATTCTTAAACAAGCCTACACCCAAACCTGTGGAATTCAGTTGACCACAGACCATGTATCTGAAGTAGTAGACGCCTCTCACTAGTGCTGTAAAGAGACCTCTATCAGGAAAAAACATACAGTTTGTTACGTGTATATTTTTTATATTTTATTTGTCATCCAATGGTTGAAATACATGCATAGTACATTGTACCTGTAACTTGGTTCTAAGCCTTGCTGATGTTTGTGATGACTTTGGGGTAGATCAATGTAGTGTCACACCACCTATGGTCTGTCTGCGAATACATCATCGAAGAAGAGAGATTGCATTCATTCCGTTTGGTCATTATTGTTTAATCACTGTCAGCAGCAACACCAGTAGAACTATAGAAGCCCTCATTCTGACAGATGGCTACCTCTGGGGGTCATTTTTATACAGTACCTCAGTCATTACGTACGATCGGGTATTGCCTATATTTGGTGACACAGTTGTGTGAGGCTAAGGCCTTCACAAAGAGAACATTTGTGGATAAGATTATTGGTCGTGGGAAGAGTGAACCCGTTATCATGTGTCTGCCTGAATTAATTTTTTCATCTGACATCACCTGAATAGAAAGGTCCAATCAAAAGTGAATATTAACCAAATTAATAAGGTTCTACTTGCAATGACTGTGATATGTGATTGTTTTTTCCTATAAAACTTTTTTATTTTAGATTTGTTTTTGGCCCATACAACTCTTGGGCGGACAAAAATAAGTTTTATATTTTTACATGTACATTCTACACACATTTTGCATGCATGGTAACATTCTTCTTGATCAGATAGCCCTTATACATCCTGGTGGTGTGTTGGGTCATTGTCCCGTTGAAAAACAAATGGTAGTTACACAAAGTGCAAACCAGATGGGATGGCGCATCACTGCAGAATGCTGTGGCAGCCATGCTGGTTAAGTGTGCCTTGAATTCTAAATAAATCACAGACAGTGTCATCAGTAAAGCACCATCACACCTCCCCCTTGCTTCATGGTGGGAACCACACATGTGGAGATCATCCATTCACCTACTCTGCGTTTCACAAAGACACGGCGGTTGGAACAAAAATCTCCAAATTGGACTCATCAGACCAAAGGACAGATTCCACCAGTCTAATGTCCATTGCTCATGTTTCTTGGCCCAAGCAAGTCTCTTCTTATTATTGGTGTCCTTTAATAGTGGTTTCTTTGCAGCAATTTGACCACGAAGGCCTGATTCACACAGTCTCCTCTGAACAGTTGATGTTGATGTGTCTTTTACTTGAACTCTGAAGCATTTATTTTGGCTGCAATTTCTGAGGCTGGTAACGCTAATGAACTTATCCTCTGTAGTAGAGGTAACTCTGGTTCTTCCTTTCCTGTGGCGGTCCTCATGAGAGCCAGTTTCATCATATCGCTTGATGGTTTTTGCGACTGCACTTGAAGAAACATTCAAAGTTTTCTAACTTTTCCGCATTGAAGTAGAGTAATGATGGACTCTCATTTCTCTTTGCTTATTTAAGCTGTTCTTACCAAATAGAGCTATCTTCTGTATACCACCCCTACCTTGTCACAACACAACTGATTGGCTCAAATGCATTAAGAAGGAAAGAAATTCCACAAATTAATTTTTAACAAGGCACACCTGTTAATTGAAATGCATTCCAGGTGACTACCTCATCGAGCTGGCTGAGAGAATGCCAAGAGTTTGCAAAGCTGTCATCAAGGCTAAGGGTGTTTACTTTGAAGAACTCAATATATAACATATATTTTGATTTAACACTTTGTTGGTTACTACATGATTCCATATGTGTTATTTCACAGTTTTGATGTCTTCACTATTATTCTACATTGTAGAAAACAGTAAAATAAAGAAAACCCCTCGAATGAGTAGGTGTGTCCAAACGTTGAACTGGTACTATATACAGTACCATTCAAAAGTTTGGGGTCACTTAGAAATGTCCTTGTTTTTGAAAGAAAATCATAGTTTTTTTTGTTAATTTAAAGTAACATCAAATTGATCAGAAGTACAGTGTAGACATTGTTAATGTTGTAAATGCCCATTGTTGCTGGAAACGGCAGATTTATTTTCATGAAATATCGACATTGGCATACAGAGGCCCATTATCAGCAACCATCACTCCTGTGTTCCAATGGCACGTTGTGTTAGCTAATCCAAATTGATAATTTGAAAAGGCTAATTGATCATTAGAAAACGCTTTTGCAATTGTTAGCACAGCTGAAAACTGTTGTTCTGATTAAAGAAGCAATAAAACTGGCCTTTAGACTGGTTAAGGATCTGGAGCATCAGCATTTGTGGGTTCGATTACAGGCTCAAAATGGCCAGAAACAAAGAACTTTCTTCTGAAACTCATCAGTCTGTTATTGTTCTGGGAAATGAAGGCTATTCCATGTGAGAAATTGCTAAGAAACTGAAGATCTCATACAATGCTGTGTACTAACCAGAATAGAAAAATGAGGGGGAGGCCCCGGTGCACAACTGAGCAAGAGGACAAGTACATTAGAGTGTCTAGAGAAACAGATGCCTCACAAGTCCTCAACTGGCAGATTCATTCAACAGTACCCGCAAAACACCAGTCTCAACATCAACAGTGAAGAGGTGACTCCGGGACTCCTCTGTCCAGTGTCTGTGTTCTTTTGCCCATCTTATAATCTTTTATTATTATTGGCCAGTCTGAGATATGGCTTTTTCTTTGCAACTCTGCCTGGAAGGCCAGCATCCCCGAGTCGACCTCTTCACTGTTGACGTTGAGACGGGTGTTTCGCAGGTAGTTTTTAATGAAGCTGTCAATTTTCCTACTGAACTTATTTGAATGCACTGATTGTTAAGTCACTCTGGTTAGGAGTGTCTGCTAAATAACAAAAATATGAATGTGAATGTCTGCACAACACCGCCACTCCAGCATGGTGTCCCCCAAACCCACCCATCCATTCAATCCTCTTGTGACCTCAACCCCATGATTAGTGACCCCATGGTGACCTTTGACCCTGTCTCTCCCCAGGCTGATCAAACACACCAAGCAGCTGCTGGAGGAGAATGAGGAGAGGCTGTGTATCAAAGTCCTGCAGACCCTCCGAGAGATGATGACCAAAGACCGAGGATACGGAGAGAAGGTAAACCACGAGCCACATCACTTCTTACCTTACATCCAGCTGCAGCACTGAACATCTAAGAACATCTCTTTCTTTCAATCACAGTTGGATCGATGAACAGTTCTGTCTAGTGTCTAACCTCTTTTTAGGATTATTTACATTGTAATACTCATCAACCGATGTCTGGGTGTGTTATATTTATTCTGATTTGATATGGAATTATATGGGTCGATGTAATGAATACACACACACACACACAGCTTGGCCAAGCTAGACTGACCTCATGCATACTTGGCTGGCCACTAACTAACCTGCATGGCCCAATGAAAGCATCCATGTGTGAGGACAAGCATGAAGATGTACTGTAGCTCCCGATGGTCCATCTTCATATAAAAGCTATTGGTTCAGAATGGATGGAATTTCCCTATTCCATTATACCAAAAACGTTTTTTAATCTGTGTATAACACCTTTTACTATGGAACGCAATTTTGGTCTTTGCGTGTCAAAAATATACACGTCAAATAACACTTTGATGCGTCAAATAAGCTTTTAATTTGACACTACAAATAACAAAATTCTATAGACCCTTTTCCAGTATGCGACACACTCTTGGCGTCATTAAGAAAGCCAACACCATCTGTGCCCAGTCAACAGCCTAGATTTAAATTTGTATTACTTCTAAACAAAATAACTTTTTAACGTCTGTGTGAGGATCAAATGAGCAGGATCAAAAATGTTGATCAGATGCAGATGTTATTAGCAACTTCTGGGGTAGCTAGCTAACTTAAGCTTGATTACCTAGTTAGCACCAATGCCTGAAACAGCCTGAAAACAATGACCAGCAGAAACTGCAGTTATTTTCAATAATAGCTAGGCAGCCACTTGTGTTCCTATTGAAATCAAATTTCAGTTCATGAAAATAACTAGCTCTCTAGCTATTTGTACATCCCTTTCAATCCCCCTAGAGTTGTTAGACACACCGGTGTGTCAGTCTAAGTTGCATAACAAAATAATTTTAAAAAACATCCGCCGGTGTTGCACTTCCGCATCTGCAGTGAAAGGTGGCAGAGCTAGAGCGGTGTTTGTCAGACCATTAGACATCCCGAAAATAGGTTTTCGGTCTGTAGCGTCCGAACGGTTTGACCGAACACGATGGTGTTGTCCGTTTTGCTCATTGACCCCTACAAGTGTCAGGAGACTCGTCTGAAGTCAGTACAGTCGATGTGCCAATTTCTATTTAGTGGTGTCCGAACCGTTTGGGCTACAAACGAATGGGACCCCGCTGTGGAAAGGGGAGATTCTCACGATGGTGTTCTCCATTTTGCTATACGACCCCCACAAGTGCCACGGGATTCGTCTGAAGGTACCCGGTACTGGTATAAAAATAAATTGAAGTAATGAAGGTAGTTTTGTGCCTACCCCCAAAAAAGGGGTTAAATATGTATTAAAAAATATATACAGAACCAGTCAAAAGTTTGGACACCTACTCACTCGTTCAAGGGTTGTATCTTTACTATTTTTTACATTGTAGAATAATAGTGAAGACATCAACACTATGAAATAACACATATAGAATCATGTAGTAACCCAAAAAGTGTTAAGCAAATCAAAATATATTTTATATTTCAGATTCTTCACTGTAGCCACCCTTTGCCTTGTTGACAGCTTTGCACACTCTTGGCATTCTCTCAACCAGCTTCATGAGGTAGCCACCTGGAATGCATTTCATTTAACAGGTGTGCCTTGTTAAAAGTTAAATAATGACATTTCTTTCCTTAACCTTTCTAGGACTGGGGTTCCCACTAGCGGAAAGATACAACTGTTATACATGGAACTTTAGATCAACTTCTCCTTAATGCAACTGCTGTGTCAGATTTCAAAAAAACTTTATGAAGAAAGCAAACCATGCAATAATCTGAGTACAGCCTTTAGACAACAAAGCAGCCAAAAAGATACCCGCCATATTGGGTAGTCAACATTACTCAGAAATAGCATTTTAAATATTCATTTACCTTTGATGATCTTCATCAGAATGCACTCCCAGGAATCCCAGTTCCACCATAAATGTTTGATTTGTTCGATAATGTCCATCAGTTATGTCCAACTATCTTCTTTTGTTAGGGCGTTTGGTAAACAAATCCATAAGCGTGTTCAGGTCACGCCGAACTTTGGACAAAAAGTTCAAAAAGTTCTGTTACAGCCCGTAGAAACATGCCAAACTAAGTATGGAGTAAGTCTTTAGGATGTTTTTAACATACAACTTTTCCAACTGGACAATTCCTTTGTCTGTACAAATGAAGTGGAGCGTAGCTACCTTTCACGTGAGTGCGCCAGACCGAGGCTGTGGCACTCTGCCAGACCACTCACTCAAAGAGCCCTTATGAGCCCCTCCTTTAGAGTAGAATCCTCAAAACAGGTTCTAAATACTATTGACATCTAGTGGAATCCTTGGGAAGTGAAACATAACTAATATTACCCTGTATCTTCAATGGGGGCTGAGTTGAAAAACTACAAACCTCAGATTTTCCACTTCCTGGTTGGATTTTTTCTCAGGTTTTTGCCTGCCATATGAGTTCTGTTATACTCACAGACATCATTCAAATAGATTGAGAAACTTCAGAGTGTTTTCTATTCAATACTATAAATAATATGCATATATTAGCATCTGGAACAGACTAGGAGGCAGTTCACTCTGGGCACGCTATTCATCCAAAAGTGAAAATGCTGCCCCCTATCCCAAAAAGGTTAATGCGTTTGAGCCAATCAGTTGTGTTGTAAGAAAGTAGGGGTGTTATACAGAAGATGGCCCTATTTGGTTAAAGTCCATATTATGTCAAGAACAGCTCAAATAAACAGAGAATCATTACTTTAAGACATGAAGGTTAGTCAATCCGGAAAATTTCAAGAACTTTGAAAGTTTCTTCAAGTGCAGTTGCAAAAATCATCAAGCACTATGATGAAACTGGCTCTCATGAGGACCGCCACAGGAAAGGAAGACCCAGAGTTACCTCTGCTGCAGAGAATAAGTTCATTAGAGTTAACTGCACCTCCGATTGCAGCCCAAATAAAAAGTAACAGACACATCTCAACATCAACTGTTCACAGGAGATTGCGTGAATCAGGCTTTCATGTTCGAATTGCTACAAAGAAACCACACCAATAAGAAGAGGAGACTTGCTTGGGCCAAGAAATACGAGCAATGGACATCAGACTGGTTGAAATCTGTGAGACGCAGAGTAGGTGAACGAATTATCTCCACATGTGTGGTTCCCACCGTGAAGCATGGAGGAGGAGGTGTGGGGGTGCCTTGCTGGTGATAATGTCAGTGATTTATTTAGAATTCAAGGCACACTTAACCAGCATGGCTACCACAGCATTCTGCAGTGATATCCCATCTGGTTTGCGCTTAGTCCCACTCATTTGTTTTTCAACAGGACAATGACCCAACACACCTCCAGACTGTGTAAGGGCTATTTGACCAAGGAGAGTGATGGAGTGCTGCGTCAGATGACCTGGCCTCCACAATCACCCGACCTCAACCCAATTGAGATGGTTTGGGATGAGTTGGACCACAGAGTGAAGACAAAGCTGCCAACAAGTGCTCATCATATGTAGGAACTCCTTCAAGACTGTTGGAAAAGCATTCCAGATGAAGCTGTTTGAGGGAATGCCAAGAGTGTGCAGAGCTGTCATCAAGGCAAAGGGTGGCTACTTTGAATAATCTAAAATATATTTTGATTTGTTAAACACTTTTTTGGTTACTACATGATTCCATGTGTGTTATTTCATAGTTGTGATGTCTTCACTATTATTCTACAATGTAGAAAATAGTGAAAAATAAAGATAAATCCTTGAATGAGTAGGTGTGTCCAAACTTTTGACTGGTACTGTCTATATATATATTTCCTGAGTATAATTCCTAGATTTAGGACACTTTAAAACCTTGTTTTTTGTGATACATTTTTTGACTCTAATTTTTGCCTTTTATGACTGTTATTCAATGCCTGTATATGGGCTTTAGTAGTAACGGAAAAATCAATATTTTATCAAAACATTTATTTTATACCTAAAGGGGTCCAAAGAATCATCCATGTATGACCATCTTGAAACAATTCCATATGTCCGCTTAGCACCAGCATCATACCATATGTATCGGTGAATCGCTGTGACATATGAAATAGGAGTGATTAGTGTAATCAATGTGTAATAACTGTGTAAAAAAGTAACGAAAGTGTTAAGTGAATTGCAGTCCTATCCAGGTCCACAAGCTTATTTGACTCGTCAAATAGTATTCTTTTTCAAATTAATTTAACCCTTATTTTACCAGGTAAGTTGACAGAACACATTCTAATTCACAGCAATGACGTGGGGAATAGTTACAGTGAAGCTGGTGATGATTAGATGACCGTGATGGTATGAGGGCCTCTATTCTTACAATAAGTGCCATGAGATCTTTTGTGACCACAGAGAGTCAAGACACCTGTTTAATGTCCCATCCGAAAGGCAGCACCCTACACAGGGCAATGTCCCCAATCACTGCCCTGGGGCATTGGGATATTTTTTTTAGACCAGAGGAAAGGGTGTCTTTTCTAAAGTATTACATGTTTGATAAGATACACATGACATGAGTGATTTGAAGACCGTATTTATCGGTTGTCTGAATAAAGTTTATATATGTTCCCTTATGTTGTGGTGTTCACAATGGTACAGCAGCAGCCTGTATCCTCCCTATGCTAACCAATCTAACCCTCCTCTCTTCTCTTTCAGCTCAGGTCCTTTAATGATGAGATGGATATGCCAGAGGTTGTTCCTCTTTTTCTTCTACTTCTTGCTCCCTCGTTCACTTGTTCTGTCAATGTGCCTTTTCCTCTTAAATGTAGGTCTGTGGTTGTGTCTGTATGTGGTGGTGATATGTGATCAGTAGGTAGTACGCCTGGGCTTGTAGTGGTAGTTCTGGTTTGCTTTCCCTCTCACCCTCCCATTCAGTAAGTAAAGCTAAGTGTGTGTGTGTGTGTGTGCATTACCCAATAGTGTTATGCTGTTCCAGAGTCCCATGCTGGTAGGGCAGGCTGTCAGTGTGTTTGGACATACCCAGTCTCTCTAAGGCCCCTTTGATGGCGGTGGAGGCCACAAGAAATCTGAACTTATCATGAGGGTCCTCAGTTGCTCACAAGTTTGTGTACCCACATGCAATTTGTGCAATTATACACATTTTAGAGAACACGTTGCAGTTTTAAAGCAAGTTTGTGGCAATTCTACACATTTTTCCATGGGGCAGAGAGAAGATTTTGCAATATTATAACACATTTTATGCATTTATACTAATTTCCTGCAGTTCTACACATTTTGCCATAGGGTAGAGAGAAATGTTTGCAGTTTTTATCTGAGTGATATCTGAGCGAGACTGACTAACAAAACCAATGGAGGGGCCTTTTTAATTCCCCCCCCGCCCTTTTAATTCAACCATGAATACTAATTTTAGGTCAATGTTTTGCTGACATGGGCTGATTGAGTGACTATCAGTGACTGACATAATAGACAAACTGCTGGTGCACCTTGTGTGTTCTACTATTCTAACTCATGACAGTAGGTTGAGTTGTTTTCATGTATTTTTTATAGGGCCTTCAAAAGGGCTGTGGAATGTGTGTACATGGTTCATTTAGGAACGTCCCTCCCTATTTCCCCAGAAGGATGAAGGGAGCTTTCAGGAGGAGCTTTAGTCAATGATACTGCAGCAGGACCAGGAGTATTTCCTAGTCAGGAAGAACTGCAGGGAAATTTTGTTTTACAGGATCAGCATAGTAGTACGGCTCTCCTGGAGCAAATTAGAGTTAAGTGGCTTGTTCAAGGACACAAATCAACAGATTCTTCACCTTGACTACTCGGGTATTTGAACCAGCAACCTTTCAGGTACTGGCCCAACGCTCTAACCGCTAGGCTACCTGTTGTCATGAGAGGAGAGTTTAATATAACTTCTGATACTGTCTGTTTGACCTATAACATAAATTTTGGACCAGTAATGGTGGCTTCTCATGTGTGTGCCATTTATTTACCTTCTCTTCTTTTCACAATTTCCTGATTTTAAGTTTTCCTTTCTCTCCATTATCTACCTTTTCAGTGTCTTCCTCATTCTACGTGAGGTCTGGGCTTTCCACAGGATGTCAGTAGGGGGCACTGTGACGGTATATCTAGGACTAGGAAGATGTGCGTGTGCGGCTGTGTCCTAGTTTTCCCTGCCTGCAAGTTGCACGATTCCTGGGCCGCTGCCAGCTCTGGGGCAATGGTTACATAACGACCGGGCTGGCTTTTTTTATTTTTCCTGGAACTCAGCCTACCTCTCTCTCCCTCTACCTGGAACCCAGCCTGCCTCTCTCTCCCTCTACCTGGAACCCAGCCTGCCTCTCTCTCCCTCTACCTGGAACCCAGCCTGCATCTCTCTCTATTCCTCTCCCTGCCTCTCTAAACCTCTCGCCCTGCCGCTCTCTCCCTCTCCCGCTCTCTCCCTCTCCCTGCCGCTCTCTCCCTGGAACCCAGCCTGCATCTCTCTCCCTGCCTCTCTCTCCCTGGAACCCAGCCTGCATCTCTCTCTCTATACCTCTCTCTCACTGGAACCCAGCCTGCATCTCTCTCCCTGCCTCTCTCCCTGGAACCCAGCCTGCCTCTCTCTCCCTCTCCCTGGAACCCAGCCTGCATCTCTCTCTCTATACCTCTCTCCCCTTCACTGATGTGTGACCTTCAGAAATAATAGCCAATAAAAGTGCGGAGGAGCTGTTGTCCCAGAGACACTGGCTTTGTCTTTGCAGGAGGGGGCTATAGGGGGTACATGGTCAGAGGGTACAGGTTCTGGGCTATAGGGCGTCTAGGGTCGGGGGTACAGGGTCGGTGTATATAGGGCGTACAGGGTCGGTGTATATAGGGCGTACAGGGTCGGTGTATATAGGGCGTACAGGGTCGGGGCTATAGGGGTACAGGGTGGGCTATAGGGCGTACAGGGTCGGGGGCTATAGGGCGTGCAGGGTCGGGGGCTATAGGGCGTACAGGGTCGGGGCTATAGGGCGTACAGGGTCGGAGGCTATAGGGCGTACAGGGTCGGAGGCTATAGGGGGTACAGGGTCGGGGCTATAGGGGGTACAGGGTCGGGGCTATAGGGGGTACAGGGTCAGGGCTATAGGGGGTACAGGGTCGGGGCTATAGGGGGTACAGGGTCGGGGCTATAGGGCGTACAGGGTCGGGGCTATAGGGCGTACAGGGTCGGGGCTATAGGGGTACAGGGTCGGAGGCTATAGGGGTACAGGGTCGGAGGCTATAGGGGGTACAGGGTCGGGGCTATAGGGGGTACAGGGTCGGGGGCTATAGGGCGTACAGGGTCGGGGGCTATAGGGCGTACAGGGTCGGAGGCTATAGGGCGTACAGGGTCGGAGGCTATAGGGCGTACAGGGTCGGGGCTATAGGGGGTACAGGGTCGGGGCTATAGGGGGTACAGGGTCGGGGCTATAGGGCGTACAGGGTCGGGGGCTATAGGGGTACAGGGTCGGGGCTATAGGGCGTACAGGGTCGGGGGCTATAGGGCGTACAGGGTCGGGGGGCTATAGGGCGTACAGGGTCGGAGGCTATAGGGGGTACAGGGTCGGAGGCTAAGCGGTTACAAGGTCAGAGGGTATAGGGCGTACAGGGTCGGTGTATATAGGGCGTACAGGGTCGGGGGGCTATAGGGCGTACAGGGTCGGGGCTATAGGGCGTACAGGGTCGGGGGCTATAGGGCGTACAGGGTCGGGGGCTATAGGGCGTACAGGGTCTGTGTATATAGGGGCATACAGGGTCGGGGGCTATAGGGCGTACAGGGTCGGGGCTTTAGGGCGTACAGGGTCGGGGGCTTTAGGGCGTACAGGGTCGGTGTATATAGGGGCGTACAGGGTCGGGGCTATAGGGGCGTACAGGGTCGGGGCTATAGGGCGTACAGGGTCGGGGGCTATAGGGCGTACAGGGTCGGGGGCTATAGGGCGTACAGGGTCGGGGGGCTATAGGGCGTACAGGGTCGGGGGCTATAGGGCGTACAGGGTCGGGGCTATAGGGCGTACAGGGTCGGGGGCTATAGGGGGGTACAGGGTCGGGGTCTATAGGGGGTACAGGGTCGGGGTCTATAGGGGGTACAGGGTCGGAGGCTATAGGGGGTACAGGGTCGGGGCTATAGGGGGTACAGGGTCGGGGCTATAGGGCGTACAGGGTCGGGGCTATAAGGGCGTACAGGGTCGGGGGCTATAGGGGGTGCAGGGTCGGAGGCTATACGGGGTGCAGGGTCGGAGGCTATAGGGGGTGCAGGGTCGGAGGCTAAGCGGTTACAAGGTCAGAGGGTATAGGGCGTACAGAGTCGGGGGCTATAGGGCGTACAGGGTCGGTGTATATAGGCCGGTACAGCTATCTACAGCCTTTCCTATCCACACCTGTTAAGTGCCCCTCCCTCCCTCTCTTCTTGCCGCCAGCTCTGATGTAATAACAAGGCAGTATTGAGGAAAGCAAGCCAGGCAACCTCGCCCACTCTACCTTCTCTAGCCAACGTGTCTCCCTCTTTTTCTCCCTGATTCCTCCCTCTTTCTCCCTGATTCCTTCTCTCTCTCCTTCCTTTTCCCCTTCCATCTCTTAGCTCCTTTCAAATGTCATTCACAACATCCCACCTTTCTCTCTTTCCCTTTTCTCCTTTCCTCTTTTCTCCTTTCCTCTTTTCTCCTTCCTTCTCTCACACATACAGTCCTGCAGACACTCACACTGTGTCTTTAGCCTAAGTGGAGTTAGAGGTTTTTTCTGTGGCGTTGTAGTGTGTTGGAGGTGATCCTCACCGGCTGGGCTTCTTTAAAATGTATTTTATTTCACCTTGATTTAACCTGGTAAGCTAGCTGAGAACAAGTTCTTATTTACAACTGCTTTATCTTGGCCAGGTCGAAAGCAGTGCGACACAAACGACACAGAGTTACACATGGAATAAACAAGCGTACAGTCAATTACAATAGAAAAAAGTGCTTGTGGCTCCTCTCCTTTCACCCTCTACTCCTGTGAAAGTGGATCTCCTCGGCGCCACTGAGGCAGAGCAGGAGAATGTGTGTGGGCTGAAATTTAGGTCACACTTAATGCTCATGAATATGTACTGTTTGTTACTTTATGCGCTGCTCTCAAATATGTTTGTAGTACTCCTCAATTCTGTTCCAACTAACAGGGGTGATCAGTTTTGTTCCAGCCCAGCACTAACTACAGACAACTGCCAAAATAATGAAAACACTTGAGTAAATGAGGGATAAAAGTATATTGAAGCAGGTGCTTCCACACAGGTGTGTTTCCTGAGTACCTGAGCAATTACCATCCTATCATGCTTATTGTCATGTCTAAAGATGCCAGTTGCCCATTATTTTGGCTACCATGGCTAGAAGAAGAGATCTCAGTGAATTTGAAAGAGGGTTAAAAGGGTGTCTGTGTTTCTGTTACCAGATCTCAACCCAATTGAATGCTAATGGGAGATTCTGGAGCGGTGCCTGAGACAGTGTTTTCTACCACCATCAAAAAAACACAAAATTATGGGATTTCTTGTGGAAGAATGGTGTCGCATCCCTCCAATAGATTTCCAGACACTTGTAGAATCTATGCCAAGGTGCATTGAAGCTGTGCTGGCGTCTCATGGTGCCCAACGCCCTATTAAGACACTTTATGTTGGGGTTTCCTTTATTTTGGAAGTTACCTGTATCTCGATTCAACACATCAAGGGCTTCAATATTGATTGATGTTGGTTAGGTGAAGACGAATGTTTGTCAGTGTTAGGCTAGAACCCTGTGGGTTGACTGGGTTCTCCAGAACCAGGATAGGAAACCACGCGTGTACACTTCAGTGATTGACGGTTGAATGAGGTATTTCATAATGTACCGTATGGACCAACCTTCGCTTGGCAACTGATAGGTGAGGCCGTGACTGCAGAGTACACGCACATTCACATCGTCCTCCGCCTGAGCTGGGGCCTGTGTTGCCTCACTCAGCTTGTTATGTAAGGTAGTGGAGTTGGCTCCACTGCAGATTGCCAGGTTTTAAAGTCTTCCCTTAACACCTGGGCCCAGGATTTAAAGAGGAAGGCAAATCAGTTAGAGGGACCTGGGCTCTGTTTAGAAGAGTAACATCACAGAGCAGTCCGATACAAATGGTGTACAGCAGATCTGATACTCATGTAGAATAGGGAATTGTATCAGCTCTATACAGTACATATCCATCTGCCACGTTCTGAATTATTATTTTACCTTACTAAATAGGTCCTCATGGTTAACCAAGTACGAAGTTAGTTCCAGACCAGCCAATTGTTACCAAAAGTTGACACTCACTAGGCTGGAACTCACCTTGGCTCTAGATCTTGGGTGGTACATGTTTGAGAAAAGCAGGTCAGTTGCAGTGAAAATGACAGAGAGCAACATACTATTTTAATTAGGTTCCCTTGTTGTCTTTATGGTGTTTGGACACAGTGAGCAGCCAAGCGGTAAACCCCAGGATCCATTTCGGTCACAACGAAACTAAACATGACTCCGTCTCCCTCCGCCTGCTAAAGCACAAACACATGGACGTGCACCCCCCCTCCCTGTACATAAGCTTGCACGCGTGTGTGTATACACATAAAACTGTATGTGTGTGTTTCCTCTAATGGGGAAGCTGGAGATTTCAGAGACCGACAGCAGGGGCTTGCCGCGGGGAGATTCCAACTCAGTGGAACGGTTTTTGAAGAGGATGTGGTGAGCATGAGGAGTTGCTGTGCGGTCACTGTGGTCGGCCCGTGGGCGGTGTGGAGAGGGAGCAGATCTGCGTGACGGTGGCTGTCTGGCTTTGATGTGGTCACGGTGGGGGAGGATGGTGTAGCCACTTCTGACTGTCTGACTGAGCTGCAGTAGGACAACCCTGCCTCTGCTTCTCTACTGGGACACACTAACAGAAACCCTAACCCGAATTCTAACCATAAACCTAACCCCTATGCTTAAAATAGCCTTTGTCCTCATGGGGATGTGAGAAATGTCCCCACGAGGGATAATTTTTCTTGATTTACTATCCTTGTGGGGATTTTCATTGCCCCCAAGGATAGAACAACCCCTCCACACACCTACAAGGCCCTCTAGTTATGGCAGAGCCCCTGTGTTGTCCTGTTTGACCTTGTTTCAGGGGGACCCATGGTTGTGCTGGCAGAGCTGTCTGACCTTGTTTCAGGGGGACCCATGGTTGTGCTGGCAGAGCTGTCTGACCTTGTTTCAGGGGGACCCATGGTTGTGCTGGCAGAGCTGTCTGACCTTGTTTCAGGGGGACCCATGGTTGTGCTGGCAGAGCTGTCTGACCTTGTTTCAGGGGACCCATGGTTGTGCTGTCTGACCTTGTTTCAGAGGGACCCATGGTCTGAGAGCTGTCTGACCTTGTTTCAGGGGACCCATGGTTGTGCTGGCAGAGCTGTCTGACCTTGTTTCAGGGGGACCCATGGTTGTGCTGGCAGAGCTGTCTGACCTTGTTTCAGGGGGACCCATGGTTGTGCTGGCAGAGCTGTCTGACCTTGTTTCAGGGGACCCATGGTTGTGCTGGCAGAGCTCTGACCTCTGACCTGGTTGTTTCACCCATGGTTGTGCTGGCAGAGCTGGGGGGGGACCCATGGTTGTGCTGGCAGAGCTGTCTGACCTTGTTTCAGGGGGACCCATGGTTGTGCTGGCAGAGCTGTCTGACCTTGTTTCAGGGGGACCCATGGTTGTGCTGGCAGAGCTGTCTGACCTTGTTTCAGGGGACCCATGGTTGTGCTGGCAGAGCTGTCTGACCTTGTTTCAGGGGGACCCATGGTTGTGCTGGCAGTTGTTTCAGGGGGACCCATGGTTGTGCAGAGCTGTCTGACCTTGTTTCAGGGGACCCATGGTTGTGCTGGCAGAGCTGTCTGACCTTGTTTCAGGGGACCCATGGTTGTGCTGGCAGAGCTGTCTGACCTTGTTTCAGGGGACCCATGGTTGTGCTGGCCTGTCTGACCTTGTTTCAGGGGGACCCATGGTTGTGCTGGCAGAGCTGTCTGACCTTGTTTCAGGGGGACCCATGGTTGTGCTGGCAGAGCTGTCTGACCTTGTTTCAGGGGGACCCATGGTTGTGCTGGCAGAGCTGTCTGACCTTGTTTCAGGGGGACCCATGGTTGTGCTGGCAGAGCTGTCTGACCTTGTTTCAGGGGACCCATGGTTGTGCTGGCAGAGCTGTCTGACCTTGTTTGGTTGTGCAGGGGGACCTTGTTTCACCCATGGTTGTGCTGGCAGAGCTGTCTGACCTTGTTTCAGGGGGACCCATGGTTGTGCTGGCAGAGCTGTCTGACCTTGTTTCAGGGGGACCCATGGTTGTGCTGGCAGAGCTGTCTGACCTTGTTTCAGGGGGACCCATGGTTGTGCTGGCAGAGCTGTCTGACCTTGTTTGTGCTGGCAGGGGACCTTGTTTCACCCATGGTTGTGCTGGCAGAGCTGTCTGACCTTGTTTCAGGGGGACCCATGGTTGTGCTGGCAGAGCTGTCTGACCTTGTTTCAGGGGACCCATGGTTGTGCTGGCAGAGCTGTCTGACCTTGTTTCAGGGGGACCCATGGTTGTGCTGGCAGAGCTGTCTGACCTTGTTTCAGGGGGACCCATGGTTGTGCTGGCAGAGCTGTCTGACCTTGTTTCAGGGGGACCCATGGTTGTGCTGGCAGAGCTGTCTGACCTTGTTTCAGGGGGACCCATGGTTGTGCTGGCAGAGCTGTCTGACCTTGTTTCAGGGGGACCCATGGTTGTGCTGGCAGAGCTGTCTGACCTTGTTTCAGGGGGACCCATGGTTGTGCTGGCAGAGCTGTCTGACCTTGTTTCAGGGGGACCCATGGTTGTGCTGGCAGAGCTGTCTGACCTTGTTTCAGGGGGACCCATGGTTGTGCTGGCAGAGCTGTCTGACCTTGTTTCAGGGGGACCCATGGTTGTGCTGGCAGAGCTGTCTGACCTTGTTTCAGGGGGACCCATGGTTGTGCTGGCAGAGCTGTCTGACCTTGTTTCAGGGGGACCCATGGTTGTGCTGGCAGAGCTGTCTGACCTTGTTTCAGGGGGACCCATGGTTGTGCTGGTTTCTGACCTTGTTTCAGGGGACCCATGGTTGTGCTGGCAGAGCTGTCTGACCTTGTTTCAGGGGACCCATGGTTGTGCTGGCAGAGCTGTCTGACCTTGTTTCAGGGGGACCCATGGTTGTGCTGGCAGAGCTGTCTGACCTTGTTTCAGGGGGACCCATGGTTGTGCTGGCAGAGCTGTCTGACCTTGTTTCAGGGGGACCCATGGTTGTGCTGGCAGAGCTGTCTGACCTTGTTTCAGGGGGGACCCATGGTTGTGCTGGCAGAGCTGTCTGACCTTGTTTCAGGGGGACCCATGGTTGTGCTGGCAGAGCTGTCTGACCTTGTTTCAGGGGGACCCTGGCATGGTTGTGCTGGCAGAGCTGTCTGACCTTGTTTCAGGGGGACCCATGGTTGTGCTGGCAGAGCTGTCTGACCTTGTTTCAGGGGGACCCATGGTTGTGCTGGCAGAGCTGTCTGACCTTGTTTCAGGGGGACCCATGGTTGTGCTGGCAGAGCTGTCTGACCTTGTTTCAGGGGGACCCATGGGACCCATGGTTGTGCTGGCAGAGCTGTCTGACCTTGTTTCAGGGGGACCCATGGTTGTGCTGGCAGAGCTGTCTGACCTTGTTTCAGGGGGACCCATGGTTGTGCTGGCAGAGCTGTCTGACCTTGTTTCAGGGGGACCCATGGTTCTGTGTTTCAGGGGGACTGGCAGAGCTGTCTGACCTTGTTTCAGGGGGACCCATGGTTGTGCTGGCAGAGCTGTCTGACCTTGTTTCAGGGGGACCCATGGTTGTGCTGGCAGAGCTGTCTGACCTTGTTTCAGGGGACCCATGGTTGTGCTGGCAGAGCTGTCTGACCTTGTTTCAGGGGGACCCATGGTTGTGCTGGCAGAGCTGTCTGACCTTGTTTCAGGGGGACCCATGGTTGTGCTGGCAGAGCTGTCTGACCTTGTTTCAGGGGGACCCATGGTTGTGCTGGCAGAGCTGTCTGACCTTGTTTCAGGGGGACCCATGGTTGTGCTGGCAGAGCTGTCTGACCTTGTTTCAGGGGGACCCATGGTTGTGTTTTGTTGTTTTATTCTCTCTCTGTGTTGTTCTGGTGACATATGGGCTCTCTAAGCTCCTGTGTGTCACTAGTTCAGTGTCCTGGTTCCCTCCTGAGCAACATTATGTTAACCCCCTTTCTCCCTCCCCCATCCACACCTCCCTCCACTCCCCTTCTAGTGTTTCTTATGTAATGAACATGATTTCATGGGAGCCTGGTCCTACTCCAAGCAGTTGTAGCTAGCTACCAGGAATTACGAATGTAGATACTGTATTTGGATGATTCATGTGTAGCTAGGGTTGCACATTTTGGGGAATATTCAGAGGTGGAATCTTTCCATGGGAATTAACGGAAATAATGCAAATTAATATTAATGTCAATTAAATCTAGATGTTTGTTGCATTGGATATATTTACCATGTCATATGGAGACAGAAACATACACCTTTTACCTTATCATAAGTAGACATAATTGCAAATGATTAAATCCTTCCAATAGAAGAAAAAAAATGATTTAGTTACGAATTGAACTTTAATTAAATGAGTTGACTCTTCACATGGGATGATTTCACTGAACAACAAAAGAAAGGGAATATTGAATGATCCCCAATGATCCCAAAAACCTTTCTCAAAATACATCTGTAAAATGATAGTCTAGAAACTAAAGCTTTGGTTGTCTTCCACTCAGGCTTCCATGTCTTCTACCTGGACCTCCTCAATGTCCACGTCTTGAACATCAGATTCTGAGGACTCGTTGTCAGGCTCGTTGTCAGGCTCAAAAAGCCTCAGATTTTCCCGGATGGCCACCAATTTTTTAACACTTGTATTGGTCAGCCTGTTGCATGCTTTGGTGTGTGTTCCCAAACAAGGACCAGTTGCACTCTGAGGCGGCTGATGTTGGTGGGATTTGGAGGATGATGGAGGCAACAGGGGAAAGAGCCTCAGATCCACAAAGTCCCTTCCACCAGGTGGCTGATGAGATATTTGGCATGACTGCCATATTGCATCTCCATCCCAAAACCCTTGCTTGGAAGTGTAATTCGCCAGACTGCCAAGAGGTGCTACTTGATGACCCGTCACATACCTAACCATTTCCTTGGCTCTTTTGTAGTGTGTCTATTGTTTTCAGTGCCATGATGTCCTTGAGGAGCAGATTCAATGCATGAGCAGCACAGTCAATGGGTGTGATGTGAGGGTAGGACTCCTCCACTTGAGACCAAGCAGCCTTCATGTTCGCAGCATTGTCTGTCACCAGTGCAAGTACCTTCTGTGGTCCAAGGTCATTGATGACTGCCTCCATCTCATCTGCAATGTAGAGACCGGTGTGTCTGTTGTACCTTGTAGAATACTGGTTGAGGGGTGGAGATGATGTAGTTAATTATTGCCACGAACATTCAACCACCCTTCAGAGATGATTGCAATACAGTCTGCTTTTTCTATGATTTGCTTGACCTTCACTTGAACTCTGTTGAACTCTGCATCCAGCAAATGAGTAGATAAAGGATGTCTGGTTGAAGGGGTGTATGCTGGGTGCATTTCTCTGACTACGTTCCTCCATTGAGTCAAAAAAAACTTCTGATTCCAGGAGGACCATAAGCTGTTGCTATCGATAAGGTGTCTGATTCATCATTTTCACCTCGAAAAGAAGTAGAGGGACTTTTGTCAAAGGTTGCTTGTTGTGGGCGGTGAGGGAACTTTATGCACTTGGCCAGATGATTCTGCGTCTTTGTTGCATTCTTCACATGTGATTTGGCACAGTATTTTCAAATGTACACCGCTTTTCCTTTTACATTAGCTACAGTGAAATGTCTCCAGATAGTGTCTGTGGCATTTTCCTGTAAAGATTAGAAAAAAATTAGAAAAAAACCCAAATACAATTGCATGTACAGATAAATAGTTAAGCAGTTCCTTTGTAAGATAACTCTTTTGTAAGATACATTTTTTAGATGAAACATGTATGGAAACAGGTGAATTAACACTCCTCAGTTAGCAGGCTCAAGCAAGCTAAAACCCACATGGTAGCAATAACTAACTTACAGAAATTGTTTTCAAGGTAGAAATAATTTAAACACACTTTGCTATAGGCTACTATTTATTAGTTAACAAAAAATCATGTATGTCATATAAAATATTTTCACCCCACCCAGTATTGTAATCAAAACTTACCAGAAAGCATGTAGTCCTTGGCTCAGACAGTGTAGTAGTATGGGCTCAATAGGATCTCATTAGTGTGCAAGATCTTGAGAATCAACTGTACATGTGATGTAAGAGTGCACTGTGCATGCAGAGGGTTGCAATTCCATTGAATTGTGGATAGTTTAACCAAAATATGCCACAAGACCTAGAATTGCTTTGTGTATCCCACAAAAAAGGTTCACTGTTATAAGCTAACTTTTTGATGAATTTAATCAAAATTACCCAGATTCTAGGGCTTAACTTCCCATGGAAAATGTCTGGAAATTTACGAGAAAGTTTCCAACTCTTTGCAACCCACATAGCAGAAGTGACCTGGGATCCTATCAAAGCAAAACCTCAAGTGTAGCCCAGTGTTTGTTTGCTCATCTCTCCAAAAGGGCAAGGGTCCGTTTAACAGCGATGAGAACCATAGATCACTTTTATTTGTGCATATCTATATTGGACAGGAGTACTATGGCCTACTTTGCAGATTGAAATTGGGTAAGTTGTTAAGTATAGTGAACTGTTTATTTTCTCCTTCACTTTTCACTTCCTGATTAATAGTCATCCTCACCACTGCTGACCCCTCCCTTTGCTTTGACCCCTCACTAACTTTCACACCACCCTGCTCTAACCCACTGTTAATGGCATGGCACAGCACAACCCTACACCTTAACGTCCATAATGAATGAAATTATTAATAAGTTATTAACTATGTGTCTCTGTATGTTGGCCATACAAATGCTGCATGAGGACTAACCCTGCGTTTGTTTCTGTTGGCCCGCTGGGCTGTACTAACCCACCTCACTCCACCAGCAGCTGGATCTCAACCAGCCACAGAAAATACTGGACGACCAGAGGAGGGTAGGTACTAACCCTGACCGTAACATGAACACAACCATAAACCATCAATCCTGAACCCCAACTAAAACCTAAACAACTGGAGGACCCTAACATGAACATAATAGTTTCAGAGGAGGATAGGTAATACTGAACCTAACCCTAACAGAAACCCCAACACTCATTCTATGATGAAGAATGACCCCTGAGATTGTTAGGCTTTCACCCTAGCCTGAACCCTCAACCTGTCACTGAACTCTACAGATTGTTTGTACTAACCCCACTGCAGCCCTTTCCCTACAGTTGTGGTTAGCTGACTTGGTGCACATCATACAGTATAATCATGGTTGACTTAATGTGTTGAATAGATAAGCTTGTATTTCAGTGACTTTTTCTTAACAGTCTACAATACTGACTGGGTAATGCTACCTAGCACAGGCGAACAAACCTAAACAACATATGTTACCTTCCCACCTCCACACACTTGTCTCCAAGGAACCTAGGAGTGGAGGTAAAGGATGTGAGCTCATGTTTGTGGAATGTGATTGGATGATTGGCTCTCAACGTGTGATTGTGTAGCTCATTTCACACAATGCCCATTCGTCTGCCTCCTGCCAGTGACAGATAAGGTTCTATTCTCTATGGTGCTGATGCCGACAGGTTTCTGGATTAGTCATGCCGATGGTGTGGGAGGGATGGCCCCCCTGCTGGCCTGTCTGAAAACAGCTAGGAACCAAATTCCCGTCGTACTTCTACCAGGGATAGAGATATAACAAGCTTGATGACTGATCTTTACCTGTGTTATTGGTTGTTTATTCAATACGTGAATGAGAATGTCGGGAGAGTAATAACACTATAGACATTTAACAGATGCTTTATCCACAGAAACATAGGTGGCCACCCTGGTGTTTTCAGAACCCTACGCCAACCAAACCAAACTAGGCATCGGAACTCAACTCTAGTCTTCATCTTTGCGAAACTATACTACTTAAGTGCAGTTCATGCACACAATGTTTATTTGGATTGGCCCTGGCAGTCTACCTCATGTCCCTTCTCTCTTCAAACTCCTTTAATCAGTTCAAGTGGGCCTCATTGACATGATGATGGATATATGGTGCACATAATGTACACACTGTATGATAGACTCCCTCTCAAGTCTCTTACATCATCACACTAATACACCACCATTTCCCTCTCTCTGAAGGGTGAGGCGCTGAGGCAGATTCTGGTCAACCGTTACTATGGTAACTTCCATAGTAGGAGTGCTGGGCGGAGGGACAGCCTGACGGCCTTCAGCAACGCAACCCTGGTTCCAGTAGGACCCGGCAAGAGCCAATCAGGTGAGAGCACCTCTCTGTCGCTTGGTATGGTATCTATATATAGTATTTATTGATCTGTCATCTCCTTTGTTTTGTCTGCTCTCTTTGTCTCTCTGTCATCTTCTCTGTGTCTGTCTGTCTCCTCTTGTCTCTGTCTGTTTTCTTCTCCATCTCTCTCCCTGTCTGTCCATGGTTTTGGATGAAAAGGTTAACTCAGGTAATTCTGATCCCGCGTACAATCGTACAAGTTTGTTTTGTACATTTTTATGTAAGTTGTCACAAACTGTTGTATAAGTAATTTGCCAGATACAGATGAACAAAATTAGTGAAACTAAACTGTCAAAAAAGCATGAGTTTCATTCTAGTGCACACAGGAACCAAACATGACAACGTTGCATATTCTTCTGACCTCATTCTGAACTCTGGACTTCTGCCACCTGCCAAAGAAAAGACTCCTCGATATTGACACACACACATAAACATTCCCACATACCATCATGCGATAATGCAACTTTGAGAGGTGAAAGTCTGTCTGTGATGGATGGTGGTGGATAGGGATATTGATATTGTTTCCCAGACAGGTCTTCTCATTATCTCTCTATTATATAACCAATAGGCCTATCTACACACACACACAGAGGTCTAGGTCTTGTCCGGCCCTGTGACTGTGAGCACACCAAGCACAACACTGTAATCTCCTCATAATAAGCACTGCGTGATGATCTGACCTCACTATTTCAAGTCAAAATATTGAGTTTTCTATGTAGTGTTGTCAACATATAGGCCTATGAGTCAGTCACCAGGATGGAGATGAAGTGTTGTCATGTATTTCTATATAGCTGTGAATTTAGATGTAGTGTTATCACATTTAACATGGTGTCAGCTGTACTGTTTATTGATATAGCGTGACATCATATTACCCAGTTATAGCATATCTAATTGCCCAGCCATGTTCATGTCAAACAAAGTACTAGTACTGTTAGACCCCTGTGCCTCTTATGGGAATGGGTTGAGAAATAAGCCTAGTTCCTGGTTCACCATGTCTCCCATGTGAACCAAGACACTGCCTGGCAACCCTCCAGACCATAGCAAGTCAACCCACCCCTCCCTTGTTTGATCCAGTTCTGGCTGTTGGTAGGCGACAGACTACTACTTCCTGTGAAAACGGCCTCCTGGTTGCACCTGTTGCAGAAACGAGAGTCCGGACGTCTTAGCACTGTGTGTACGTGTGTGTGTGTGCGTGCCTGCGTGCCTGCCGCTGGTCAAGGCTGCCAAGGGCGTTATCAATAATACTTGTGTTAACGCGTGAAATAAGCAGAATAGGCCCTATTTTACATTCTCACAGGAAAGCCCCTCTTGATGTTTTCTTATCAAATAAAAGTATATATTTGAAATGTGGCAAACGTGCATTCACTTTCTAATTCTATATGCAAGTACATTGTAAATTAATATGTAATGGTTCGACAATGAAATACACATGTAGGCAACTGCCTGGAAGATGGCACTTTCCTATTTCGCCAGAGGTTCCATGTGATTGAGTAGTTTGGAAGTAAGATTTTAGATATAAAGATTTGAAACCTCTCCTTATTGCTATCAGTCAGGAGAACAGGGAGAATCACACTCCTGACCCTTCACCTCTGACCCCTGTCCCTCCCTTCAGGTCTTGGTGGTATGGGGGCCCTGAGTCGAGGCGAGATGAGCCTGTCAGAGGTACAGTGTCACCTGGACAAGGAGGGAGCCTCCGACCTCGTCATAGACCTCATCATGAACACCACCAGTGACCGCGTCTTCCAGGAAAGCATCCTATTGGCCATCGCCCTGCTGGAGGGTGGGAACACCACCATCCAAGTGAGTCTCAGAGCCACTTGTCAATCAAAATGATGTGGGTGTGTCAGGAGAATCTGAAGCCCAATACATACCTGAATGGTGAATCCAAACAAACATTTTTTAAAGTGCATTTCACTACCATAAAGATGCATCATTGGTCCAAACACACTTCACAGATGAGAAAAAAGTAAGGAGAAAGATACAGTGCCTTCAGAAAGTATTCACACCCCTTGACTTGGCAAGACCTGCAAATGGTTGCCTAGCAATGATCAACAACTAATTTGACAGAACTTGAATATATATATTTTTTAATTGGTAAATGTTGCACAATCCAGGTGTGGAAAGCTGTTAGACTCACCCAGAAATACTTCCAGCTGTAAACGCTGCCAAATGTGATTCTAACATGTATTGACTCAGGGGGTTGAATACTGTTTCTATTTTATACATTTTTTTATAAATGTTTGAGTTTTTCTTCCCCTTTGACATTACAGAATATATTGTGTAGATCGTTAACAAAAAAATGACAAATCCATTTTATCCCGCTTTGTAACACAACAAAATATCAAGGGGTATGAATACTTTCTTGAGGCACTGTCAGTCCTTGGATAGGAACAGTACCAGGCTTTTTGTAGACCTTCCACTGCATTGGTCTATCATGTACTGGCATGCTCTGATCCTGTATAAGGCAGCCATTTTACGTTAGTCCACACCCCTCCCTCCCTCCCTGCTCCCTTAGAGGATGGCTCACCATGCCACACAACACTTCTATACTTTTCCTGATAGAACTGAGCCACTGTAGAGTTTACTGGCAACGTCAAACAATCCTATGAGGCCATGGGGAATGATTGAACTGAAACTGAGGCACATGACCGCTGCTCTATCTGGATTATTTACCAGGGAGACATTTTAGAGACGCATATGTTTGTACTGTATATGTAACTAAACTCAGCAAAAAAAGAAACGTCCTCTCACTGTCAACTGCATTTATTTTCAGAAAACTTGTATGATCATAACAATATTCACCAACTGAGACATAAACTGAACAAGTTCCACAGACATGTGACTAACAGAAATGGAATAGGGGGGGGGTCAAAATAAAAAGTAACAGTCAGCATCTGGTGTGGCCACCAGCTGCATTAAGTACAGCAGTGCATCTCTGCCTCATGGACTGCACCAGATTTGCCAGTTCTTGCTGTGAGATGTTACCCCACTCTTCCACCAAGGCACCTGCAAGTTCCCGGACATTTCTGGGGGGAATGGCCCTGGTCCTCACTCTCTGATCCAACAGGTCCCAGACGTGCTCAGTGGGATTGAGATCTGGGCTCTTCGCTGGCCATGGCAGAACACTAACATTTCTGTCTTGCAGGAAATCAGCTTTATCATGCAGTGTCGTTTTGTTAGATAAAATCCTTCTTTATATCCCAAAAAGTCAGTTTAGTTGGCGCCATCGATTTGAGTAATCCACTCATTCAACATGCCAAGATAGGGATCTGGAAAATCTACCCCTACACTTTGTTTCAACAAGTCAAAATACATTTCTATTTAATCCTCAGATACCCTAAAATGTAATCAAACTATAATATGTCATACAGAAAGAAGTATGTTCAATAGGAAACCAATATTAGCAGGTGCGCGTTGTCTTCATGGCGCACCTAGACTGTGTCCCTGTAGTAAAACTGATTATATATTCCTTTGGAAGAAACAAGCCTGAAACCTTGAACATTGAGTGCTGACACCCAGTGGAAGCCATAGGAATTGCATACTGGGATCTAGATTTAATTATTTCCCTATACTTTCCATTGTAGGAGCATGGGCTCTCAACAACAATGAAAAAAAATTCTGGTTTGTTTTTGTTTGGATATTCTCCTAGCATATCTATTGGGTTATAGTCTCCTACATTATTTTAACATTTCTACAAATGCCAAGGTGTCTTCTTTCCAATGGTACCAATTATAAGCATATCCGGGTTTCAGGGCCTGAGCTACAGGCACGTCAGTCAGGCGGAGATTGAGGAGAAAGGACCCTAGCCTGAAGAAGTTTTAACGACCGTTCCACAGGTGCATGTTCATTCATTGTTGTGGGAAACGGTGTTTAAACCCTTTACAATGAAAATCTGTGAAGTTATTTGGATGTTTACTAATTATCTTTGAAAGACAGGATCCTGAAAAAAAGGACATTTCTTTTTTTTGCTGAGTTTGTGTTTGAATGTACTATAATTTCCCCCTGATGTTGAACAGACTGTGAAGGTACACTACTGGTCAGACGTTTTAGAACATCTACATGTTCAAGGGTTTTTCTTTATTTTTACTATTTTATACATTGTAGAATAATAGTGAAGACATCAAAACTGTGAAATAACACATTGAATCATGTAGTAAGCAAAAAAAAAGTGTTAAACAAATCAAAATATAGTTTATATTTTAGATTCTTCAAATAGCCACCCTTTGCCTTCATGACAGCTTTGCACACACTAGGCGTTCTCTCAACCAGCTTCATAAGGTAGTCACCTGGAATGCATTTCAATTAACAGGTGTGCCTTGTTAAAAGTTCATTTGTGGAATTTCTTGACTCCTTAATGCGTTTGAGCCAGGCAGTTGTGTTGTAACAAGGTAGGGGTGGTATATAGAAAATAGGCCTATTTGGTAAAAGACCAAGTCCATAGTATTGGAAATAAAAGCTCAAATAAATAGATAGAAAGGACAGTCCATCATTACTTTAAGACATGAAGGTCAGTCAATCTGGAACATTTCAAGAACTTTGAAAGTTTCTTCAAGTGCAGTCGCAAAAACCATCAAGCACTATCATGAAACTGGCTCTCATGAGGACCGCCACAGGAAAGGAGGACCCAAAGTTACCTCTGCTATAGAGGATAAGTTCATTAGAGTTACCAGCCTCAGAACTTGATTCTCAAAAACAAATCAAAATACATTTTATATAACACTTTTTTGGTTACTACATAATTTCATAGTTTAGATGTCTTCAGTATTATTCTACAATGTAGTAAAAATAAAGAAAAACCCTTGAATGAGTAGGCGTTCTAAAACTTTTGACCGGTAGTGTATATTGTAGACTGTGGAGGTATATTTGTTTGTACACTGTAGATCAGCCCCTGTACCGCTGAGCCCCTTGTGGAATAACCCTTCCCTTCATAATGGGCTCATAGAGAGGAAGGCACATCTTGTTGTGGGTGGAATCATCATTTCATAGATCTACCACCCTGCACCCCTCCACGCTTTTCTGCATCCATCAATTTAAGCAGCCAACCTCACTAATGGTTGTTTTGGCAACGCGTTGCCTACCTACTTCTCTGCATACAGAAGAGAAATTAAAAAGAGCAGATTCAAGTGTGTGTGCATGTGTGAACAAGCCCGCTGCATTTATCTGTCTATCTTGTCTCTGTCTGCCTGCTCCTCTGACTGTCTGCATAAACGGGGGCAGCTTGCGTAATCAGATTAGGGGTGAGGAAGCCACTCTAGCAGAGATAATGTCCTGGCTTCCCACGGCTGCAGCCTGTCTCCCTCCCTGCCTGTTGCAGAGATAATCAGGTGACCAATGTTACATAAGGCCTGTGTGAATGAACAATGTCTCAGGCTTCAAAACATTCCAGCTCTCTCAGCCCAAACTGGGTCATTTTGGGTCTCTGAAGTAGGGCAGTAGGGAGGACTGGAGCTTCTCTTCTAACAGTTGTTTTGTACTGAAACATTGAGTGGAAATTTAGAGGGGTAAATACTGAAGTATTAATGCTAACGAGGGTATACATGTTCTCTAAAGTACTTTGACATAACATACTGTAGCAGTTCATGAATGCAAACCAGTTTGGTAGGCTAGATATTTGCTTTCTGACCCAGTTACTTCTGCATATGCTCACTCGCTGTAACCTCCACGCAGTTGTCATCAGTGGTGTCTGGACTGTCCTGTAGAGTGAGAAACCTGAGGTCACACTAGAAAACGTGTTTCTTAGAAACCTCCAGGTTGACCTTTTTTAGACTGATTAGCTGGACAACAGTTTCAACTTTTGAAGAAATAGGGTTAGCATTACTAATGATTTCTCAGACATATTTAACTCGATAACCTTTTTGACTTTTAACATTAATTTGCTATTTGTCTAAATGTCCACTAGCATAATGTTTTTGTACTATTCACTCAGATTCAGACCACTTTTCTAGCCTCTACCTTTTTCACAGATGATAAACAGAGGATGGATAGATAGAGATCAGTCTATTCTGTCCCTTTTGAACAAGGGATCTACTCTTGAGTTCTTTAATCTGTGTTGATGTGTCTCGAGCCCAGACACCTGTTCAGGGTAGAGGCCTGGGATTGTGTTCACTCACGTAACACTGTTAACCATTACCTCCTGACCTACATATCACACAGAAATAAACCTGACCATGTACTCACTCACCCGCTCAATCACTCCCTCACTTACACCTTTCTCTCTCACTCACTCTGTCAGCCACTGGGCAGGCCATTAATGACTGAGAAATTGACTTTGGTCCCGTTTGTGAGGTTGATCGTGCGGTAGGATTTTAACAGTGAAGAGGCATACAAGGAAGATGTGATTTTTCTTGCCAATATGAGGATAAAGATCCGGCGAACTGTACAATTATTTACATAATCAAATAAACAGGACGAGGAACAGAAAGGTAAACTGACATGAATAACAGAGCTCTAACAAAAGAAAACCCAGGCTTCAATCATGCCTGTGAACCCGGCAGCATTACATTTACATTACATTAAAGTCATTTAGCAGACGCTCTTATCCAGAGCGACTTACAAATTGGTGCATTCACCTTATGACATCCAGTGGAACAGTAGTGCATCTAAATCTTTTAAGGGGGGTGAGAGGGATTACTTTATCCAGAGGGATTACTTTGCCGACCTGTTACCTGTAGGTCTCGCAATTAAATGCTTATTGTAGCAACACCCATTACCCAGAATGCATCACAAAACATACCAATTACCTAATTGACAATCAAATTCAATAAAGGTATGAAAAATGGCATACAAACACATTCAGGTAATATATTCACATGATAAATATCCACACATCAATGACAGTCAATAAATGTGCTTCTCATAATCAACGGGTTTTAATCAATATCTGGACATACATAATCAAGCAAGACTTTAGATCATGTGACATATGTCATAATCTCAATCTTCACTCCGGCGAACTTAATTTATTTTCTTTTAACAATCAACGTCAGTCACTTTGTTGCAGGAAATGTTAGATTGTTCCTGCATGCCACACTTCTTCCTGTGACAGCTACTGCTGGAAGAGAGAAGAGAGGGAGGTAATGGTTGTGTGAGTGGTAATTGGGTTGTGGCACAAACACACAAGTGGTGACTTGTAACATTTCAGCAGTGGTCGGGCACCTGCCGTAAAACCCACAAGTTATACCTTCCCGTGTCAGGGCAGAGAGAATAGGAAGAAGAGTAGGAGATGAAGGAACAGGGAAGAGGAAGAGTCAAGAGTTCTGGCAGAAGGATAGGTGGAAGATTGAAACAAGAGGCTAGTTCAGGGTAAGAGAGGACAAAGGGGTGTCGGTGGGAAAAAAAGAGAATTCAGTGGAAAGAGGAGAGTAGGAGAGCTGCAATTCCAGTTAGTCTGTGTGGTGCTGCCTGATGTGTGTGAGGGAGAAAGAGAGAGGGAGAGAAAGAGAGGGAGTGCAGATATAAATAGCTGTTATATAACATCCCTTTGTTGATGCCAAGTGGCAGAACGGAAGGAGTGAAGGGAAAGCGCTGTGACCTTGTTTTTCAGAGGCACCCTCCCCCACCTCTCCTCGCCCTGCCTCGCTCCCAACTCTTATTCTGCTCAGGGTTCATCTCCATGGTTACAGACAGGCTCTCTGTTTACCCAACACTCCAGGGGACTCCTGAAACTCCCCATCCCTTGTTTCTCTCCATTCTCTACTCCTCACCACCATGTCTTACTTAACATACTCAACATCAATCTGTCGAGTGTTGGCTCTGTTCCAGCACTCGTTTTCTAAATCCTGTCTAAACACAGATGGCTTTCTTTTTTTTTTTTACCCCTTACACTTGTGGAAATTAGCCTATATGGATAGGGCCCAATTGAAGTGTTTCTAACAGAAGAAATATAAAAGGAATATGTATCACCATCGTAGCAATTGAAAGAGAACACTTTGGAGAGTATGAGGAAATTATCAGACCAAAGGTGAGGATACAACAGTTCACCTGTCACAAGACTGAATCCAAACATTACACTTTTGATTTTATTTGCATTTGATATTTTCTGTACTTTCACAGCATTTATCAATAACAAAATCTGAAAATCGGGTTGGAACCTAAATTATATTGTAATTTTTTTATTTCTGAACAGTGACATAATTTTTATTAGTTCCGTTCCACTGTTCCGTCCTGCAAAATAAAGTTCTGAACAAGTTCGGGACAAAAAGGAACACCTCATCATTATTTTCTATGGAGCGAGCAAGCTATAGTTGTTTTAGCCTAGGGAACCAATAGTTTATGGGTGCTATCGGCTGCCTAGGCTATAGTTGTTTTAGCCTAGGGAACCAATAGTTTATGGGTGCTATCGGCTGCCTAGGCTATAGTTGTTTTAGCCTAGGGAACCAATAGTTTATGGGTGCTATCGGCTGCCTAGGCTATAGTTGTTTTAGCCTAGGAACCAATAGTTTATGGGTGCTATCGGCTGCCTAGGCTATAGTTGTTTTAGCCTAGGGAACCAATAGTTTATGGGTGCTATCGGCTGCCTAGGCTATAGTTGTTTTAGCCTAGGGAACCAATAGTTTATGGGTGCTATCGGCTGCCTAGGCTATAGTTGTTTTAGCCTAGGGAACCAATAGTTTATGGGTGATATCGGCTGCCTAGGCTATAGTTGTTTTAGCCTAGGGAACCAATAGTTTATGGGTGATATCGGCTGCCTAGTTTATAGTTGTTTTAGCCTAGGGAACCAATAGTTTATGGGTGCTATCGGCTGCCTAGTTTATAGTTGTTTTAGCCTAGGGAACCAATAGTTTATGGGTGCTATCGGCTGCCTAGTTTATAGTTGTTTTAGCCTAGGGAACCAATAGTTTATGGGTGCTATCGGCTGCCTAGTTTATAGTTGTTCACTTGTGCGATGGACAGACAAGTGTACGGCACGAGAGGCGACTGAAATTTGGCAGGTGGGGAGAAAGTGAGCGAGGGTGGAGGAACGTTGGGCATCTTGTTATGACGTGCATTATCTGAATTAGGCCCAGAGAATTTTACCTACGGAGGAGCGGCTTCTATGGAGGAACTTTCAACTCCCGATAGATGGACCAGAGCTAGCTAGCTAACAAGCTTGTGTGTGCAGTGCGGCACCAGAATTAAAAACACATCTCACCTTTTTGTAGTTAATAAATCCAATGTGAAATGTGATAATTATAGTATCCTTAACTAGCATTGAAGAAGTTTATACATTTTTCTTGAATAATCTCTCCCTAATTTCTGAATCACGCTTGTAATGACAGTAGGCTACAGTAGCCTAAGCTTCGGAGGGGGAGGGGCACATGCACGCACGCACACACACTGGCAAAGATATTCAACTGGCAGGCAGGCACTGGAATAAGTTTGAGTGACAGAGTGAGGGCTTTGGCCAGAACATAAAATAATGTTATTAACTGATTCCCATGCTTTGAAAATAACAGTTCTGTTCCGGAGCAGTATAGATCTCTTTCATTCCCTTTTCTGATTCTGTTCCTATAAAAAAGGACGTTATTTTACGGTTTTATGTTCCCTGAACCGGTTCCAACCCCTGCTGAAAATACTGCATACATTCAGCAACATAATAACAATATTCATTGACATTTTGGAGTAGGTGCAGGTTAAGAAAAAACTATTTCAAGGGTTTGAGTGAGAGGTCTAATTGGTTTCTCCACCTCTCCAAACTGTGCACAGTTCCTAAGTAATTTATGACTCAAGTAAAGAGCCTTCAACTATAAGGTGTTTTTTTAGCTCTCCTAGCTCTGCCATTGAGGAACTGAGGCAAGCGTCCCCACCATCACACAATTTTAGTTGTTTATGCAATCCAAAAACGTTCCATTATAAATCGCAATCTGGGTCAGATGGGCATCATTTGAACTCTTATTCTATTGCCAACATGGCTCGCTAAGTTATGAAATACTTTCTTAGTGTTAGGCTTTCAAAAGGCACTTCAGACAAATATTGTAATTTTTGATTTGCATAGAATGTAGTCATGAGTGCTTTCAAGTGCGTGTTCCACTGCTTCACAATACGATGAATATATTCTCATTCTGTCCAGGACAACCCAGGGTATAACGCATGTCATCCTTATAACTGGATCAAACATAGAGATCATAAATGTTGATACTGTAAATTACATGAGTTTTCAAATATGGAAATGTGAAGTGCACATTTGGACTCATGGATGTCTGGTTTGCTTGTATGACATCAAAGTGGTATTTATTATAATCCTCAACGTCTAATCTTTCCAAACACATCGACTCCTCTCGATTTACAGCATTTCCTTCACTCTGACAACATCAAATGTCAAAGCACCCCAATTAGTGGGAGGGATGGGGGCATCTTGTCATGCGCGGTGCTCAAGTCAAAACCCATACAGCGCTGTGAAGCAGAGAACCTGTATAAGGGATGACGGGGGCTGTGAGTGGAAAGGGTTAATACCTCTGGCAACGCCATTTACTTGGAGGGGCTTTTGACACATTTCTGTGGCTAATAAAGTGACTATATCTATTATTCTACTGAAGTCTTATAAAAGGGGGATGTTTTTGATCATGCTGAAATGCAGAAGAAAGAACATATTACTTGTACCAGTGTGTTGTTGCAACGTCCATGACAAGGCAGTGTGTACCCTGTGATGCATGCCGTGTATCCTCCTGTTTGTGAGGAAGACCCCTGTCCTCTAGGATTTAGACGAGATCAGCACAATTCTTAGAAAGGGTCTAAGCCTCTTTCAGACAGACAGAGGGGGAAAGAGACGGATGGAGAGAGAGACGGGGAAAGAGGGGGGGATAGATAGAGGGTGAGTATGAATAACAGAGATGCTGTCGGCCGTAGACTGTGCCAGGTGTCTGATGCCATAACCTAACGCTCATTCAATTACAGTAGACATGATACTTCTCATCCTCACCACTGTCATACATCATTAGTGTCATAAATCCATCACAACCAAACTGAAGCCTCAACATTACCTCACAAAACTCCACCAAACCCAACATACCCACAACATAGTAACCCTGACCCAACCCAGATCCCAGACCCTGTCATCTCTGGCAACACTGCCAACTGAGTCCCATTTGCACATAGATATTCAACCACAGCCACCAGCTCAGAGTGGAGAGTAATGTGCCCTAGTAGTGAGAGGAAGCATGTCAACACAAAGGTGGGGAGGGAGTAGAGAATTCATTTGGTTGTTACATGAGAGCAGTGTAGTTTGAGAGGCATTTGTAGGCATTTTGAAAAGTTGTTTAGCAGTGGTCCAATATTTTACCAGCGTGAGTACTACTGTACAGTCAATGTGTTGAGCTTTTTCCTCAAATTTACTTTGTTAAAATCCCAAGCTACAATAAATGCGGCCTCTGGATATGTGGTTTCCAGTTTGCATAAAGTCCATTGTTGTTCTTTGAGGGTTGCCGTGGTATCTGCTTGAGGGGGTACCAGAGCGCCAAGTCTAGGTCCAAAAGACTCCTGAACAGCTAATCAAATGGCTACCCAGACTATTTGCATTGTCTGTCCCCCCCACCCCCTCTTTTACCCTGCTGCTACTCTCTGTTTATTATCTATGCATAGTCACTTTAATTCTAACTACATGTACATATTACCTCAATTACCTCGACTAACCTGTGCCCCTGCACATTGACTCTGTACTGGTACCCCCTGTATATAGCCTTGCTACTGTTGTTTTAATGCTGCTCTTTAATTATTTGTCATTTTATTTTTTGTAATGTAATCTATTTTTACATAACCAACAATGCAGTTAAGAAAAATAAGTGTTAAGGGCTTGTCAGTAAACATTTCACTATAAGGTATACCTGTTCTATTCGGCGCATGTGACAAATATAATTTGATTTGAATATACATAGCTTGATTATAATCAAAGAGAATTCTCTTGGGAGGTAATATGGTCGGCATTTAATTGTGAAGTATTCTAGGTCGGGTGAACAAAATTATTTGAGTTTCTGTATGTTATCACAATCACACCATGAGTAGTTAATCATGAAACATACACCCCCGCCTTTCTTCTTTCCAGAGAGTTCTTTATTCCTGTCTGCGCGATGTATTGAGAACCCAGATGGCTGTATGGACGGCGACAGTTTATCCCGAGAGAGCCATGAAACCGTGGATAGATGGCAGAATTTGTGCAAAACTGAAAGCGCAAACCATTGCATTTATCCATGGCAATGTGACTGGGAATATGACCGAATACAGACAGTGTAGTTATTCCCTCCGTAAGGCAATCAAACAGGCAAAATGTCAGTACAGAGACAAAGTGGAGTCGCAATTCAACGGTTCAGACATGAGACGTATGTGGCAGGGTCTACAGACAAGCACAGACTACAAAGGGAAAACCAGCCACGTCGCGGACACCGACGTCTTGCTTCCGGACGCGGCCCGCTACCAAGGACTGTGGGCTCTACTTCTCCGTAGCCCACGTGAGTAAGACATTTAAGTGTGTTAACCCTCGCAATGCTCCCGACCCAGACGGCATCCCTATCCCCATCCTCATAGCATGTGCAGACCAGCTTGCTGGAGTGTTTACAGACAGATTCAATCTCTTCCTATCCCAATATTCTGTCTCCACTTGCATCAAGATGTCCACCATTGTTCCTGTACCCAAGAAAGTGAAGTTAACTGAACTAAATGACTATCGCCAGTAGCGCTCACTTCTGTCATTATGAAGTGCTTTGAGAGTCTGGTTAAGGATCATATCACCTCAACCTTATCTGACACCATAGATCCACTTCAATTTGCTTACTGCCCCAATAGATCCACAGACGATGCAATCGCCATCACACTGCCCTATCCCATCTGGACAAGAAGAATACCAATGTAAGAAGGCTGTTAATTGACTATAGCTCAGCATTCAACACCATAGTACCCTCCAAGCTCATCATTCAACTCGGGGCCCTGGGTCTGAACGCCGGCCTGTGTAACTGAGTCCTGGACTTCCTGGAAACAACACCTCCACTTCGCTGATCATCAACACAGGGGCCCCACAAGGGTGCGTGCTCAGCCCCCTCCTGTACTCCCTGTTCACCCATGACTGCATGGCCACGGACTCCTCAAACTCAATCAAGTTTGCAGATGACACAACAGTAGTAGGCCTGATTACCAACAATGACGAGACAGCCTATGGGAAGGAGGTGAGGGCCCTGGGAGAGTGGTGCCAGGAAAATAACCTCTCATTCAACATTAACAAAACAAAGGAGCTGATCATGGACTTCAGGAAACAGCAGAAGGAGCACGGCAGCGCAGCGCAGTGGACGTGGAAAGTTCCTCGACGTACACATTACTGACGATCTGAAATGGCACCCGATGTAACAGGAAGGCCAAAAATATCATCAAGGACCTCAACCACCGAGCCACGTCCTGTTCACCCTGCTATCATCCAGAAGGCGAGGTCAGGCAGATGCATCAAAGCTGGGTCCGAGAGACTGAAAAACAGCTTCTATCTCAAGGTCATCAGACTGTTAAATAGCCATCGGTAGCCGGCTTCCACCAGGCTACGCAACCCTGCACATTAGAGGCTACTGCCCTATATACATAGACTTGGGATTACTGGCCACTTAAATAATGGGACACTAGTCACTTTAATAATGTTTTAATAATGTTGTAATTAATAATGTTCTTAATTCCATTATTTTACTTTTTGATTTGTGTGTATTTTTGTGAATTGTTAGATATATATATTTTTTTATTTCACCTTTATTTAACCAGGTAGGCTAGTTGAGAACAAGTTCTCATTTGCAACTGCGACCTGGCCAAGATAAAGCATAGCAATTCGACACATACAACAACAGACTTACACATGGAATAAACAAAACATAGTCAATGATACAGTAGAACAAAAGAAAACAAAAAGTCTATATACAGTGAGTGCAAATGAGGTAAGATAAGGGAGTTAAGGCAATAAATAGGTCATGGTGGCGAAGTAATTACAATATTGCAATTAAACACTGGAATGGTAGATGTGCAAGTAGAAATACTGGGGTGCAAAGGAGCAAGATAAATAAATAAATACTGTATGGGGATGAGGTCGGTAGATAGATGGGCTGTTTACAGATGGGCTATGTACAGGTGCAGTTATCTGTGAGCTGCTCTGACAGCTGGTGCTTAAAGCTAGTGAGGGAGATATGAGTCTCCAACTTCAGAGATTTTTGCTGGTCGTTCCAGTCATTGGCAGCAGAGAACTGGAAGGAAAGACGACCAAAGGAGGAATTGCTTTGGGGGTGACCAGTGAGATATACCTGCTGGAGCGTGTGCTACGAGTGGGTGCTGCTATGGTGACCAGGGCGCTGAGATAAGTCGGGGCTTTACCTTGCAGAGACTTGTAGATAACCTGTAGCCAGTGGGTTTGGCGACGAGTATGAAGCGAGGGCCAACCAACGAGAGCGTACAGGTCACAATGGTGGGTAGTGTATGGGGCTTTGGTGACAAAACAGATGGCACTGTGATAGACTGCATCCAGTTTGTTGAGTAGAGTGTTGGAGGCTACTTTATAGATGACATCACCGAAGTCGAAGATGGGTAGGATAGTCAGTTTTACGAGGGTATGTTTGGCAGCATGAGTGAAGGATGCTTTGCTGTGATTTAGGAAGCCAATTCTAGATTTAATTTTGGATTGGAGATGCTTAATGTCAGTCTGGAAGGAGAGTTTACAGTCTAACCAGACACCTAGGTATTTGTAGTTGTCCACATATTCTAAGTCAGAGCCGTCCAGAGTAGTGATGCTGGACAGGCGAGCAGGTGCGAGCAGTGATCGGTTGAATAGCATGCATTTAGTTTTTCCTGCGTTTTAAGAGCAGTTGGAGGCCACGGAAGGAGAGTTGTATGGCATTGAAGCTCGCCTGGAGGTTAGTTAACACAGAGTCCAAAGAGGGGCCAGAAGTATACAGAATGGTGTCGTCTGCGTAGAGGTGTACCAGAGAATCACCAGCAGCAAGAGCAACATCATTGATGTATACAGAGAAGAGAGTCGACCCGAGGATTGAACCCTGTGGCACCCCCATAGAGACTGCCAGAGGTCCGGACAACAGGCCCTCCGATTTGACACGCTGAACTCTATCAGAGAAATAGTTGGTAAACCAGGCAAGGCAATCATTTGAGAAACCAAGGCTGTCGAGTCTGCCAATAAGAATGTGGTGATTGACAGAGTCGAAAGCCTTGGCCAGGTCGATGAATACGGCTGCACAGTAATGTCTCTTAACGATGGCGGTTATGATGTTTTTTAGGATCTTGAGCGTGGCTAAGGTGCACCCATGACCAGCTCTGAAACCAGATTGCATAGCGGAGAAGGTACGGTGGGATTCGAAATGGTCAGTCATCTGTTTGTTAACTTGGCTTTTGAAGACCTTAGAAAGACAGGGTAGGATAGATATAGGTCTGTAGCAGTTTGGGTCTAGAGTGTCACCCCCTTTGAAGAGGGGGATGACCGCGGCATGAAAGAGATATGAAAGAGAGGTTGAACAGTCTAGTAATAGGGGTTGCAACAATTTTGGCCTATAATTTTAGAAAGAGAGGGTCCAGATTGTCTAGCCCGGCTGATTTGTAGGGGTCCAGATTTTGCAGCTCTTTCAGAACATCAGCTATATGGATTTGGGTAAAGGAGAAATGATGGGGGCTTTGGCAGGTTGTTGGGTGCTGGGCAGTTGACCGGGGTAGTGATAGCCAGGTGGAAAGCATGGCCAGCCGTAGAGAGATGCTTATTGAAATTCTCAATTATAGTGGGTTTATCGGCGGTGACAGTGTTTCCTAGCCTCAGAGCAGCGGGCAGCTGGAAGGAGGTGCTCTTGTTCTCCATGGACTTTACAGTGTCCAAGAACTTTTTTGAGTTAGTACTACAGGATGCAAATTTCTGTTTGAAAATGCTAGCCTTAGCTTTCCTAACTGCCTGTGTATATTTGTTCCTAACTTCCCTGAAAAGTTGCATATCGCGGGGGCTATTCGATGCTAATGCAGAACGCCACAGGATGTTTTTGTGCTGGTCAAGGGCAGACAGCTCTGGAGTGAACCAAGGACTAAGGATATTCCTAGTTCTACATGTTTTTGAATAGGGCATGCTTATTTAAGCTGTTGAGGAAGGCACTTTTAAAGAATAGCCAGGCATCATCTACTGATGGGATGAGGCCAATGTCATTCCAGGATACCCTGGCCAGGTCAATTAGAAAGGCCTGCTCGCAGAAGTGTTTCAGGGAGCATTTGACAGTGATGAGGGGTGGTCGTTTGGTCGCAGACCCATTACGGATGCAGGCAATGAGGCAGTGATCGCTGAGATCTTGATTGAAAACAGCAGAGGTGTATTTGGAGGTTGAGTTAGTTAGGATGACATCTATGAGGGTGCCCGTGTTTACAGATGTGGTGTTGTACCTGGTAGGTTCATTGATAATTTGTGTGAGATTGAGGGCATCAAGCTTGGATTGTAGGATGGCCGGGGTGTTAAGCATGTCCCAGTTTAGGTCACCTAGAAGCACGAGCTCAGAAGATAGATGGGGGGGCAGTCAATTCACATATGGTATCGAGGGCACAGCTGGGGGCAGAGGGAGGTCTATAACAAGCGGCAACAGTGAGAGACTTGTTTCTGGAAAGGTTAAGTTTTAGAAGTAGAAGCTCGAATTGTTTGGGTACAGACTTGGATAGCCTGCAGAGTTCTGTATTACTATCTTTGCAGTAGATTGCAACACCGCCCCCTTTGGCAGTTCTATCTTGGCGGAAAATGTTATAGTTAGCGATGAAGATTTCAAGGTTTTTGGTGGTTTGCCTGAGCCAGGATTCAGACACAACTAAGACATCCGGGTTGGCAGAGTGTGCTAAAGCAGTGAGTAAAACATACTTAGGGAGTAGGCTTCTAATGTTAACATGCCTGAAACCAAGACTTTTACGGTTACAGAAGTCAACAAATGAGAGCAGCTGGGGAGTGGGAGTGGAGCTAGGCACTGCAGGACCTGGATTAACCTCTACATCACCAGACGAACAGAGGATACTACTGCACTGTTGGAGCTAGGAACACAACCATTTAGCTACATCCGCAATAACATCTGCTAAATATGTGTTTGTGAGAGAAGTGTATGTGTGCCCGTAACATGGAAAATGTCACACTGTCCACCAAAGCTGGTCTGTTTTGATGTAGCCACGCAAAGCGTTCCTGTTTGTGTGGCTGTATGTTCCTTGTCTGTGTGTTAGGTAATTCCTTCAGCACTCCAGGGGTAGAGGGAGGAGGGGGGGGCTGTGACGAGCTGTTGTCTCCGGTCAGAGCCCTGCGGTGCAGCCTCTCCCGCCCCTTCCTCCTTCACCCAGGCCCCAAGGTCCCACCCACGCCCGTGCTGTCTAATAACAGAGGACAAGAGTGATGTGAGCAAAGAGGGAGATGGGGAGAGAGGGGAAGAAAGAGAGATGAGAAGATGCATTATTACTGAGAGAAGGAGATATGGAGGGAGAGCGAGAGAAAGACGGACATGAACACTTCAGCCCCCCATCTCTCCCATCCCTCCCTCCCTCCCTGTGTTGTGTTGGTTTCCAGGTTGTGAGGTTCAGTTAATCACTACCTCTCTGCACTATCCACTCTGTCATCAAGTAATCTATTGCACTGGGTCTTGCTGGATAGCACGAATACTAACCCATACCACACCACATTTGTGAGTGGTCTAGTACACAGTGGTGGGGGTTGGGGTGAGTGAGGCTGGGGGCTTTGGAGTCTGTTGCCCAAGGTCATAAATTCACAACGATAACGTTGTTTATTTGGAATAGATGGTGGTAGAAGGAGAAGTCACTCATCACAAGATGGGCAGGTCTCTAATCATGACACAACATAATACTGCTTTGTTCAAACTGCGTGATATTTTGATACTAAGGAAAGATGCTGGTGAGAATCTAGTGAGTTATCACTCACAATAAGTGAAGCTATACAGTGCCTTCAAAGTATTTGCATCCCTTGACTTTTTCCACATTTTGTTACAAATTATGATTAAAATGGATTATATATATATATATATATATATATATATATATATATATATAAAATAAAAAAATACTCTACTCTAATCTCAAAGTGGAAGAAAAATAATACTATTTTAAAGATGAATTTCAAATGTAACACTAATTTTGATTAGATAAGTATTCAATCACCTTTGGCAGCGATTAGATACAGATTAGATGGATAGTCTTTTTGGGTACGATCTTAGTACAATATTTGTTCCATTATTCTTTTTAAACTCTTCAAGCTCTGTCAAGTTGGTTGTTGATCATTGCTAGACAGCCATTTTCAAGTCTTGACATTAGATTTTATGCCGATTTAAGTCAAAACTGTAACTAGGCCACTCAATATTTTTATTCTATACAGTCTTCCTCCTTTTCACTCTGTCATTTAGGTTAGTATTGTGGAGTAACTACAATGTTGTTGATTCGTCCTCAGTTTTCTCCAATCACAGCCATTGAACTCTGTAACTGTAACTCTGTAAAGTCACCATTGGCTTCATGGTGAGATCCCTGAGCGGTTTCCTTCCACTCCAGCAACTGAGTTAGGAATGAAGCCTGTATCTTTGTAGTGACTGGGCGTATTAATACACCAGCCAAAGCGTAATTAATAACTTCACCATGCTCAAAGTGATATTCAGTGTCTTATTTGTTTTGTTTTTTTGCGTGGCATTGAAAAACTCCCTGGTCTGTGGTTGAATCTGTGCTTGGAATTCACTAATCGTCTGAGGGACCGTACAATTATCTGTATGTGTGGGGTACAGAGTAAAACATCATGTTACCCACTATTATTGCACACAGTGAGGCCATTAAAATGATTGTGACTTGTTAAGCACATTTTTACTCCTGAATGTATTTAGGCTTGCCATAAAAGGGGTTGAATGCTTATTGAATACTTAAGACATTTCCGCCTTAAATGTTTTTATTAATTTTGTTAAGATTTCAAGAACCAAAATTCCACTTTGACATGTTTGGATATTGTGTGGCACACAGTCTCAATTTAATCAGTTTTAAATTCAGCCTGTAGCACAACAAAATGTGGAAAAAGTCAAAGGGTGTGAATACTTTCTGAAAGTGCTATAGGACGTGCTACCTGTCCCAGACCTATTATTTGACCATGCTGGTCATTTATGAACATTTGAACATCTTGGCCATATTCTGTTATAATCTCCACCCGGCACAGCCAGAAGAGGACTGGCCACCCTTCATAGCCTGGTTCCTCTCTAGGTTTCTTCCTAGGTTTTGGCCTTTCTAGGGAGTTTTTCCTAGCCAACGTGCTTCAACACATTAGGTAAAAGATAATACAAAGAAAAAAACAAATGTTTTTTGTATTTTGTAAATGCAAGAGAATGTCCATAATGTATTATTCCAGCCCAGGCGCAATTTAGATGTTGGCAACTAGATGGCAGCAGTGTATGTGCAAAGTTTGAGGCTGATCCAATGAACCATTGCATTTCTGTTAAAAATGCTGTATCAACACTGCCCAAATGTGCCTAATTAGTTTATTAATAACTTTTCAAGTTCATAACTGTGCACTCTCCTCAAACAATAGCATGGTATTCTTTCACTGTAATAGCTACTGTAAATTGGACAGTGCAGTTAGATTAACAAGAATTTAAGCTTTCTGCCCATATCAGATATGTCTATGTTCTGGGAAATGTTCTTGTTACTTACAACCTCATGCTAATCGCATTAGCGCACATTAGCTCAACCGCCCCGAGGGTGGGACAATGATCTGTAGAGATCCTTAAGAGGTTTAAACTGGCCTTAAGCACACACACACTACCCCAGTTTATCAAAGTTTACATCTAACCTGGAAATAAGTCTAGTTAT
This sequence comes from Oncorhynchus nerka, assembly GCF_034236695.1. Lineage (NCBI taxonomy): Eukaryota > Metazoa > Chordata > Actinopteri > Salmoniformes > Salmonidae > Oncorhynchus > Oncorhynchus nerka. The sequence goes on along the minus strand of NC_088397.1, from coordinate 68,463,895 downwards.
GCAACAAGCTTTCAGAACTGGCCTAGATACCAGCTGATAACATTTTCTCCCCCTCACTTTCTCCCTCCATCTCTCCCTACCTCTTTTACTCCTTTTTCCATTTCTCATATTTTTTCTTGTAACACTTTACTTTTGACACTGTGTCATAACATGTTATGACAATGTCATAACAGCTGACATAACCTGTCATAATATGGTTATAACACTGTCATGACCCATATATTTACACCTGTTGCCACACATATATTGCGTTATTTTATGGTTATTTTTGGTCCCAGCTCTGCATTTGGATGATCCAGAAGAAGATTGGGAGAATGTCATATGGTCAGATGAAACCAAAATATAACTTTTTGGTAAAAACTCAACTCGTCTTGTTTGGAGGACAAAGAATGCTGAGTTGCATCCAAAGAACACCATACCTACTGTGAAGCATGGGGGTGGAAACATCATGCTTTGGGGCTGTTTTTCTGCAAAGGGACCAGGACGACTGATCCGTGTAAAGGAAAGAATGAATAGGGCAATGTATCGTGAGATTTTGAGTGAAAACCTCCTTCCATCAGCAAGGGCATTGAAGATGAAACGTGGCTGGGTCTTTCAGCATGACAATGATCCCAAACACACCGCACGGGCAACAAGGGAGTGGCTTCGTAAGAAGCATTTCAAGGTCCTGCGGTGGCCTAGCCAGTCTCCAGATCTCAATCCCATAGAAAATCTTTGGAGGGAGTTGAAAGTCCGTGTTGCCCAGCAACAGCCCCAAAACATCACTGCTCTAGAGGAGATCTGCATGGAGGAATGGGCCAAAATACCAGCAACAATGTGTGAAAACCTTGTGAAGACTTACAGAAAACGTTTGACCTCTGTCATTGCCAACAAAGGGTATATAACAAAGTATTGAGATAAACTTTTGTCATTGACCAAATACTTATTTTCCACCATAATTTGCAAAGAAATTCATTAAAAATCCTGCAATGTGATTTTCTGTTTTTTTTTTTCTCATTTTGTCTGTCATAGTTGAAGTGTACCTATGATGACAATTACAGGACTCTCTCATCTTTTTAAGTGGGAGAACTGGCACAATTGGTGGCTGACTAAATACTTTTTTGCCCCACTGTAGAGGTGTCATAACCAGCAATAATGTAACACAATATTCATCACAACAGGTCTAAATATGTCATGACAGTGTTAGGACCATATTATAATGGGCTATGTCAGCTGTTATGCCTTATTATGACATGTATGACTGTCGTAACATGTCGCTGGGTATCAAGTAAAGTGTCACCTTTTTTCTTATTTTCTTCCTTGCACCCTTTTTCCTCTCCCTGTGTTTCTGTCTCCCTCACTCCTTCCCTTCCTCTCTCCCTCCACCCTCTCCCCCTCTCTCTATCTGTGTAAGTAGGGCAGGCTTCACCCACTCGTTTTTCACCCTAAGCAGTGTGACCTGGCCTGTTCTGCCATTGGTTTGGAGTCTCCTCCCTCTCCCAGTAGACTGACCAAATAACAGGCTGAGGCTGACTATGGTCGTGGTCTAATGATTTTCTGCATGCATGGGGCACACAGCAATAAAGAGAGAGAGAAATAAAGAATTCCAGTCTTGAATCCCGTGTGTTGTCATTGACTGTTTGCACAGTAGAATATGGGTAAAAAACGATGTGTTTTCGACCAGTCTTCTCATGACTTTAAATGGCGTGTGGAGAAAAAAACCAGGTGACTACGTAGGTGGCTTTAGGTCCATTACCATCTCAATGGAAGTATTCAGTGTTAAAGTACCTATGTACATGACTTAAATTTCCCTTTTCTGAAGTATGTGCTGCAGAGTGTGTATGTGTTGATGATATGTACTTAGTGCTACTGTAAACACAACAGAGCAGGCCTGTCTTATTTTGATCCATTAGATCAATTACCTGAACCTCTGTGTTTTGACCAATGGTCATTTAGCAGATGCTTTTATCCAAAGCTGTCTTACAGTTATCACATTTATTTCTACTATTCGGGAATCAAACCCACAACTGTGGTGTTGTGAACACTTTCCTCCACGTAACCAACTGAGACTTCAACCATGTATGTTGTAATTAATTTGGTAAGGTAGGCTACACACAAGAATACACAAGCATGTGGCGTGAAATAACATTCCTAATTAACGTGACTTCCCTGTACCTTTTTTGTTTTCCTTTTGTGCTAGCATTCCTTCATCTGCCGTCTGACGGAGGACAAGAAGTCCGAGAAGTTTTTCCGTGTGTTCTATGACCGGATGAAGCTTGCCCAGCTGGAGATTAAAGCCACGGTGACGGTCAACACCAGCGACCTCGGCAACAGGAAGAGAGACGACGACTCCCCCGACAAGGATATGCCCGTCCGCAAGAAAGGTCAGAGGTCAACCAAAATCAAATGGCTGTCTCATATCAGCTGTTAATGGGTTTTGTATTGGAGTAGGAAGTTACACATAGACACTTATCTAAGGTCAATTTCTCTCTGAACACGTTAGCAATAAAACAAATAACTGCCATGAAGAAGTATTTATTTTTACCCCAGTACCTAGTTTTGTGATGATTTATAGACTTTGTGGGCTGGTTCTGTTGACCTCCCCTCCCCTCCCTGTGTCTCTGCAGCCAAAGACTCAGCGGTACTGGTGACAGATGAGGCGAGAGAGCAGCTGCTGGAGGCCTCGTCGGCCACTAAAAAAGCCTTCAACTCATACCGCCGTGAGGCCGACCCCGATGACCACTTCTCTACGCCTGATGGCACACCCAGTACCGGGGACAAGGGCCAGGATGATGGAGAGATGAGCTTTATCATCGTCATCATGCAGCCTATCCTGCGCTTCCTCCAGCTGCTCTGTGAGAACCACAACCGAGACCTGCAGGTCAGTCAGCCAGCCCAACACCAGGGGAAGCCAGCCCTCAGACACTGCCTCTTTAGTCTTATTTATACCTTACGTAAGATGGACGTGCTGAGGAGGGCATGCATCTTGCCGGTTCCTACTTTACTTACCTTTTTTTATGGATAGTTTTGCGTTAATCATTACTTTGTTTGCTTAGAATTTCCTACTACGTAGCCTGGTTAGTCAATAGCTGGATGTATCCTCCATTGAGCAGGTAATTGGCCCTGTGGAAAATCACTACAGCTCAGTCTTCAGGTTATCTACTGGTCTCCTGCTCCTGTGTGTGGTCTGTGTTAATTAGGACCAATTTCAAGTTTTCATTCAAATCGGTAATCGTCATTTTTGGAAGCCGATTTATGGCCGATTACATTGCACTCCACGAGGAGACTGCATGGCAGGCTGGACCACCTGTTACGCGAGTGCAGCAAGGAGCGAAGGTAAGTTGCTAGCTAGCATTAAACTTATCTTATAAAAAACAATGAATCTTAACATAATCACTAGTTAACCTCTCTAGGGTATGTGGGACGCTAGCCCACTTGGCCAACATTCAGTGAGATTGCAGAGCGCCAAATTCAAATACAGAAATACTCATTATAAAAATTCAGAAAAGATAGGTTTAAAGATTAACTTCATGTGAATCCAACCACGGTGTATGATTTTAAAAATGCTTTAGGGCGAAAGCATACCTTACAATTATTTGAGAACATAGCCCAGCAGACAAATCATTACAAACAGTAACCAGCCAAGTAGAAGATTTACACAAGTCAGAAATAGAGATAAAATTAATCACTTACCTTTGATGATCTTCATATGTTTGCACTCAGAAGACATTCATTTATTCAATAAATGTTCCTTTTGTTCGATAAAGTCTCTCTTTATATCCGAAAACCTCCGTAATCCACAGGCTCAAACGCAGTCACAACAGGCAGACAAAAAATCCAAATTGTATCCATAAAGTTCATAGAAACATGTCAAACGATTTTTATATTCAATCATCAGGTTGTTTTTAGCCTAAATAATCAATAATATTTCAACCGGACAATAACGTTGTCAATATAAAAGGTAAACAAGAAAGGCAATCTCTCTGGTCGTGCACATGAAAAAGCTCTGTGACACGGCACGGTCCACTCATTCAGACTGCTCTTACTCCCTCATTTTTCAGAATACAAGCCTGAAACAATTTATAAAGACTGTTGACATCTAGTGGAAGGCATAGGATCTGCAATTTGAGTCCTAAGTCAATGGATACTGTAATGGCATTGAATAGAAAACTACCAACCAAAATAATCATACTTCCTGATTGGATTTTTTTCAGGTTTTTGCCTGCCAAATCAGTTCTGTTATACTCACAGACATTATTTAAACAATTTTGGAAACTTTAGTGTTTTCTATCCAAATCTACTAATTATATGCATATCCTATCTTCTGGGCCTGAGTAGAAAGAAGTTTAATTTGGGCATGCTTTTCATCCAAAATTCCAAATGCTGCCCCCTACCCTAGAGAAGTTAACTACACATGGTTGATGATATTACTAGGTTAACTAGCTTGTCCTGCGCTGCATATAATCAATGCGGTGCCTGTTAATTTATCATCGAATCGCAGCCTTCTTTGCCAAACAGGTGATGATTTAACAAGCGCAATTGCGAAAAAAGCACTGTCGTTGCACCAATGTACCTAACCATAAACATCAATGCCTTTCTTAAAATCAATACCCAAGTATATATTTTTTAAACCTGCATATTTAGTTAAAATAAATTCATGTTAGCAGGCAATATTAACTAGGGAAATTGTGTCACTGCTCTTGCGTTCTGTGCAAGCAGGGGATATGCAACCGTTTGGGCCGCCTGGCTCGTTGCGAACTGTGTGAAGACCATTTCTTCCTAACAAAGACCATAATTAATTTACCAGAATTTTACATAATTATGACATAACATTGAAGGTTGTGCAATGTAACAGCAATATTTAGACTTAGGGATGCCACCCGTCGATAAAATACGGAATGGTTCCGTATTTCACTGAAAGAATAAACATTTTGTTTTCGAAATTATAGTTTCCGGATTTGACCATATTAATGATCTAAGGCTCGTATTTCTGTGTGTTCATTATAATTAAGTCTATGATTTGATATTTGATAGAGCAGTCTGACTGAGCAGTGGTAGGCAGCAGCAGGCTCGTAAGCATTCATTCAAACAGCACTTTACTGCGTTTGCCAGCAGCTCTTCGCAATGCTTGAAGCACAGCGCTGTTTATGACTTCAAGCCTATCAACTCCCGGGATTAGGCTGGTAATACTATAGTGCCTATAAGAACATCCAATAGTCAAAAGTAAATGAAATACAAATGGTATAGAGAGAAATCATCCTATAATTCCTATAATTACTCCATCCTAAAACTTCTTAACTGGGAATATTGAAGACTCATGTTAAAAGGAACCACCAGCTTTCATATTATTTCTCATTTTCTGAGCAAGAAACTTAAACGTTTGCTTTTTTACATGGCACATATTGTACTTTTACTTTATTCTCCAACACTGTGTTTTTGCATTATTTAAACCGAATTGAACATGTTTCATTATTTATTTGAGACTAAATTGATTTTTATTTATGTATTATATTAAGTTAAAATAAGTGTTTATTCAGTATTGTTGTAATTGTCATTAATACAAATACAGGTATATATATCAAAATCAGCCGATTTAATCGGTATCGTCTTTTTTTGGCCCTCCAATAATCGGTATTTGTATCAGCGTTGAAAAATCATAATCGGTCGACCTCTAAGTCTGTGTGGGCTGCTGCTGTGTATTCACTGTCTGAACTGATATGCGTCGTCTCCCATGGGCCAAAGGTGGTGGGAGGATCATCAGGAGTAATGAGATAGATGGTTATATTCAGTGAAGGCCTGGCTATCACATCTCTGATCTAACAGTTAACTCAACACAATGGCCCTGATTACCCAGTGACTCATGCACAGATGTTCTCTGTGGACTCTAAGGAGTCGGGGTCACCCTGTCCTCATTTTCATGTTACCTGAAACCCTTTTCAGTTCAGAGTCACACTTTAAATGCATATTTCCCTTTCAATATTTCCCTTTCGGCTCCTGAGTGACGCAGCGGTCTAAGGCACTGCATCTCAGTGCAAGAGGCATCACTGCAGTCCCTGGTTCGAATCCAGGCTGCATCACATTTGGATTTGGCCGTGATTTGGAGTCCCATAGGGCGGCGTAAAATTGGCCCAGCGTCGTCCGGGTTTGGCCGGGGTAGGCCGTCATTGTAAATGAGAATGTGTTCTTAACTGACTTGCCTAGTTATATGAAGGTTAAATAAATAAAAATGAAAAATTCAATACACAATGTCAAGTGGGATTGTTTTCCTGTGAACTAGAACATAGTGTGTATAAAATATATTGACTTTGCATTCTCTTGTTTCCTGCCCTTTCCATTCCCTCACACTTGCCTCGTTCTTCTCCAGAACTTCCTTCGGTGTCAGAACAACAAGAACAACTATAACCTGGTGTGTGAGACACTGCAGTTCCTGGACTGTATCTGTGGCAGCACCACGGGAGGCCTGGGGCTACTAGGACTCTACATCAATGAGAAGAACGTGGCTCTCATCAACCAGACAGTAGAGAGCCTGACAGAGTACTGCCAGGGACCCTGCCATGAGAACCAGGTACTGGGATGTGTCTTTGCCTTTAGAACTACTACTAGCTAACTGCCCTTGTCATTTGAACTAATTAGCTATGGGCCTTTGTCATGTTCTCATTAGAACTACAAGCAGATAGTGTGGGTCCATCCCATAAGACAGGGATCATCAACTAGATTCAGCCGTGGGCCGATCTTTTTCTTGAGCGGATGGTTCTGGGGCCGGAACATAATTACAAATGATTTGTAGACTGTAAATTGAAGCCCAAAAAATATAATATTTGACTAAACATCATAAGTTCAAACATTGCTTACATTTGTATATGATCACTTGTCTATTATGTTTGGAAATATTTGGGAACAGATTTCCCCAAATAAAATCACTTGGAACTGATTTCCTGGTGTTCTTAGTTTTTTTTATGTCCAAAGATTTTAAAAAACAATGTATTTTTATCATTTTTGCTCAGAAAACTTGGGGGTGAAATAAAACTACCTTTGGCCTGACATGCGTAGTTCTTCATCTAGTGTTGTCCTCCTCAGTCCCTTTAGAAAATTGACCCAAGTTCTTGTTTCCTTGCAGAACTGCATAGCCACCCATGAGTCCAACGGCATTGACATCATCATCGCTCTGATCCTGAATGACATCAACCCACTGGGGAAGAAGAGGATGGACCTGGTGCTGGAACTCAAGGTGAGGCCTCCTTCTCATTAGGTCTGCGTCTGAAATGGAATCTTATTCTCTATGTAGAGCTGTACTTTTGACCAGATTAGTGTACAATATAGGGAATAGGGTGCCATTTTGGAAGCAGCCTGGGTCTCCACACTAGGCCTACTGTACTAGTAGTAAAGCAACTTTACCCTGTACTCTAATAACTACTAAACCCCGAGTGGAACTTAAAAACCGTGTGCTGCTGCTTTTGAAATCTGGACAACTCATTAATCTCTCCTAAACTAGCACCTTAGGTGCCAAAGCAAATATCTGCAGAGTGCATTTCCCCCCTAAGCCTTTTTGGATTCTGTCTGTTTTATTTGGAAGGAGGAACAGAAACATCTCAAAGGATTTGATCTTTAACTTTAGACGTATCTCATTACAAGGGCATAATGGTTTAATATCATGGAAACTTATTTCTCCCTTTCTCTCAGAACAATGCCTCCAAGCTGTTGCTGGCTATCATGGAGAGTCGCCATGACAGTGAGAACGCTGAGAGAATCCTGTACAACATGAGGCCAAAGGAGCTGGTGAGCCTCGTGTCCCTACAATACTCTACGTGTCCATACTAGTCCCCATTCGTCCCCACAAATCCCCTTTTATTCCCAGACGTCCCCATTCATCTGAAAAAGTAATCATTTATCCCCCCACTGAACAGAAATATAAACGCAACCTGTAAAGTGTTGGTTCCATGTTTCATGAGCTGCAATATAAAATCCTATACATAGGGCCTCCCGAGTGGAGCAGTGGTCTAAGGCACTGCACCGCAGTGCTTGAGGTGTCACTACAGACCTGGCCAGGGGGGCTTTACTTTACTACATCACGCTCTAGAGACTCCTTGTGGCGGGCTGGACGCATGCAAACTGAATTCGGTTGTCAGTTGAACTGTGTTTCCTCAGACACATTGGTGCAGCTGGCTTCCGGGTTAAGCGAGCGGGGACGCATAACTTGACCTTTGCCTCCTGAGCCCATTGGGGAGTTGCAGCTATAAGACAAGATAGAAATTGGAGAGAAAAGGGGGGGTAAAATAATAATAGAAAATCCCATACATTTTCCAAACACACAAATTTGTTTACATCCCTCTTAGTAAGCATTTCTCCTTTTCCAAGATTATCCATCCACCTGACATGTGTGGCATATCAAGATTAAACAGCATGGCCATTACACAGGTTCACTTTGTGGTGGGGACAATTAAAGGTCACTTTACAATGTGCAGTTTTGTCACAAAACACAATGCCACAGATGTCTCATGTTTTGAGGGAGCGTGCAAATGGAATGCTGACTGCAGAAATGCCCACCAGAGCTGTTGCCAGATAATTTAATGTTACCATAAGCCACCTCTGTCATTTTAGAGATTTTGACGGGTCGTCCAACCGTCCTCACAACCGCAGACCACGTGTAACCCCGCCAGCCCAGGACATCCGGCTTCTTCACCTCCGGGATCGTCTGAGACCAGCCACCCGGACAGCAGATTAAACTGTGGGTTTACACAACCGCAGACCACGTGTAACCCCGCCCGCCCAGGACATCCGGCTTCTTCACCTCAGACCACGTGTAACCCCGCCAGCCCAGGACATCCGGCTTCTTCACCTCAGACCACGTGTAACCCCGCCAGCCCAGGACATCCGGCTTCTTCACCTCCGGGATCGTCTGAGACCAGCCACCCGGACAGCAGATTAAACTGTGGGTTTACACAACCGAGGAAGTTCTGAACAAACTGTCAGAAACCGTCTCATCTGTGTGCTCGTCGTCCTCACCATGGACTTGACCTGACTGCAGTTTGGCGTCGTTACCCACTTCAGTGGGCAATTGCTCACCTTCAATGGCCACTGGGACGTTGGAGATGTGTGCTCTTCACAGTTGAATCCCAGTTTCAACTGTACCAGGCAGATGGTAGACAGCGTGTATGGTGTCGTGTGGGCAAGCGGTTTGCTGATGACAACGGTGTTTACAGAGTGCCCAATAAGGGCGTGGAGTTATGGTATTGTCAGGCAAAAGCTACGGACAACGAACACAATTGCATTTTATCGATGGCAATGCACAGAGATACCGTGTCTGGATCCCAAGGGCCCATTGTTTTGCCATTCATCCGTTTCAGCGTGATAATGCACGCCCCCATGTTGCAATGATCTGTACACAATTCCTAGAAGCTGAAAATGTCCCAGTTCCTCCATGGCCTGCATACTCACCAGACATGTCACCCATTGAACTTCGAACAGCCATTGAAGTGGATTGGGACAACATTCCACAGGCCACAATCAAAAGCCTGATCAACTCTATGCAAAAGGAGATGTCATGCTGCATGAGGCAAATGGAGGTCATACCAGATACTGACTGGTTTTCTGATCCACGCCCCTATGCTTTTTTTTAAGGTATCTGTGACCAACAGATGTATATCTGTATTCCCAGTCATGTGAAATCCATGGATTAGAGCCTAATGAATATATTTAAATTAACGGATTTCCTTATATGAACTGTAACACAGTAAAATCTTACAATTTGCATTGATATTTTTGTGTAGTGTAGTTCTATCCTCCTGAGAAAGTCAGTGTTTCTGGTCAGGTATAAAGCAGGTAATGGTTCTGTGGGTGGTGTGATCCTCAGGTGGAGGTGATCAAGAAGGCCTACCTGCAGGGAGAGGTGGAGTTTGAGGATCCCGAAGAGGAGGACGATAGTGAGGAGGAAGAGGAGCATGATGCTGCATCCCCCAGGAACGTAGGCCACAACATCTACATCTTGGCCCACCAGGTAGTTTTCAGGGCCTAGTTGACCCCACATTTAGATACACATGTTTTTTTGGATAACCAACCATTGGATACAACCATTTGAGGTATACAAGTACTCTCAGCAGAGTCAGATGCAGTCTCCTGTCTTACCTGCCATACTCCTCACGAGCGATTTTTCACCCCTTATTTGACCTTTGAACCCTGTAGTTGGCGCGCCACAACAAGGAGCTGCAGGTGATGCTAAAGCCAGGCGGGACCAACGGAGAGGGAGACGAGGCTCTGGAGTTCTACGCCAAACACACTGCTCAGATAGAGGTCAGTGACATCACACACATACACTCACACAGTTTACTAACTGGATATCTTTAATTGTCAGTGACACAAATGTGTCCTTTTGCAGTAGGGCAGTGTTTCCCAATCCTGGTCCTGGGGACCAAAAGGGGTGCACATTAGTCCTGGGCAATATACTGTATACCGGGGTATTTCAAAATAACATCAGTATGATTTTCCTTACTGTTTCCGATTTTCAATACCAGCCTCAAGGGAGTGCTTGTAACGCCACGCACACCCAGTTAAGTATAACTATAAGAAATCTAAGATGTGTCATAAATGATATCCTTCTCAGGGCTCAAGCTATGCATTTGGTTTGCTAACTTGTTAGCTAAGAGAATAGATGTCAAGATCAATCTTTTTGGTTACAGCAGAGACATTCAATCCCCTCTTGGATCAAGATCCCTGTTCACTAAATTGTTTTGTGCATCAAAAATGTGTGTTTGTGTATGTACAGTATGTACAGTATGTACAGTATGTACAGTGGGGAGAATTCCGTCTCTCACAGTTGAAGTGTACCTATTAAATTTTTTTACAGAACTCTACATGCTTTGTAAGTAGGAAAACCTGCAAAATCGGCAGTGTATCAAATACTTGTTCTCCCCACTGTATGTATATACCGTTTGGGGTCGGAAGTTTACATACACCTTAGCCAAATACATTTAAACTCAGTTTTTCACAATTCCTAACATTTAATCCTAGTAAAAATCCCTGTTTTAGGTCAGTTAGGATCAACACTTTATTTTAAGAATGTGAAAAGACAGAATAATAGGGGAGAGATTTAGCTTTTATTTCTTTCTTCACATTCCCAGTGGGTCAGAAGTTTCCATACACTCAATTAGTATTTGGTAGCATTGCCTTTACATTTTTTAACTTGGGTCAAACGTTTTCAGGTAGCCTTCCACAACAAGTTTGGTGAATTTTGGCCCATTCCTCCTGACAGAGCAGGTGTAACTGAGTCAGGTTTGTAGGCCTCCTTGCTCACACATGTTTTTTCAGTTCTGCCCACAAATGTTCTATGGGATTGAGGTCAGGGCTTTGTGATGGCCACTCCAATACCTTGACTTTGTTGTCCTTAAGCCATATTGCCACAACTTTGGAAGTATGCTTGGGGTCATTGTCCATTTGGAAGACCCATTTGCGACCAAGCTTTAACTTCCTTACTGATGTCTTGAGATGTTGCTTCAATATATCCACGTAATTTTCTTTCCTCATGATGCCATCTATTTTGTGAAGTGCACCATTCTCTCCTGCAGCAAAGCACACCCACAACATGAGGCTGCCACCCCGTGCTTCACGGTTGGGATGGTGTTCTTCGGCTTGCAAGCCTCCCCATTTTTCCTCCAAACATAACGATGGTCATTATGATCAAACAGTTCTATTTTTGTTTCATCAGACCAGATAACATTTCTCCAAAAAGTATGATCTTTGTCCCCATGTGCAGTTGCAAACCGTAGTCCGGCTTTTTATGGTGGTTTTGGAGCAGTGGATTCTTCCTTGCTGAGCGGTCTTTCAGGTTATGTTAAGATAGGACTCATTTTACTGTGGATGTAAAATAATTTTGTACCTGTTTCCTCCAGCATCTTCACAAGGTCGTTTGCGATTGTTCTGGAATTTATTTGCACTTTTCACACCAAAGTACATTCATCTCTAGAGACGCGCCTCCTTACAGAGCGGTATGACGGCTGCGTGGTCCCATGGTGTTTATACTTGCGTGCTGTTGTTTGTACAGATGAACGTGGTACATTCAGGCGTTTGGAAATTGCTCTAAAGGATGAACCAGACTTGTGGAGGTCTACAATTTTTTTGTTGAGGTCTGCAGATTTCTTTTGATTTTCCCATGATGTCGAGCAAAGAGGCACTGAGTTTGAAGGTAGGCCTTGAAATAATCCACAGGTACACCTCCAACTGACTCATGATATCAATTAGCCTGTCAGAAGCTTCAAAGCCATGACATAATTTTCTGGAATTTTCCAAGCTGTTTAACTTCTTAGTGATCCTTTCGCTCACCAATCTCGTTAACGGGATTGTTTTGACAACACCCAGTGAAATAGCAGCGCGCCAAATTCAAAAACAGAAATACTCATAATAATTCATAAATCATACAAGTGTTATACATGGGTTTAAAGATGAACTCCTTGTTAATCCAGCCACAGTGTCAGATTTCAAAAAGGCTTTACGGCGAAAGCAAATCATGTTATTATCTGAGGACAGCACCCCATCAAACATGCACATGAAAATCATAATTCAACCCGCCAGGCACAACACAAAAGTCAGAAAAAACATATAATGCATGCCTTACCTTTGAAGATCTTCTTCTGTTGGCACTCCAATATGTCCATTAAACATCACAAATGGTCCTTTTGTTCGATAAATTCTGTCGTTATATATCCAAAATGTCGATTTATTTGGCGCGTATGATTCAGAAAATACACCGGTTCCAACTCGCGCAACATGACTACACATTATCTAATTAGTTACCTGTAAACTTGATCCAAACATTTCAAATAACTTTCCTAATACAACTTTAGGTATTTTTAAACGTAAATAATCTATCAAATTTAAGACGGAATAAACTGTGTTCAATACCGGAGGAAAACAAAGTGGAGTCAGCTTTCAGGTCACGCGCCCCAACCACAAAAGTACACTTCACTCGACCCTCGTTCTGAACAGGGCTACTTCTTCATTTCTCAAAGGAAAAACATCAACCAATTTCTAAATACTGTTGACATCTAGTGGAAGCGATAGGAACTGCAAGCAACTGCGATAGAATTCTAGATTACCATTGAAAAGAGAGTGACCTCAAAAAATGTTTCCTGGATAGTTTGTTCTCGGGGTTTCGCCTGCCAAATAAGTTCTGTTACATACATCATTCAAACAGTTTTAGAAACTTCAGAGTGTTTTCTATCCAAATCTACTAATAATATGCATATCCTAGCTTCTGGGCCTGAGTAGCAGGCAGTTTACTTTGGGCACACCTTTCATCCGGACGTGAAAATGGTGCCCCCTAGCCTTAAGAAGTTTTAAAGGCACAGTCAATTTAGTGTATGTGAACTTCTGATCCACTGGAATTGTGATAAAGTGAAATAATCTGTCTGTAAACAATTGTTGGAAAAATGACTTGTCATGCACAAAGTAGATGTCCTAACCAACTTACCAAAACTATAGTTTGTTAACAAGAAATTTGTGTAGTGGTTGAAAAATGAGTTTTAATGACTCCAACCTAAGTGTATGTAAACTTCAGACTTCTACTGTAGATAGATCGATGTGTGTTGTTATATGTATGTGTTATAATAAAAACCTAAATGTTTTATAACATTTCTAAATGTTATTATAAAAGCCTAAACACTGCCATAGAGCGATTTCAGTTCTTCTAAATCTGAGGCATAATGGAATGCTCCAAGCCTGGGGCTAAATTACACTGTCCAGGCACACTCGTGCTCCCCAACCTGGGGCCTAAGTGGCTGGTACACTCTATACCTATGGAGCTGAAAGTGACTGAGTGTGTTCCTGTGTGTGTCCTCCTCTCAGATCGTGCGTCATGACCGCACCATGGAGGAGATAGTGTTTCCTGTGCCCAACATCTGTGAGTTCCTGACCTGCGAGTCCAAACTGAGGGTGTATTACACCACAGAGAGGGACGAGCAGGGCAGCAAGATCAACGACTTCTTCCTCAGCGCTGAGAACCTCTTCAATGAGATGAACTGGCAGAAGAAACTACGAGGTAGCTACAGTAGCTCTTCAAAATGACCTCTCAGGAGGGTTTTACAAATTGATATTCATCTACTTCCTCTAAAATGTTAGTGCATTAACTTGATGCAGTGTAAATCACAAATATAAAAGTTGTGCATTATGCCAAAACTTCCTAGTGATCTAATGACGTGACCCAGAGGAGCTGAGAAAGGGTTTTAATGTTGTTGTCGCAGGGCTAGTGTTAATAGAGCCAGTATCATCCTAACTCTGTGTTTTGGCAGAGGTTAGTGTTTCGCAATGACACCTCTTCTTTCCATTGTCAGTCTGTCAGTGGGCTGTAGGGGCTTTCCACTACATCTGAGCCGTGAAACCATATGAATCACAACTGAGAGCACAGCGCACAGAGACAAGACATTTACAGTCGCACACACACACACTCACACACACACTACACACACACGCACACACCCATTGTGCATCCACAGAGACACATGCCCACACACTTCTCTGTCACTGTCAGACAGAGATAAAGAGAAAAGTCCCTTGTCTATTTTCTATTTTCCAATTAAACCAATCTAAAAAGCGACACAGAAGAGCGTATATAAACAGTGCCAGCATGCCAGATTGGCTGTCAGCTGTGGGGAGGGGAGAAGACAGCCAGCTTCAATAGAGGAAAGGTTACAGTGAGATGTCTAAAGGTCGCTTTCCTCATGGGTGGTCTAGTCCTTAACCAACATGAACAGCAGAGACATTCAACTCCCGCTGCCTTTGTGGTTCTTTCCTCCCAGCTTAAACTTCTAATAAAAACACATATACTACTTTTTCTTCACTCAATTCTATAAATGTTACCTGTTAAAAGTGTCATATTCGTCCATTGAATTTTTTTTATAATAGAATAAAGTTATGAGCCTTTCTATTATTGCACACTTTCAGTACGAGGTACTGATACTCTGTATCACACAGCTTCACACACCACTGCCCTCCAGCTATGAGTACTGCAGGATATACTGAGCCTGCTGTAAAGTATCATACCAAATAAGGAAATGTCCAATAGATTTGCAGTTATTGGTCAAATGTGTAATGTCAAGGTTATTTCCCATTCTCTTTTAAAATGTTTGTTCTCTTTCTCTCTCTCTCTCCCTCTCTCTCTCGCCCCTCTCCCTACCCCTTCCCTCTCTCTCGCTCCTCTCCCTACCCCTTCCCTTTCTCCCCTGTCCCCTCTCTCCCTACCCTTCCCTCCCTCTCTCACCCCTCTCCCTACCCCTTCCCTCCCTCCCTCTCTCCCCTCTCTCTACCCCTTCCCTCCCTCCCTCTCTCCCCTCTCTCTCTACCCCTTCCCTCCCTCTCACTCTCCGCCTCTCCCTACCCCTTCCCTCTCTCTCTCCTCTCTCTCTCCCTACCCCCTCCCTCCCTCTCTCTCTCCCCCCTCTCCCTTCCTCCCTCTCTCTCTCCCCCTCTCCTTCCCTCCCTCCCTCTCTCTCCCCCTCTCCCTTCCTTCCCTCTCTCTCTCTCCCCCCTCTCGTTACCACTTCCCACCCTCTCTCTCTCTCTCTCTCTCTCTCTCCCCCCTCTCCCTACCACTTCCCTCCCTCTCTCTCTCTCTCTCTCCCCCTCTCGCTACCACTTCCCTCTCTCTCTCTCTCTCTCCCTCTCCCTACCCCTTCCCTCTCTCTCTCTCTCTCCCTCTCCCTACCCCTTCCCTCCCTCCCCCTCTCTCCCCCTCTCCCTACCCCTCTCTCCCCCTCTCCCTACCCCCTCTCTCCCCCTCTCCCTACCCCTTCCTTCCCTCTCTCTCTCTCTCTCTCTCTCTCTCTCTCTCTCTCTCCTACCCCTTCCCTCTCTCTCTCTCACTACCCCTTCCCTCCTCCCCCTCTCCCTACCCCTTCCCCCTCTCTCTCCCCCTCTCCCTACCCCTTCCCCTCTCTCTCCCCCTCTCCCTACCCCTCTCCCTACCCCTTCCCTCTCTCTCTCCCCCTCTCCCTACCACTTCCCTCTCTCTCTCCACCCTCTCCCTACCCCTTCCCTCTCTCTCTCCCCCTCTCCCTACCCCTCCCCCCTCTCTCTCTCCCCCTCTCCCTACCCATTCCCTCTCTCTCTCTCCCCCTCCCTAACCCTTCCCCCCTCTCTCTCCCCCTCTCTCTCTCCCCTACCCCTTCCCTCCCTCTCTCTCTCGCCCCTCTCCCTACCCCTTCCCTTTCTCCCCTGTCCCCTCTCTCCCTACCCTTCCCTCCCTCCCTCTCTCCCCCTCTCTCTACCCGTTCCCTCCCTCTCACTCTCCGCCTCTCCCTACCCCTTCCCTCTCTCTCTCCCCCTCTCCCCCTCTCTCTCCCCCTCCCCTACCCCCTCCCCTCTCTCTCTCCCCCTCTCCCTTCCCTTCCTCCCTCTCTCTCTCCCCCTCTCCCTTCCCTCCCTCCCTCTCTCTCTCCCCCTCTCCTTACCCCTTCCCTCTCTCTCTCTCCCCCTCTCCCTACCCCTTTCCTCTCTCTCCCCTCTCCCTACCCTTCCCTCTCTCTCTCCCCCTCTCCCTACCACTTCCCTCTCTCTCCCCCTCTCTCTCTCTCCCCCTCTCCCTACCCCTTCTCTCTCCCCTCTCCCTACCCTTCCCCTCTCTGTCTCTCTCCCCCTCTCTCTCTCCCCCTCTCTCTCTCCCTACCCCTTCCCCCTCTCTCTCTCTCTCTCCCCCTCTCCCTACCCCCCCTCTCTCTCTCCCCCTCTCCCTACCCCTTCCCTCTCTCTCTCTCCCCTCTCCCTACCCCTTCCCTCTCTCTCTCCCCCTACCCCTTCCCTCCCTCTCTCTCTCCCCCTCTCCCTACCCCTTCCCTCTCTCGCTCCTCTCCCTACCCCTTCTCTCTCTCTCTCTCTCCCTACCCCTTCCCTTTCTCCCCTGTCTCCTCTCTCCCTACCCTTCCCTCCCTCCCTCTCTCCCCCTCTCTCTACCCGTTCCCTCCCTCTCACTCTCCGCCTCTCCCTACCCCTTCCCTCTCTCTCCCCCCTCTCCCCCTCTCTCTCCCCTCCCTACCCCTCCCTCTCTCTCTCCCCCTCTCCTTCCTTCCTCCTCTCTCTCTCCCCCTCTCCCTTCCCTTCCTCCCTCTCTCTCTCCCCTCTCCCTTCCCTCCCTCCCTCTCTCTCCCCCTCTCCTTCCCTCCCTCCCTCTCTCCCTCCCTCTCCTTACCCCTTCCCTCTCCCTCTCTCTCCCCCCTCTCCCTACCCCTTTCCTCTCTCTCCCCTCTCCCTACCCCTTCCCTCTCTCTCTCCCCTCTCCTACCCTTTCCACTTCCCTCTCTCTCCCCCTCTCCCTCTCTCTCTCCCCCTCTCTCTCCCCTACCCCTTCTCTCTCTCTCCCCTCTCCCTACCCCTTCTCTCCCTCTCCCCCTCTCCCTCTCCCCTCTCCTCCCCTGTCTCTCTCCCCCTCCCTTCCCCCCTCTCTCTCTCTCCCTACCCCTTCCTCTCTCTCTCTCTCTCCCCCTCTCCCTACCCCCCCTCTCTCTCTCCCCTCTCCCTACCCCTTCCCTCTCTCTCTCCCCCTCTCCCTACCCCTTCCCTCTCTCTCTCCCCTACCCCTTCCCTCCCTCTCTCTCTCTCCCCTCTCCCTACCCCTTCCCTCTCTCTCTCTCCTCTCCTCTCCCTCTCCCCTTCCCTCTCTCTCTCTCCCCTCTCCCCTTCCCTTCCCTGTCCCTCTCCCTCCCTCTCTCTCCCCTCCTCCCTCCCTCCCCTCTCCCTCCCTCTCTCTCTCTCCCCCTCTCCCTCCCTTCCCTCTCTCTCTCCCCCTCTCTCTTCCCCTCTCCCTACCCTCCTCTCCCCTCTCCCTACTCCCTCCCTCTCCCCTACCCTCTCTCTCTCCCCCTCTCTCTCTCCCCTCTCCCTACCCTCTCTCCCCCTCTCTCCCTCCCCCTCCTCTCTCCCCTCTCTACCCTTCCTCTCCTCCCCTCTCCCTACCCCCCCTCTCTCTCTCCCCTCCCTACCCCCTCTCCCCCTCTCCCTACCCTTCCCTCTCTCTCTCCCTACCCCTTTCCCTCTCTCTCTCCCCCTCTCCCTACCCCTTCCCTCTCTCTCTCCCCCTCTCCCTACCCCTTCCCTCCCTCTCTCTCTCCCCTCTCCCTACCCCTTCCCCCTCTCTCTCTCTCTCCCTTCCCTCCTCTCTCCCCCCCCCTCTCTCTCTCCCCCTCCCTACCCCTCTCTCTCTCTCCCCTCTCCCTACCCCTTCTCTCTCCCCCTCTCCTACCCTTCCCCCCGTCTCCCTCCCTCCCTACCCCTTCTCTCCCTCCTCTCTCTCCCTCCTCCCCTTCCCTCTCCTCTCTCTCTCCCCCTCCCTCTCTCCCCCTTCCTACCCCTTCCCTCTCTCTCTCCCCCTCTCCTACCCCTTCCCTCCCTCTCTCTCTCCCCCTCTCTCCCTTCCCCCCTTCCTCCCTCTCTCTCTCCCCCTCTCCCTACCCCCTCCCTCCCCTCTCTCCTTCCCTCTCCCTACCCCTTCCTCTCTCTCTCTCCCCCTCTCCCTACCCCTTCCCCCCTCTCTCTCTCCCCCTCTTCCTTCCCTACCCCTTCCTTCCCTCTCTCCCCCCTCCCTACCCCTTCCCCTCTCTCTCCCCCTCTCCTCCCCCTCTCCCCTCTCTCTCCCCCTCCCCTTCCCTCCCTCTCTCCTCCCCTCTCCCTACCCCTTCCCTCTCTCTCTCCCCCCTCTCCCTACCCCTTCCCTCTCTCTCTCCCCCCTCTCCCTACCCTTCCCTCCTCTCTCCCCTCTCTCTCTCCCCTCTCTCTCTACCACTTCCCTCCCTCTCTCTCTCTCTCTCTCCCCTCTCCCGTCCCTCGCTACCCCTTCCCTCCCTCCCCCTCTCTCCCCCTCTCCCTACCCCTTCCCTCTCTCTCTCCCCCTCCCTACCCCTTCCTTCCCTCTCTCCCCCTCTCCTACCCCTTCCTTCCCTCTCTCTCCCCTCCCTTCCCTCTCTCCCCCCTCTCCTTACCCCTTCCCTCCTCCCTCTCTCTCTCCCCCCTCTCCCTCCACCCCTCTCTCCTTCTCCCCTCTCTCTCTCCCCCTCTCCCTACCCCTTCCCTCTCTCTCTCCCCCTCTCCCTACCCCTTCCCTCTTCCTCTCTCTCTCCCCTCTCCCTACCCTTCCCTCCTCTCTCTCTCCCCCTCTCCCTCTTCCTCTCTTCCCTCCCTCCCCTTTCTCTCTCTCTCTCTCTCCCTCTCCCTTCCCCTCCCCCTCTCTCTCTCTCCCCTCTCTCTCCTCTCGCTACCCCTCTCTCTCTCCCCCCTCTCCCTACCCCTCCCCTCTCTCCCCCTCCCTCCCTCTCTCTCTCCCCCTCTCCCTACCCCTTCCCTCCTCTCTCACCCCTCCTCCCCTACCCCTTCCCTCTCTCTCTCCCCCTCTCCCTACCCCTTCCCTCTTCTCTCTCCCCTCTCCTCCCCTTTCTCTCTCCCCCTCTCCCCCCCTCTCCTCCCTTCCCCTCTCCCCTCTCTACTCCCCCTCCCTCTCCCTCCCCCTCTCCCCCCTTCCCCCCTCTCCCCTACCCCTTCCCCCTCTCTCTCTCTCTCTCTCCCCTCTTCCCCCTTCTCTCTCTCCCCCTCTCCCTCCCTCCCTCTCCCTCCCCTTCCCTCTCTCTCTCTCCCCTCCTATCCCTTCCCTCCCTCTCTCTCTCCCTCCTCTCTCCCCCTTCCCTCCTCTCTCACCCCTCTCTCTCCCCCTCTCCTTCCCCTCCCTCCCTCTCTCTCTTCCCCCTCTCCGTCCCCTTTCCTCTCTCTCCCCTCTCCCTACCCCTTCCCTCTCTCTCTCCCCCTCTCCCTACCACTTCCCCTCTCTCCCCCTCTCCCTACCCCTTCTCTCTCCCTCTCCCCCTCTCTGTCTCTCTCCTTCTCTCTCTCTCCCTCTCCCTCTCCCTTCCCCCTCTGTCTCTCTCCCCCTCTCTCTCTCCCTCTCCCTTCCCCTTCTGTCTCTCTCCCCCTCTCCCTCCCCTAACCCTCTCCCCTCCCCTTCCCTCCTCTCCCTCCCCTCCCTCTCCCCCTAACCCTTCCCTTCCCTCTCTCTCTCACCCCTCTCCCTACCCCTTCCCTCTCTCTCCTCCCTCTCTCTTCTCCCCCTCTCCCTAACCCTTCCTCTCCCCCTCTCCCTCCCCTTCCTCCCTTCTCCTCTCTCCCCCTCTCCTACCCCTTCCCCTTCTCTCTCTCTCTCCCTTCCCCCTCTCCTCCCCTCTCTCTCTCTCCCCCTCTCCTCTCCCCTTTCCTCTCTCCCTCTCCCTACCCCTTCCCTCTCTCTCTCTCCCCTCTCCCTTCCTCCTTCCTCCTCCCTCCCCCTCCCCTACCCCTTCCTCTCTCCTCCCCCTCACCTACCTCTTCTCTCTCCCCCTCTCCCTACCCCTTCCCTCCCTCCCTCTCTCCCCCCCTCTCCCTACCACTTTCCTCTCTCTCCCTCTCTCCCTCCCCTCTCCCTACCACTTCCCTCTCTCCCCCTCTCCCTACCCTTTCCCCTCTCTCCCCTCTCCCCCCTCTCTCTCTCTCCCTACCCCTTCCCCCTTCTCTCTCTCCCCCTC
This sequence comes from Oncorhynchus nerka, assembly GCF_034236695.1. Taxonomy (NCBI): domain Eukaryota; kingdom Metazoa; phylum Chordata; class Actinopteri; order Salmoniformes; family Salmonidae; genus Oncorhynchus; species Oncorhynchus nerka. The sequence continues at coordinate 68,443,397 of NC_088397.1, read as the reverse complement.
TCCTACCCCTTCCCCCCTTCCCTCTCCCCCTCTCTCTCTCTCTCCCTCTCCCTACCCCTCTCCTCTCTCCCCCTCTCCCTACCCCTTCCCTCTCCCCCTAACCCTTCCCTCCCCCTCTATCTCCACCCTACCCCTTCCCTCCTCTCTCTCTCCCCTCTCCCTACCCCTTCTCTCTCTCCCCCCTCTCCCTACCCCTTCCCTCTCCCTACCCCTTCCCTCTCTCTCTCACCCCTCCCCTCTCCCTACCCCTTCCCTCTCTCTCTCACCCTTCTCCCTACCCCTTCCATCTCTCTCCCCCTCTCTTTCTCTCCCCCTCTCCCTAACCCTTCTCTCTCTCCCCCTCTCCCTACCCCTTCCCCCTCTCTCCCCTCTCCCTACCCCCTTCCCCTCTCTCTCTCCCCCTCCCCCCCTTCCCCCTCTCTCTCTCTCCCCCTCTCACTACCCCTTCCCCCTCTCTCTCCCTACCCCTTCCCCCTCTCTCTCTCTCTCTCCCCCTTCCCCCTCTCTCTCTCTCCCCCTTCCCTCTCTCCCTCTCCCTACCCCTTCCCCCTCTCTCTCTCCCCCTCCCTATCCCTTCCCTTCCCTCTCTCTCCCCCTCCCTCTCTCTCTCTCTCCCTACCCCCATTCCTCTCTCTCTCTCCCTTCCCTCCCTCTCCCCCCTAACCCTTCCCTCCCCTCTCTCTCCACCCTACCCTTCCCTCCCTCTCTCTCCCCCCTCCCTCTCTCTCCCCTCTCCCTACCCCTTCCCCTCTCCCTACCCCTTCCCCCTCTCTCTCTCGCTCTCTCTCTCCCTACCCCTTCCCCTCTCTCTCTCCCCCCGTCTCCCTACCCCTTCCCTCTCTCTCTCTCCCCCCGTCTCCCTACCCCTTCCCTCCCTCTCTCTCTCCCCCTCTCGCTACCACTTCCCTCCCTCCCTCCCCCTCTCCCTACCCCTTCCCTCCCTCTCTCCCCCTCTCCCTACCCCTTCCCTCCCTCTCTCCCCCTCTCCCTACCCCTCTCTCTCCCCCCCTCCCTACCCCTTCCCTCTCCCTACCCCTTCCCTCTCTCTCTCACCCCTCCCCTCTCCCTACCCCTTCCCTCTCTCTCTCACCCCTCTCCCTACCCCTTCCCTCGCTCTCTCTCCCCCTCTCGCTACCCCTTCCCTCCCTCCCCCTCTCTCCCCCTCTCCCTGCCCCTTCCCCTCCCTCTCTCACCCATCTCCCTACCCCTTCCCTCCCTCTCTCCCCTCTCCCTACCCCTTCCCTCTCTCCCTACCCCTCCCTCTCTCTCTCTCCCCCTCTCCATACCCCCTCCCTCTCTCTCTCTCTCTCTCTCCCTCTCTCTCTCTCTCTCTCTCTCTCCCCTCTCCCCTCCCTCCCTCCCTCCCCCTCTCCCTACCCCTTCCCTCCCTCTCCCTACCCCTTCCTTCTCTCTCTCCCTCTCCCTACCCCTTCCCTCTCGCTCTCCCCCCTCCCTAACCCTTCCCTCCCTCTCTCTCTCCCCCTCTCGCTACCACTTCCCTCCCTCTCTCTCTCTCCCCCTCGCTACCACTTCCCTCCCTCTCTCTCTCTCCCTCTCCCCCCTTCCTCCCTCCCCTCTCCCTCCCCCCCCCTCTCCCTACCCCTTCCCTCTCTCTCTCTCTCCCCTCCCTCTCCCCTCTCTCTCCCTCCCCTCCCCCTCTCGCTCACCCCTTCCCTCCCTTCCCTCTCTCTCTCCCCCCGTCTCCCTACCCCTTCTCTCCCCCTCTCGCTACCACTTCCTCCCCCTCTCTCTCTCTCTCTCCCTCTCGCTACCCCTTCCCTCTCTCCCCCCTCTCCCTACCCCTTCCCTCCCTCTCTCCCCCTCTCCCTACCCCTTCCTTCCCTCTTTCTCTCCCCCCGTCTCCCTACCCCCTCCCTCCCTCCCTCTCTCTCTCTCTCTCCCTCTCTCTCCCCCTCTTGCTACCCCTTCCCTCCCTCCCCCTCTCGCTACCCCTTCCCTCCCTCCCCCCTCTCGCTACCCCTTCCCTCCCTCCCCCTCTCGCTACCCCTTCCCTCCCTCCCCCCCCTCCCTACCCCTTCCCTCCCGCTACCCTTCCCTCCTCCCCCCCTCTCCCTACCCCTTCCCTCCCTCTCTCTTTCTCTCCCCCTCTCCATACCCCTTCCCTCTCTCTCTCTCTCTCTCCCTACCCCTTCCCTCTCTTTCTCTCTCTCTCCCTCTCTCCCTACCCCTTCCCTCTCTCTCTCCCCTCTCCATACCCCTTCCTCTCTCTCTCTCTCTCTCCCTACCCCTTCCCTCTCTTTCTCTCTCTCTCTCCCTCTCTCCCTACCCCTTCCCTCTCTCTCTCCCCTCCCTTCCTCCCTCTCTCTCTCTCTCCTCTCCCTTCCCTCCCTCTCTCTCTCCCCTCCCTCCCTCTCTCTCTCCCCTCTCCCTTCCCTCCCTCTCTCTCTCCCTCTCCCTTCCCTCCCTCTCTCTCTCTCCCCTCTCCCTTCCCTCCCTCTCTCTCTCTCCCCTCTCCCTTCCCTCCCTCTCTCTCCCCTCTCCCTTCCCTCCCTCTCTCTCTCTCTCCCTACCCCTTCCCTCTCTTTCTCTCTATTTTACTCTCTCTCCCCTCTCTCCCTACCCCCTCCCTCTCTCTCTCCCCTCTCCCTTCCCTTCCTCTCTCTCCCCCCTCTCCCTTCCCTCCCTCTCTCTCTCCCTCTCCCTTCCCTCCCTCTCTCTCTCTCTCTCCCTACCCCTTCCCTCTCTTTCTCTCTCTTTCTCTCTCTCTCTCCCCTCTCTCCCCTACCCCCTCCCTCTCTCTCTCCCCTCTCCCTTTCCTTCCTCTCTCTCTCTCCCTCTCCCTTCCCTCTCTCTCTCCCTCTCCCTTCCCTCCCTCTCTCTCTCTCTCTCCCTACCCCTTCCCTCTCTTTCTCTTTCTTTCTCTCTCTCTCTCCCCTCTCTCCCTACCCCCTCCCTCTCTCTCTCCCCTCTCCCTTCCCTTCCTCTCTCTCTCTCCCCTCTCCCTACCCTTCCCTCTCTCTCCTCTAGCCCAGCCTGTGTTGTACTGGTGTTCCAGAAACATGTCATTCTGGAGTAACATCTCCTTCAACCTGGCCGTCCTCATGAACCTGATGGTGGCCTTCTTCTATCCCCTGGAAGGGTTGCGTGAAGGTCAGTCACGTGCCAGCAACCTTCAAGCTTTCACCTTTAACCCCTCCCAAAGCCTTGACCCCTCCCAAAGCTTTAACCCCTTGATTGTCAAGCCACAGTCAAAACTAACCCTGGACATCAGGGTATTTCATTCATTTTGAAAGTTAGAACTTGGGTTCAAGCTGTAGCTATGTCCTTTTCAATCTGATTGTGCTATTCATTCATTCTGTCTATGCAGGTAGTGTTGGTTTAAGAAAACCGTTGTCTACATGTACCTGGTCACTAGGGACGTCATATCAATGCTCAGACTCTTCCCTGTATATGAAGGAGTTTTAAGAGATTTCAGGTTTTCGCTGTTTCCGTTCTGGATTCTTTCATGTGTGTTGATGCCATGGTCTGTTTATATGGGCGCTCCGGCCCGGCTCTGTTCCCTTCAGAGCCATCAAGCATGTTTGTATATCCCTTTGAAGTGCTGGTGTAGAACATCGGGTCAGAGGATGGTTGCGTGAGTCGCACACACAACACTGAGGGCTGAAAACAGGAAGAACAGAGGACCGGCTCAAGTCTCTGTGATGTGATCGGGCCCAGTTGCACTGTATCACAAAGACTTCTACATGTATCTCAGTGCAACTGGATGGCTGCAATATTTTTCTCTCTTTTGTGCGTTTTATAGGTGTTCATCTACTTTTGCATTATGGAACATTATGAGTGCACAATAACTGTGGAGCATTTTGTTCAAATAATTGACGATGGACTGATGTGTTTATATTACACTGTGTTCTACACAGTTCTGTTTATAGAGGCTTATTTAGGTAACACAGTATTTCCTTAATTATGCAACACAAATGGTACTCACACTCAAGTTAAATGTATTGTACAATTTCGTATGGGGGGAAATTGTATCTGTGTAAACACAGGACAATAATATTATTAGCAATGAGTTTTTCAATGTGAGGGATTGACGCTATAATTTTGCCATATGCTAACTTCATTACCTCTTCACTAGTGTAGATATTTCCAAACAGTGCAGCAGTAAGTATAGGTACCGGGCATACCCATCTCTGTGGTTTAGAAGGTCAAATATTCCCTTTGAGACATTTTGGGCTCTGGGAAGTGAAACAAAATCCTTTGCTTGGCCTTCCCTTCCCAAACTCCCCCTGACCCAGTGAGCTCTGTCTTTCACTTCTTCCTCTGACCTATTGACCTCTGATCTCAGGTCACCTGACTGGGATCAGGATCAGGCTAAAAATATCTCATCTGTCTCTGGTTTTCTTTCTCTCTCTCTCTCTCTCTCTCTCTCTCTCTCTCTCTCTCTCTCTCTCTCTCCCTCTCTCCCTCTCTCTCTCCCCCTCTCCCTCCCTCTCTCTCTCTCTCTCGTTTTTGAGAGAGAGAGAGACTTTATCATGTGGAAAAGTAATCCTCATCAACCCCATTTCAATGTACATGAATGCTATTATACACAGTCACACTAACTACTGTAACTGAGGGGAGCAGCATGGCTGTGGATGAGGACTCTTCTGTAGACTACACCAGTAATATAGCACTGTACAGTTCAGCCCAGTGTGTGTGTGTTTCCCGCCCAACAGGACATTAGAGCTGTGTGAAGGGGGGGTGAGATGATCACGTGAGGCCCCACATACCTTTGGCCTGGTTCAGCAATTCTGTTTATTGCTTTATTACTCAGGGCCTCCACCCTCCCGCCCGCTCTGGAATGAGGGATAGAAATTAGATAAGAGTGCTCAAACTAGATCAGTGTGTGCCGCTGCCTGCCTGTTGACAAGTAGGAGCTTATGTCACTCAGGACCCCACACACCTAGCCTGACACAACACATACAGTACATTCGCCTGCAGACACTATACATTAAGCTCTTATCACACATTCAGTACATGCACACACAAACTTTCACATCATGCCTGTATTTCTCCCTCCGCCCCCCAACACACACACACCTCCAGCAGTGCATGCAGACCCCAGACAGCCAGGCCATTCCTCATGAATCTTTCAGCAGAGTATTTTTAAAGACGGCAGTGGTTATGTAAGTGTCACCTGTCATGTGACCTCTACAGGGACCAGAAATAAGGGGGGATTACTGTCCTCTCTCTCTCTCTCGCTTTCTCTCTCTTTGTTTCTTCCCTAGTTCTACCCCCCTGCCTCCCATTTCTTCCTGCCCCCCCCCCCCCCCCCCCAGCACATGGCTGCCTGCAGGAAGCTCCTGGTTTAGTGACTGGGGACGGTTACAGAAGCAAGTTGTGTCATTTATTGCATTATTCTTATGTGGAAGTGGGGTGTGTAGGCTGACATGGTGGGGTGTGTAGGCTGACATGGTGGGGTGTGCAGGCTGACATGGTGGGGTGTGTAGGCTGACATGGTGGGGTGTGTAGGCTGACATGGTGGGGTGTGTAGGCTGACATGGAGGGGTGTGTAGGCTGACATGGAGGGGTGTGTAGGCTGACATGGAGGGGTGTGTAGGCTGACATGGTGGGGTGTGTAGGCTGACATGGTGGGGTGTGTAGGCTGTGCAGGCTGACATGGAGGGGTGTGTAGGCTGACATGGTGGGGTGTGTAGGCTGACATGGAGGGGTATGCAGGCTGACATGGTGGGGAGTGTAAGCTGACATGGTGGGGAGTGTATGCTGTGTAGGCTGACATGGAGGGGTGTGTAGGCTGACATTGAGGGGTGTGTAGGCTGACATGGTGGGGTGTGTAGGCTGACATGGTAGGGTGTGTAGGCTGACATGGTGGGGAGTGTAGGCTGTGTAAGCTGACATAGAGGGGTGTGTAGGCTGTGCAGGCTGACATGGAGGGGTGTGTAGGCTGACATGGTGGGGTGTGTAGGCTGACATGGTGGGGTGTGTAGGCTGACATGGAGGGGTGTGTAGGCTGACATGGTGGGGTGTGTAGGCTGACATGGTGGGGTGTGCAGGCTGACATGGTGGGGTGTGTAGGCTGACATGGTGGGGTGTGTAGGCTGACATGGTGGGGTGTGTAGGCTGACATGGTGGGGTGTGTAGGCTGTGCAGGCTGACATGGAGGGGTGTGTAGGCTGACATGGTGGGGTGTGTAGGCTGACATGGTGGGGTGTGTAGGCTGACATGGAGGGGTATGCTGGCTGACATGGTGGGGAGTGTAAGCTGACATGGTGGGGAGTGTAGGCTGTGTAGGCTGACATGGAGGGGTGTGTAGGCTGACATGGTGGGGTGTGTAGGCTGACATGGAGGGGTATGCAGGCTGACATGGTGGGGAGTGTAAGCTGACATGGTGGGGAGTGTAGGCTGTGTAGGCTGACATGGAGGGGTGTGCAGGCTGACATTGAGGGGTGTGTAGGCTGACATGGTGGGGTGTGTAGGCTGACATGGTAGGGTGTGTAGGCTGACATGGTGGGGAGTGTAGGCTGTGTAAGCTGACATAGAGGGGTGTGTAGGCTGTGCAGACTGACATGGAGGGGTGTGTAGGCTGACATGGTGGGGTGTGTAGGCTGTGCAGGCTGACATGGAGGGGTGTGCAGGCTGACATGGTGGGGTGTGTAGGCTGACATGGTGGGGTGTGTAGGCTGACATGGTGGGGTGTGTAGGCTGACATAGAGGGGTGTGTAGGCTGACATGGAGGGGTGTGTAGGCTGACATGGTGGGGTGTGTAGGCTGACATGGTGGGGTGTGTAGGCTGTGCAGGCTGACATGGAGGGGTGTGTAGGCTGACATGGTGGGGGGTGTATGTTGACATGGAGGGGTATGCAGGCTGACATGGTGGGGAGTGTAAGCTGACATGGTGGGGAGTGTAGGCTGTGTAGGCTGACATGGAGGGGTGTGTAGGCTGACATTGAGGGGTGTGGAGGCTGACATGGTGGGGTGTGTAGGCTGACATGGTAGGGTGTGTAGGCTGACATGGTGGGGAGTGTAGGCTGTGTAGGCTGACATGGAGGGCTGTGCAGGCTGACATGGAGGGGTGTGCAGGCTGACATGGAGGGGTGTGCAGGCTGACATGGTGGGGTGTGCAGGCTGACATGGAGGGGTGTGCAGGCTGACATGGAGGGGTGTGCAGGCTGACATGGTGGGGTGTGCAGGCTGACATGGTAGGGTGTGTAGGCTGACATGGTGGGGAGTGTAGGCTGTGTAGGCTGACATGGAGGGCTGTGCAGGCTGACATGGAGGGGTGTGCAGGCTGACATGGAGGGGTGTGCAGGCTGACATGGAGGGGTGTGCAGGCTGACATGGTGGGGTGTGCAGGCTGACATGGAGGGGTGTGCAGGCTGACATGGTGGGGTGTGCAGGCTGACATGGAGGGGTGTGCAGGCTGACATGGAGGGGTGTGCAGGCTGACATGGAGGGGTGTGCAGGCTGACATGGAGGGGTGTGCAGGCTGACATGGAGGGGTGTGCAGGCTGACATGGAGGGGTGTGCAGGCTGACATGGTGGGGTGTGCAGGCTGACATGGAGGGGTGTGCAGGCTGACATGGTGGGCTGTGCAGGCTGACATGGAGGGGTGTGCAGGCTGACATGGAGGGGTGTGCAGGCTGACATGGAGGGGTGTGCAGGCTGACATGGAGGGGTGTGCAGGCTGACATGGAGGGTGTGCAGGCTGACATGGAGGGGTGTGCAGGCTGACATGGTGGGGTGTGCAGGCTGACATGGAGGGGTGTGCAGGCTGACATGGAGGGGTGTGCAGGCTGACATGGTGGGGTGTGCAGGCTGACATGGAGGGGTGTGCAGGCTGACATGGAGGGGTGTGCAGGCTGACATGGTGGGGTGTGCAGGCTGACATGGTGGGGTGTGGGGTGCAGGCTGACATGGTGGGGTGTGCAGGCTGACATGGTGGGGTGTGCAGGCTGACATGGTGGGGTGTGCAGGCTGACATGGTGGGGTGTGCAGGCTGACATGGTGGGGTGTGCAGGCTGACATGGTGGGGTGTGCAGGCTGACATGGTGGGGTGTGCAGGCTGACATGGTGGGGTGTGCAGGCTGACATGGTGGGGTGTAGGCTGACATGGTGGGGTGTGCAGGCTGACATGGTGGGGTGTGCAGGCTGACATGGTGGGGTGTGTAGGCTGACATGGTGGGGTGTGCAGGCTGACATGGTGGGGTGTGTAGGCTGACATGGTGGGGTGTGTAGGCTGACATGGTGGGGTGTGTAGGCTGACATGGTGGGGTGTGCAGGCTGACATGGTGGGGTGTGCAGGCTGACATGGTGGGGTGTGCAGGCTGACATGGTGGGGTGTGTAGGCTGACATGGTGGGGTGTGCAGGCTGACATGGTGGGAGTGTAGGCTGACATGGTGGTGTGTGTAGGCTGACATGGTGGGCTGTGCAGGCTGACATGGTGGGGTGTGCAGGCTGACATGGTGGGGTGTGGTAGGCTGTGCTGGCTGACATGGTGGGGTGTGCAGGCTGACATGGTGGGGTGTGTAGGCTGTGCAGGCTGACATGGTGGGGTGTGTAGGCTGTGCAGGCTGACATGGAGGGTGTGTAGGCTGACATGGAGGGGTGTGTAGGCTGACATGGTGGGGTGTGTAGGCTGACATGGTAGGCTGACATGGGGGTGTGTGTGCTGACATGGAGGGGTGTAGGCTGTGCAGGCTGACATGGAGGGGTGTGTAGGCTGACATGGAGGGGTGTGCAGGCTGACATGGTGGGGTGTGTAGGCTGACATGGAGGGGTGTGCAGGCTGACATGGTGGGGTGTGTAGGCTGACATGGAGGGGTGTGTAGGCTGTGCAGGCTGACATGGAGGGGAGTGTAGGCTGACATGGAGGGGTAGTGTAGGCTGACATGGTGGTGTGTAGGCTGACATGGAGGGGTGTGGGGTGACATGGCTGTGCAGGCTGACATGGTGGGGAGTGTGTAAGCTGACATGGAGGTGTGTAGGCTGTGCAGGCTGACATGGTGGGGTGTGTAGGCTGACATGGTGGGGTGTGTAGGCTGACATGGTGGGGTGTGTAGGCTGACATGGTGGGGTGTGTGTGTGCAGGCTGACATGGTGGGGAGTGTAGGCTGTGTAGGCTGACATGGAGGGGTGTGTAGGACATGGTGGGTGTGTAGGCTGACATGGTGGGGTGTGTGTAGGCTGACATGAGGGTGTGTAGGCTGTGCAGGCTGACATGGAGGGGTGTGTAGGCTGACATTGAGGGTGTGTAGGCTGACATGGTGCGGTGTGTAGGCTGACATGGTAGGGTGTGTAGGCTGACATGGTGGGGAGTGTAGGCTGTGTAAGCTGACATAGAGGGGTGTGTAGGCTGTGCAGGCTGACATGGAAGGGTGTGCAGGCTGACATGGAGGGGTGTGCAGGCTGACATGGTGGGGTGTGTAGGCTGACATGGAGGGGTGTGTAGGCTGACATGGTGGGGTGTGTAGGCTGACATGGTGGGGTGTGTAGGCTGACATGGTGGGGTGTGTAGGCTGACATGGAGGGGTGTGTAGGCTGTGCAGACTGACATGGTGGGGAGTGTAAGCTGACATGGTGGGGTGTGTAGGCTGTGCAGGCTGACATGGAGGGGTGTGTAGGCTGACATGGAGGGGAGTGTAGGCTGACATGGTGGTGTGTGTAGGCTGACATGGAGGGGTGTGTAGGCTGTGCAGGCTGACATGGTGGGGAGTGTAAGCTGACATGGTGGGGTGTGTAGGCTGTGCAGGCTGACATGGAGGGTGTGTGGCTGACATGGCTGTGCAGGCTGACATGGAGGGGTGTGTAGGCTGACATGGTGGGGTGTGTAGGCTGTGCAGGCTGACATGGTGGGGAGTGTAGGCTGTGTAGGCTGACATGGTGGGGTGTGCTGTGTAGGCTGACATGGAGGGGTGTGCAGGCTGACATGGTGGGGAGTGCAGGCTGACATGGAGGGCTGTACAGGCTGACATGGTGGGGTGTGCAGGCTGACATGGAGGGGTGTGCAGGCTGACATGGAGGGTGTGTAGGCTGACATGGTGGGGTGTGCAGGCTGACATGGAGGGGTGTGCAGGCTGACATGGTGGGCTGTGCAGGCTGACATGGAGGGCTGTGCAGGCTGACATGGTGGGGTGTGCAGGCTGACATGGAGGGGTGTGCAGGCTGACATGGAGGGGTGTGGGGCTGACATGGAGGCTGTGACATGGAGGGGTGTGCAGGCTGACATGGTGGGGTGTGTAGGCTGACATGGAGGGGTGTGCAGGCTGACATGGTGGGGTGTGCAGGCTGACATGGTGGGGTGTGCAGGCTGACATGGGGTGTGCAGGCTGACATGGAGGGGTGTGCAGGCTGACATGGTGGGGTGTGTAGGCTGACATGGTGGGGTGTGCAGGCTGACATGGTGGGGTGTGCAGGCTGACATGGTGGGGTGTGTAGGCTGACATGGTGGGGTGTGCAGGCTGACATGGTGGGGTGTGCAGGCTGACATGGTGGGGTGTGTAGGCTGACATGGTGGGGTGTGCAGGCTGACATGGTGGGGTGTGCAGCTGACATGGTGGGGTGTGTAGGCTGACATGGTGGGGTGTGCAGGCTGACATGGTGGGGTGTGTAGGCTGACATGGTGGGGTGTGTAGGCTGACAGGGTGGGGTGTGCAGGCTGACATGGTGGGGTGTGTAGGCTGACATGGTGGGGTGTGCAGGCTGACATGGTGGGGTGTGTAGGCTGACATGGTGGGGTGTGCAGGCTGACATGGTGGGGTGTGCAGGCTGACATGGTGGGGTGTGCAGGCTGACATGGTGGGGTGTGTAGGCTGACATGGTGGGGTGTGCAGGCTGACATGGTGGGGTGTGTAGGCTGACATGGTGGGGTGTGCAGGCTGACATGGTGGGGTGTGTAGGCTGACATGGTAGGGGTGTAGGCTGACATGGAGGGAGTGTAGGCTGACATGGTGGGGTGTGTAGGCTGACATGGAGGGGTGTGTAGGCTGACATTGAGGGGTGTGTAGGCTGACATGGAGGGGTGTGTAGGCTGACATGGTGGTGTGTGCAGGCTGACATGGAGGGGTGTGGCTGTGCAGGCTGACATGGTGGGGTGTGTAGGCTGACATGGTGGGGTGTGTAGGCTGTGCAGGCTGACATGGAGGGGTGTGTAGGCTGACATGGTGGGGTGTGCTGTGCAGGCTGACATGGTGGGGTGTGCAGGCTGACATGGAGGGGTGTGCAGGCTGACATGGTGAGGGTGTGTAGGCTGACATGGTGGGGTGTGTAGGCTGACATGGTAGGGGTGTGCAGGCTGACATGGTGGGGTGTGTAGGCTGACACATGGGGTGTGTAGGCTGTGCAGGCTGACATGGAGGGGTGTGGCTGACATTGAGGGGTGTGGAGGCTGACATGGTGGGTGTGCAGGCTGACATGGGGGTGTGCAGGCTGACATGGTGGGGTGTGTAGGCTGACATGGAGGGGTGTGTAGGCTGACATGGTGGAGGGTGTGTAGGCTGACATGGAGGGGTGTAGGCTGACATGGTGGGTGTGTAGGCTGACATGGTGGGGTGTGTAGGCTGACATGGAGGGTGTGTAGGCTGACATGGAGGGGTGTGTAGGCTGACATGGAGGGTGTGTGGCTGTGGTGGCTGACATGGTGGGGTGTGTAGGCTGACATGGTGGGGTGTGTAGGCTGTGCAGGCTGACATGGAGGGGTGTGTAGGCTGACATGGTGGGGTGTGTAGGCTGTGCAGGCTGACATGGTGGGGGTGTGTGACATGGTGGGTGTGTAGGCTGACATGGAGGGGTGTGTAGGCTGACATGGTGGGTGTGTGCAGGCTGACATGGTGGGGTGTAGTGTAAGCTGACATGGGGGGGGGTGTGCAGGCTGACATGGAGGGGTGTGTAGGCTGACATGGAGGGGTGTGGAGGCTGACATGGTGGGGTGTGTAGGCTGACATGGTGGGGTGTGTAGGCTGACATGGTGGGGAGTGCAGGCTGTGTACATGACATGGTGTGTAGGCTGTGCAGGCTGACATGGAGGGGTGTGTAGGCTGACATGGAGGGGTGTGCAGGCTGACATGGTGGGGTGTGTAGGCTGACATGGTGGGTGTGTAGGCTGACATGGTGGGGTGTGTAGGCTGACATGGTGGGGTGTGTAGGCTGACATGGTGGGGTGTGTAGGCTGACATGGAGGGTGTGTAGGCTGGCTGACATGGTGGGGTGTGTAGGCTGACATGGTGGGGTGTGTAGGCTGACATGGAGGGTGTGTACATGGAGGGGTGTGTAGGCTGACATGGAGGGGTGTGTAGGCTGACATGGTGGTGTGTGTAGGCTGACATGGAGGGGTGTGGGCTGTGCAGGCTGACATGGTGGGAGTGCTGACATGGTGGGGTGTGTAGGCTGTGCAGGCTGACATGGAGGGGTGTGGCTGACATGGAGGGGGCTGACATGGAGGGGTGTGCAGGCTGACATGGTGGGGTGTGTAGGCTGACATGGAGGGGTGTGTAGGCTGACATGGAGGGTGTGTGTGCACATGGTGGGGTGTGTGTGTAGGCTGACATGGAGGGGTGTAGGCTGACATGGTGGGGTGTGGGCTGACATGGTGGGTGTGTAGGCTGACATGTGCAGGCTGACATGGTGGGGTGTGTAGGCTGACATGAGGCTGATGGTGGGGGTGTGTAGGCTGACATGGTGGGTGTGCAGGCTGTGCAGGCTGATGGGAGGGTGTGTAGGCTGACATGGAGGGGTGTGCAGGCTGACATGGTGGGGTGTGGCTGTGCAGGCTGACATGGTGGGGTGTGCAGGCTGACATGGTGGGGTGTGCAGGCTGACATGGTGGGGTGTGTAGGCTGGCTGACATGGTGGGCTGTGCAGGCTGACATGGTGGGGTGTGTAGGCTGACATGGAGGGGTGTGCAGGCTGACATGGTGGGGTGTGTAGGCTGACATGGTGGGGTGTGTGTAGGCTGACATGGTGGGGTGTGTAGGGCTGACATGGTGGGGTGTGCAGGCTGACATGGAGGGTGTGGCTGACATGGTGGGGTGTGCAGTGGTGGGGTGTATGGCTGACATGGAGGGGTGTGCAGGCTGACATGGAGGGGTGTGTAGGCTGACATGGTGGGGTGTGCAGGCTGACATGGTGGGGTGTGCAGGCTGACATGGTGGGGTGTGCAGGCTGACATGGAGGGTGTAGGCTGACATGGTGGGTGTGTGCAGGCTGACATGGTGGGGTGTGTAGGCTGACATGGTGGGTGCTGACATGGAGGGTGTAAGGCTGACATGGAGGGGTGTGCAGGCTGACATGGTGGGGTGTGTAGGCTGACATGGAGGGTGTGTAGGCTGACATGGAGGGGTGTGCAGGCTGACATGGTGGGTGTGTAGGCTGACATGGAGACTGACATGGTGGGCTGACATGTAGGCTGTGCAGGCTGACATGGAGGGTGTGTGGCTGACATGGTGGGGTGTGTAGCTGTGCAGGCTGACATGGAGGGTGTGCAGGCTGACATGGAGGGTGTGTAGGCTGACATGGAGGGGTGTGTGTGTAGGCTGACATGGAGGGTGTGCAGGCTGACATGGTGGGTGTGCAGGCTGACATGGTGGGGTGTGCAGGCTGACATGGGGGTGTGTAGGCTGACATGGAGGGGACATGTGTGGCTGACATAGTGTGCAGGCTGACATGGTGGGGTGTGCAGGCTGACATGGAGGGGTGTGCAGGCTGACATGGAGGCTGACATGGTGGGGTGTGCAGGCTGACATGGTGTGCAGGGGACATGGAGGTGTGCAGGCTGACATGGTGGGGTGTGTGTAGGCTGTGCAGGCTGACATGGAGGGGTGTGCAGGCTGACATGGTGGGGTGTGCAGGCTGACATGGTGGGGTGTGCAGGCTGACATGGTGGGGTGTGCAGGCTGACATGGTGGGGTGTGTAGGCTGACATGGTGGGGGCTGTGCAGGCTGACATGGAGGGTAAGTGTAGCTGACATGGATGGGGGTGTAGGCTGTGCAGGCTGACATGGAGGGTGTGTAGGCTGACATGGAGGGGTGTGTAGGCTGACATGGAGGGGTGTGTAGGCTGACATGGAGGGGAGTGTAGGCTGACATGGTGGTGTGTGTAGCTGACATGGAGGGGTGTGTAGGCTGTGCAGGCTGACATGGTGGGAGTGTGTGTGCAGGCTGACATGGAGGGGTGTGTAGGCTGACATGGTGGGGTGTGTAGGCTGTGCAGGCTGACATGGTGGGGAGTGTAGGCTGTGTAGGCTGACATGGAGGGGTGTGTAGGCTGACATGGTGAGGGTGTGTGTGCAGGCTGACATGGTGGGTGTGTAGGCTGACATGGTAGGGTGTGTAGGCTGACATGGTGGGGAGTGTAGGCTGTGTAGGCTGACATGGAGGGTGTGTAGGCTGTGCAGGCTGACATGGAGGGGTGTGCAGGCTGACATGGAGGGTGGGGCTGACATGGTGGGGTGTGTAGGCTGACATGGTGGGGTGTGTAGGCTGACATGGTGGGGTGTAGGCTGACATGGTGGGGTGTGTAGGCTGACATGGTGGGGTGTGTAGGCTGACATGGTGGGGTGTGTAGGCTGACATGGAGGGGTGTGTAGGCTGGCAGACTGACATGGTGGGGTGTGTAGGCTGACATGGTGGGGTGTGTAGGCTGTGCAGGCTGACATGGAGGGGTGTGTAGGCTGACATGGAGGGGAGTGTAGGCTGACATGGTGGTGTGTGTAGGCTGACATGGAGGGGTGTGTAGGCTGTGCAGGCTGACATGGTGGGGAGTGTAAGCTGACATGGTGGGGTGTGTAGGCTGTGCAGGCTGACATGGAGGGGTGTGTAGGCTGTGCAGGCTGACATGGAGGGGTGTGTAGGCTGACATGGTGGGGTGTGTAGGCTGTGCAGGCTGACATGGTGGGGAGTGTAGGCTGTGTAGGCTGACATGGTGGGGAGAGTAAGCTGACATGGTGGGGTGTGTAGGCTGTGCAGGCTGACATGGAGGGGTGTGTAGGCTGACATGGAGGGTGTGTAGCCTGACATGGTGGGGTGTGTGCAGGCTGACATGGAGGGGTGTGTAGGCTGACATGGTGGGGT
Organism: Oncorhynchus nerka; assembly: GCF_034236695.1. Classification (NCBI taxonomy): domain Eukaryota; kingdom Metazoa; phylum Chordata; class Actinopteri; order Salmoniformes; family Salmonidae; genus Oncorhynchus; species Oncorhynchus nerka. The sequence continues at coordinate 68,428,372 of NC_088397.1, read as the reverse complement.
GTGTAGGCTGACATGGTGGGGTGTGTGCAGGCTGACATGGTGGGGACATGTGGGCTGTGCAGGCTGACATGGAGGGGTGTGTAGGCTGACATGGAGGGGAGTGTGCAGGCTGACATGGTAGGGTGTGTAGGCTGACATGGTGGGGTGTGTAGGCTGACATGGTGGGGGTGTGCAGGCTGACATGGAGGGGTGTGCAGGCTGACATGGTGGGGTGTGCAGGCTGACATGGTGGGGTGTGCAGGCTGACATGGTGGGGTGTGCAGGCTGACATGGTGGGGTGTGCAGGCTGACATGGTGGGGTGTGCAGGCTGACATGGTGGGGTGTGTAGGCTGACATGGTGGGGTGTGCAGGCTGACATGGTGGGGTGTGTAGGCTGACATGGTGGGGTGTGCAGGCTGACATGGTGGGGTGTGCAGGCTGACATGGTGGGGTGTGCAGGCTGACATGGTGGGGTGTGCAGGCTGACATGGTGGGGTGTGCAGGCTGACATGGAGGGGTGTGCAGGCTGACATGGTGGGGTGTGTAGGCTGACATGGAGGGGTGTGTAGGCTGTGCAGGCTGACATGGAGGGGTGTGTAGGCTGACATGGAGGGGTGTGTAGGCTGACATGGTGGTGTGTGTAGGCTGACATGGAGGGGTGTGTAGGCTGACATTGAGGGGTGTGTAGGCTGACATGGAGGGGAGTGTAGGCTGACATGGTGGTGTGTGTAGGCTGACATGGAGGGGTGTGTAGGCTGTGCAGGCTGACATGGTGGGGAGTGTAAGCTGACATGGTGGGGTGTGTAGGCTGTGCAGGCTGACATGGAGGGGTGTGTAGGCTGACATGGTGGGGTGTGTAGGCTGTGCAGGCTGACATGGTGGGGAGTGTAGGCTGTGTAGGCTGACATGGAGGGGTGTGTAGGCTGACATTGAGGGGTGTGGAGGCTGACATGGTGGGGTGTGTAGGCTGACATGGTAGGGTGTGTAGGCTGACATGGTGGGGAGTGTAGGCTGTGTAGACTGACATGGTGGGGAGTGTAAGCTGACATGGCTGACATGTGAAGGCTGTGCAGGCTGACATGGAGGGGTGTGCAGGCTGACATGGAGGGGGGTGTAGGCTGACATGGTGGGGTGTGTAGGCTGACATGGAGGGGGTGTAGGCTGTGCAGGCTGACATGGTGGGGAGTGTAGGCTGACATGGTGGGGTGTGTAGGCTGACATGGAGGGGTGTGTAGGCTGTGCAGGCTGACATGGAGGGGTGTGTAGGCTGACATGGTGGGGTGTGTAGGCTGTGCAGGCTGACATGGAGGGGTGTGTAGGCTGACATGGAGGGGTGTAGGCTGACATGGTGGTGTGTAGGCTGACATGGAGGGGTGTGTAGGCTGTGCAGGCTGACATGGTGGGGAGTGTAAGCTGACATGGTGGGGTGTGTAGGCTGTGCAGGCTGACATGGAGGGGTGTGTAGGCTGTGCAGGCTGACATGGAGGGGTGTGTAGGCTGACATGGTGGGGTGTGTAGGCTGTGCAGGCTGACATGGTGGGGAGTGTAGGCTGTGTAGGCTGACATGGTGGGGAGAGTAAGCTGACATGGTGGGGTGTGTAGGCTGTGCAGGCTGACATGGAGGGGTGTGTAGGCTGACATGGTGGGGTGTGTAGCCTGACATGGTGGGGTGTGTAGCCTGACATGGAGGGGTGTAGTGGGGTGTGTAGGCTGACATGGTGGGGTGTGCAGGCTGTGTAGGCTGACATGGTAGGGGTGTGTAGGCTGTGTAGGCTGACATGGAGGGTGTGTAGGCTGACATGGAGGGGTGTAGGCTGACATGGTAGGGTGTGTAGGCTGACATGGTGGGCTGTGGTGGGGTGTGCAGGCTGACATGGTGGGGTGTGCAGGCTGACATGGTGGGGTGTGTAGGCTGACATGGTGGGGTGTGCAGGCTGACATGGTGGGTGTGCAGGCTGACATGGTGGGGTGTGCAGGCTGACATGGTGGGGTGTGTAGGCTGACATGACATGGTGGGGTGTGTAGGCTGACATGGTGGGGTGTGCAGGCTGACATGGTGGGGTGTGCAGGCTGACATGGTGGGGTGTGCAGGCTGACATGGTGTGTGCAGGCTGACATGGTGGGGTGTGCAGGCTGACATGGTGGGGTGTGCAGGCTGACATGGTGGGGTGTGCAGGCTGACATGGAGGGGTGTGCAGGCTGACATGGTGGGGGGGTGTGCAGGCTGACATGGTGGGGTGTGCAGGCTGACATGAGTGGGGTGTGCACATGGTGGGGTGTGCAGGCTGACATGGTGGGGTGTGCAGGCTGACATGGTGGGGTGTGCAGGCTGACATGGAGGGGTGTGCAGGCTGACATGGAGGGGTGTAGGCTGACATGGAGGGGTGTGTAGGCTGACATGGAGGGGTGTGTAGGCTGACATGGAGGGGTGGGTGTAGGCTGACATGGAGGGGTGTGTAGGCTGACATGGAGGGGTGTAGGCTGACATGGAGGGAGTGCAGGCTGACATGGTGGTGTGTGTAGGCTGACATGGAGGGGTGTGTAGGCTGTGCAGGCTGACATGGTGGGGAGTGTAAGCTGACATGGTGGGGTGTGTAGGCTGTGCAGGCTGACATGGAGGGGTGTGTAGGCTGACATGGTGGGGTGTAGGCTGTGGGCTGTGCAGGCTGACATGGTGGGGAGTGTAGGCTGTGTAGGCTGACATGGAGGGGTGTGTAGGCTGACATGGAGGGGTGTGGAGGCTGACATGGTGGGGTGTGTAGGCTGACATGGTAGGGTGTGTAGGCTGACATGGTGGGGTGTAGGCTGTGTAGCTGACATGGTGGGGTGTGTAGGCTGTGCAGGCTGACATGGAAGGGTGTGCAGGCTGACATGGAGGGGTGTGCAGGCTGACATGGTGGGGTGTGTAGGCTGACATGGTGGGGTGTGTAGGCTGACATGGAGGGGTGTGTAGGCTGACATGGTGGGGTGTGTAGGCTGACATGGTGGGGTGTGTAGGCTGACATGGTGGGGTGTGTAGGCTGACATGGAGGGGTGTGTAGGCTGTGCAGACTGACATGGTGGGGAGTGTAAGCTGACATGGTGGGGTGTGTAGGCTGTGCAGGCTGACATGGAGGGGTGTGTAGGCTGACATGGAGGGGAGTGTAGGCTGACATGGTGGTGTGTGTAGGCTGACATGGAGGGGTGTGTAGGCTGTGCAGGCTGACATGGTGGGGAGTGTAAGCTGACATGGTGGGGTGTGTAGGCTGTGCAGGCTGACATGGAGGGGTGTGTAGGCTGTGCAGGCTGACATGGAGGGGTGTGTAGGCTGACATGGTGGGGTGTGTAGGCTGTGCAGGCTGACATGGTGGGGAGTGTAGGCTGTGACATGGTGGGGGCTGACATGGTGGGGAGTGTAGGCTGTGCAGGCTGACATGGTGGGGTGTGGTGGGGTGTGTAGGCTGACATGGTGGGGTGTGTAGGCTGACATGGTGGGGTGTGTAGCCTGACATGGTGGGGTGTGTAGCCTGACATGGAGGGGTGTGTAGGCTGACATGGTGGGGTGTGTAGGCTGACATGGTGGGGTGTGTAGGCTGTGTAGGCTGACATGGTAGGGTGTGTAGGCTGTGTAGGCTGACATGGAGGGGTGTGTAGGCTGACATGGAGGGGAGTGTAGGCTGACATGGTAGGGTGTGTAGGCTGACATGGTGGGGTGTGTAGGCTGACATGGTGGGGTGTGCAGGCTGACATGGTGGGGTGTGTAGGCTGACATGGTGGGGTGTGCAGGCTGACATGGTGGGGCTGACATGGTGTGCAGGCTGACATGGTGGGGTGTGCAGGCTGACATGGTGGGGTGTGTAGGCTGACATGGTGGGGTGTGCAGGCTGACATGGTGGGGTGTGTAGGCTGACATGGTGGGGTGTGCAGGCTGACATGGTGGGGTGTGTAGGCTGACATGGTGGGGTGTGCAGGCTGACATGGTGGGGTGTGCAGGCTGACATGGTGGGGTGTGCAGGCTGACATGGTGGGGTGTGCAGGCTGACATGGTGGGGTGTGCAGGCTGACATGGTGGGGTGTGCAGGCTGACATGGAGGGGTGTGCAGGCTGACATGGAGGGGTGTGTGTGCAGGCTGACATGGAGGGGTGTGGCTGACATGGAGGGGTGTGTGCTGTGCAGGCTGACATGGAGGGGTGTGTAGGCTGACATGGAGGGGAGTGTAGGCTGACATGGTGGTGTGTGTAGGCTGACATGGAGGGGTGTGTAGGCTGACATTGAGGGGTGTGTAGGCTGACATGGAGGGGAGTGTAGGCTGACATGGTGGTGTGTGGTGTGTGTAGGCTGACATGGAGGGGTGTGTAGGCTGTGCAGGCTGACATGGTGGGAGTGTAAGCTGACATGGTGGGGTGTGTAGGCTGTGCAGGCTGACATGGAGGGGTGTGTAGGCTGACATGGTGGGGTGTGTAGGCTGTGCAGGCTGACATGGTGGGGAGTGTAGGCTGTGTAGGCTGACATGGAGGGGTGTGTAGGCTGACATTGAGGGGTGTGTAGGCTGACATGGTGGGGTGTGTAGGCTGACATGGTGGGGTGTGTAGGCTGACATGGTAGGGTGTGTAGGCTGACATGGAGGGGTGTGGTGGGGTGTGTAGGCTGTGCAGACATGGACATGGTGGGGAGTGTAAGCTGACATGGTGGGGGCTGACATGGAGGCTGTGCAGGCTGACATGGAGGGGTGTGTAGGCTGACATGGAGGGGAGTGTAGGCTGACATGGTGGTGTGTGTAGGCTGACATGGTGGGGTGTGTAGGCTGTGTAGGCTGACATGGTGGGGAGTGTAAGCTGACATGGTGGGGTGTGTAGGCTGTGCAGGCTGACATGGAGGGAGTGTGTAGGCTGACATGGTGGGGTGTGTAGGCTGTGCAGGCTGACATGGTGGGAGTGTAGGCTGACATGACATGGGGTGTGTAGGCTGACATGGTGGGGTGTGTAGGCTGACATGGAGGGGTGTGTAGGCTGACATGGTGGCAGGCTGTGGGCTGACATGGTGGGGAGTGTAGGTGACATGGTGGGGTGTGTAGGCTGTGTATGACATGGAGGGGTGTGTAGGCTGTGCAGGCTGACATGGAGGGGTGTGTAGGCTGACATGGTGGGGTGTGTAGGCTGTGCAGGCTGACATGGAGGTGGTGTGTAGGCTGACATGGTGGGGAGTGTAGGCTGACATGGTGGGGTGTAGGTGACATGGAGGGGTGTGCAGGCTGACATGGAGGGGTGTGTAGGCTGACATGGTGGGGTGTGTAAACTGACATGGTGGGGTGTATGCTGACATAGAGCTGTGTAGGCTGACATGGTGGGGGTGTGTAGGCTGACATGGTGGGGTGTGTAGGCTGACATGGTGGGGTGTGTAGGCTGTGCAGGCTGACATGGAGGGGCTGTGTAGGCTGACATGGTGGGGGTGTATGTTGACATGGAGGGGTGTGTAGGCTGACATGGTGGGGTGTGTAGGCTGACATGGTGGGGAGTGGGGCTGTGTGACATGGCTGACATGGAGGGGTGTGTAGGCTGACATGGTGGGGTGACATGGTGGGGTGTGTAGGCTGACATGGTAGGGTGTGTAGGCTGACATGGTGGGGGTGTGACATGACATGGGGGTGTGCAGGCTGACATGGAGGGTGTGCAGGCTGACATGGAGGGGTGTGCAGGCTGACATGGTGGGGTGTGCAGGCTGACATGGTGTGTGGTGGGGTGTGTAGGCTGACATGGTGGGGAGTGTAGGCTGTGTAGGCTGACATGGAGGGCTGTGCAGGCTGACATGGAGGGGTGTGCAGGCTGACATGGAGGGGGTGTGCAGGCTGACATGGTGGGGTGTGCAGGCTGACATGGTGGGGTGTGCAGGCTGACATGGAGGGTGTGCAGGCTGACATGGTGGGGTGTGCAGGCTGACATGGAGGTGGGGTGTACAGGCTGACATGGTGGGGTGTGCAGGCTGACATGGAGGGTGTGCAGGCTGACATGGAGGGGGTGTGCAGGCTGACATGGTGGGGTGTGCAGGCTGACATGGAGGGGTGTGCAGGCTGACATGGTGGGCTGTGCAGGCTGACATGGAGGGCTGTGCAGGCTGACATGGTGGGCTGTGCAGGCTGACATGGAGGGGTGTGCAGGCTGACATGGAGGGGTGTGCAGGCTGACATGGAGGGTGTGCAGGCTGACATGGAGGGGTGCAGGCTGACATGGTGGGGTGTGTAGGCTGACATGGAGGGGTGTGCAGGCTGACATGGAGGGGTGTGCAGGCTGACATGGTGGGGTGTGCAGGCTGACATTGAGGGGTGTGCAGGCTGACATGGAGGGGTGTGCAGGCTGACATGGTGGGGTGTGCAGGCTGACATGGTGGGGTGTGCAGGCTGACATGGTGGGGTGTAGCAGGCTGACATGGTGGGGTGTGTAGGCTGACATGGTGGGTGTGCAGGCTGACATGGTGGGTGTGCAGGCTGACATGGTGGGGTGTGCAGGCTGACATGGAGGGGTGTGCAGGCTGACATGGTGGGGTGTGTAGGCTGACATGGAGGGGTGTGTAGGCTGTGCAGGCTGACATGGAGGGGTGTGTAGGCTGACATGGAGGGGAGTGTAGGCTGACATGGTGGTGTGTGTGTAGGCTGACATGGAGGGTGTGTAGGCTGACATTGAGTGTGTGTAGGCTGACATGGAGGCTGGAGTGTAGGCTGACATGGTGGTGTGTGTAGGCTGACATGGAGGGGTGTAGGCTGTGCAGGCTGGAGGGGTGTGTAGGCTGACATGGTGGGGTGTAAGCTGACATGGTGGGGTGTGTAGGCTGTGCAGGCTGACATGGAGGGGTGTGTAGGCTGACATGGTGGGGTGTGTAGGCTGTGCAGGCTGACATGGTGGGGAGTGTAGGCTGTGTAGGCTGACATGGTGGGGTGTGTAGGCTGACATGGAGGGGTGTGTAGGCTGTGCAGGCTGACATGGAGGGGTGTGTAGGCTGACATGGAGGGGAGTGTAGGCTGACATGGTGGTGTGTGTAGGCTGACATGGAGGGGTGTGTAGGCTGACATTGAGGGGTGTGTAGGCTGACATGGAGGGGAGTGTAGGCTGACATGGTGGTGTGTGTAGGCTGACATGGAGGGGTGTGTAGGCTGTGCAGGCTGACATGGTGGGGAGTGTAAGCTGACATGGTGGGGTGTGTAGGCTGTGCAGGCTGACATGGAGGGGTGTGTAGGCTGACATGGTGGGGTGTGTAGGCTGTGCAGGCTGACATGGTGGGGAGTGTAGGCTGTGTAGGCTGACATGGAGGGGTGTGTAGGCTGACATTGAGGGGTGTGGAGGCTGACATGGTGGGGTGTGTAGGCTGACATGGTAGGGTGTGTAGGCTGACATGGTGGGGAGTGTAGGCTGTGTAAGCTGACATAGAGGGGTGTGTAGGCTGTGCAGGCTGACATGGAAGGGTGTGCAGGCTGACATGGAGGGGTGTGCAGGCTGACATGGTGGGGTGTGTAGGCTGACATGGAGGGGTGTGTAGGCTGACATGGTGGGGTGTGTAGGCTGACATGGTGGGGTGTGTAGGCTGACATGGTGGGGTGTGTAGGCTGACATGGTGGGGTGTGTAGGCTGACATGGAGGGGTGTGTAGGCTGTGCAGACTGACATGGTGGGGAGTGTAAGCTGACATGGTGGGGTGTGTAGGCTGTGCAGGCTGACATGGAGGGGAGTGTAGGCTGACATGGTAGGGTGTGTAGGCTGTGCAGGCTGACATGGTGGGGTGTGTAGGCTGACATGGAGAGGTGTGTAGGCTGACATGGTGGGGTGTGTAGGCTGACATGGAGAGGTGTGTAGGCTGACATGGAGGGGTGTGTAGGCTTACATGGAGGGGTGTGTAGGCTGACATGGAGGGGTGTGTAGTCTGACATGGAGGGGTGTGTAGGCTGACATGGTGGGGTGTGTAGGCTGACATGGTGGGGTGTGTAGGCTGACATGGTAGGGTGTGTAGGCTGTGCAGGCTGACATGGTGGGGTGTGTAGGCTGTACAGGCTGACATGGAGGGGTGTGTAGGCTGACATGGAGGGGTGTGTAGGCTGACATGGAGGGGTGTGTAGGCTGACATGGAGGGGAGTGTAGGCTGACATGGTGGTGTGTGTAGGCTGACATGGAGGGGTGTGTAGGCTGTGCAGGCTGACATGGTGGGGAGTGTAAGCTGACATGGTGGGGTGTGTAGGCTGTGCAGGCTGACATGGAGGGGTGTGTAGGCTGTGCAGGCTGACATGGAGGGGTGTGTAGGCTGACATGGTGGGGTGTGTAGGCTGTGCAGGCTGACATGGTGGGGAGTGTAGGCTGTGTAGGCTGACATGGTGGGGAGAGTAAGCTGACATGGTGGGGTGTGTAGGCTGTGCAGGCTGACATGGAGGGGTGTGTAGGCTGACATGGTGGGGTGTGTAGGCTGTGCAGGCTGACATGGTGGGGAGTGTAGGCTGTGTAGGCTGACATGGAGGGGTGTGTAGGCTGTGCAGGCTGACATGGTGGGGAGTGTAGGCTGTGTAGGCTGACATTGAGGGGTGTGTAGGCTGACATGGTGGGGTGTGTAGGCTGACATGGTAGGGTGTGTAGGCTGACATGGTGGGGAGTGTAGGCTGTGTAAGCTGACATAGAGGGGTGTGTAGGCTGTGCAGGCTGACATGGAGGGGTGTGCAGGCTGACATGGAGGGGTGTGTAGGCTGACATGGAGGGGTGTGTAGGCTGACATGGAGGGGTGTGTAGGCTGACATGGTGGGGTGTGTAGGCTGTGCAGGCTGACATAGGGGTGTGTAGGCTGACATGGAGGGGTGTGTAGGCTGACATGGAGGGGTGTGTAGGCTGACATGGTGGGGTGTGTAGGCTGACATGGAGGGGTGTGTAGGCTGTGCAGGCTGACATGGTGGGGAGTGTAAGCTGACATGGTGGGGAGTGTAGGCTGACATGGAGGGGTGTGTAGGCTGACATGGAGGGGTGTGTAGGCTGACATGGTGGGGAGTGTAGGCTGACATGGTAGGGTGTGTAGGCTGACATGGTAGGCTGTGTAAGCTGACATGGAGGGGTGTGTAGGCTGTGCAGACTGACATGGAGGGGTGTGTAGGCTGACATGGTGGGGTGTGTAGGCTGACATGGAGGGGAGTGTAGGCTGACATGGTAGGGTGTGTAGGCTGTGCAGGCTGACATGGTGGGGTGTGTAGGCTGTACAGGCTGACATGGAGGGGTGTGTAGGCTGACATGGAGGGGTGTGTAGGCTGACATGGAGGGGTGTGTAGGCTGACATGGAGGGGTGTGTAGGCTGACATGGTGGGGTGTGTAGGCTGACATGGTGGGTTGTGTAGGCTGACATAGAGGGCTGTGCAGGCTGACATGGAGGGCTGTGCAGGCTGACATGGAGGGCTGTGCAGGCTGACATGGAGGGCTGTGCAGGCTGACATGGAGGGCTGTGCAGGCTGACATGGAGGGCTGTGCAGGCTGACATGGAGGGCTGTGCAGGCTGACATGGAGGGGTGTGTAGGCTGACATGGAGGGGTGTGTAGGCTGACATGGAGGGGTGTGTAGGCTGACATGGAGGGGTGTGTAGGCTGACATGGAGGGGTGTGTAGGCTGACATGGAGGGGTGTGTAGGCTGACATTGAGGGGTGTGTAGGCTGACATTGTGTGTATCCTCCCTAGGTACCCTGGAGCCCCAGCTGTCTGCCCTGCTCTGGTTGGGTATGTTGGCATCGTTGGCTATCGTGGTGGCCATGCCCAAGCACCTTGGGGTTCGCACCCTCATCATTGCCACCATCCTCCGCCTCATCTTCTCTGTGGGCCTGGAGCCCACCCTCTTCTTGCTTGGAGCCTTTAACGTACGTCTTTGGGAAATGTGTGTGTTTGACTATATTGTTGTCCGACACTAAATCTTAATTTCCATGTTCTCCAATGTCAATCCATTTGGCCTTGCTAGCTCTCAGTAGCCCCCCTCTCTCCTCATATCACATTCATCTGCACATGCCCACCCCTGTACGTACCCACTACCCACACACCCTGTCCCCATGTAGACCTCCCTCACGCCCCAGCCCATACCCACTCCAGTGCCCGTTCTGCCTATGGCGTAACCCCCTGGCCTGACTCCCTGGCTGGCCTGGCACGGCCTGAGTGTGTGGTCGGTCGGCTGTGAAATGCGTCACTAGACGCTGGAGGCTGACACCACCCTTGCAGCTGCCCAAAATTCCCTGGAACTGCCCCTTATACATGGCCCGCTGCCCGTTCCCCCTATGTCCTCAACTGGCCCCTTCTGCATTCCTCTCCTCCTTCGGTCTCCCCTCCCTCCCTGTGGCTAGGGGATAGATAGCGATCCCACATCCATCTACTGAACCCCAGAACTACTACAACTCCTAATATACTGCCAAGAACAATCCACTGCTAGTCCATGAAATGCCTGTCCTGTAGGATCACGTTGTGTCTGATGGTCATCATGGAATGTCCTGTAGGATCACGTTGTGTCTGATTGTCATCATGGAATGTCATGTAGTGCATGTCCTGTAGGATCACTTTGTGTCTGATTGTCATCATGGAATGTCATGTAGTGCATGTCCTGTAGGATCACGTTGTGTCTGATTGTCATCATGGAATGTCATGTAGTGCATGTCCTGTAGGATCACGTTGTGTCTGATTGTCATCATGGAATGTCATGTAGTGCATGTCCTGTAGGATCACGTTGTGTCTGATGGTCATCATGGAATATCCTGTAGGATCACGTTGTGTCTGATTGTCATCATGGAATGTCATGTAGTGCATGTCCTGTAGGATCACGTTGTGTCTGATTGTCATCATGGAATGTCATGTAGTGCATGTCCTGTAGGATCACGTTGTGTCTGATTGTCATCATGGAATGTCATGTAGTGCATGTCCTGTAGGATCACGTTGTGTCTGATTGTCATCATGGAATGTCATGTAGTGCATGTCCTGTAGGATCACGTTGTGTCTGATGGTCATCATGGAATATCCTGTAGGATCACGTTGTGTCTGATTGTCATCATGGAATGTCATGTAGTGCATGTCCTGTAGGATCACATTGTGTCTGATTGTCATCATGGAATGTCATGTAGTGCATGTCCTGTAGGATCACGTTGTGTCTGATTGTCATCATGGAATGTCATGTAGTGCATGTCCTGTAGGATCACGTTGTGTCTGATGGTCATCATGGAATATCCTGTAGGATCACGTTGTGTCTGATTGTCATCATGGAATGTCATGTAGTGCATGTCCTGTAGGATCACGTTGTGTCTGATTGTCATCATGGAATGTCATGTAGTGCATGTCCTGTAGGATCACTTTGTGTCTGATGGTCATCATGGAATGTCATGTAGTGCATGTCCTGTAGGATCACGTTGTGTCTGATTGTCATCATGGAATGTCATGTAGTGCATGTCCTGTAGGATCATGTTGTGTCTGATTGTCATCATGGAATGTCATGTAGGATCACGTTGTGTCTGATTGTCATCATGGAATGTCATGTAGTGCATGTCCTGTAATATCACGTTGTGTCTGACTGTCATCATGGAATGTCATGTAGGATCACGTTGTGTCTGATTGTCATCATGGAATGTCATGTAGTGCATGTCCTGTAGGATCACGTTGTGTCTGATGGTCATCATGGAATGTCATGTAGTGCATGTCCTGTAGGATCACTTTGTGTCTGATGGTCATCATGGAATGTCCTGTAGGATCACGTTGTGTCTGATTGTCATCATGGAATGTCATGTAGTGCATGTCCTGTAGGATCACTTTGTGTCTGATGGTCATCATGGAATGTCCTGTAGGATCACGTTGTGTCTGATTGTCATCGTGGAATGTCATGTAGTGCATGTCCTGTAGGATCATGTTGTGTCTGATTGTCATCATGGAATGTCATGTAGTGCATGTCCTGTAGCATCACGTTGTGTCTGATTGTCATCATGGAATGTCATGTAGTGCATGTCCTGTAGGATCACGTTGTGTCTGATGGTCATCATGGAATGTCATGTAGTGCATATCCTGTAGGATCACGTTGTGTCTGATGGTCATCATGGAATGTCCTGTAGGATCACGTTGTGTCTGATGGTCATCATGGAATGTCATGTAGTGCATGTCCTGTAGGATCACGTTGTGTCTGATGGTCATCATGGAATATCCTGTAGGATCACTTTGTGTCTGATTGTCATCCTGGAATGTCATGTAGTGCATGTCCTGTAGGATCACGTTGTGTCTGATGGTCATCATGGAATGTCATGTAGTGCATGTCCTGTAGGATCACATTGTGTCTGATGGTCATCATGGAATGTCATGTAGTGCATGTCCTGTAGGATCACATTGTGTCTGATGGTCATCATGGAATGTCATGTAGTGCATGTCCTGTAGGATCACGTTGTGTCTGATGGTCATCATGGAATGTCATGTAGTGCATGTCCTGTAGGATCACGTTGTGTCTGATGGTCATCATGGAATGTCATGTAGTGCATGTCCTGTAGGATCACATTGTGTCTGATGGTCATCATGGAATGTCATGTAGGATCACGTTGTGTCTGATGGTCATCATGGAATGTCCTGTAGGATCACGTTGTGTCTGATGGTCATCATGGAATGTCATGTAGTGCATGTCCTGTAGGATCACGTTGTGTCTGATGGTCATCATGGAATGTCCTGTAGGATCACATTGTGTCTGATGGTCATCATGGAATGTCATGTAGTGCATGTCCTGTAGGATCACATTGTGTCTGATGGTCATCATGGAATGTCATGTAGTGCATGTCCTGTAGGATCACGTTGTGTCTGATGGTCATCATGGAATGTCATGTAGTGCATGTCCTGTAGGATCACCTTGTGTCTGATGGTCATCATGGAATGTCATGTAGGATCACGTTGTGTCTGATTGTCATCATGGAATGTCATGTAGTGCATGTCCTGTAGGATCACGTTGTGTCTGATGGTCATCATGGAATGTCATGTAGTGCATGTCCTGTAGGATCACGTTGTGTCTGATTGTCATCATAGAATGTCACGTAGTGCATGTCCTGTAGGATCACGTTGTGTCTGATGGTCATCATGGAATGTCATGTAGTGCATGTCCTGTAGGATCACTTTGTGTCTGATGGTCATCATGGAATGTCACGTAGTGCATGTCCTGTAGGATCACTTTGTGTCTGATGGTCATCATGGAATGTCCTGTAGGATCACGTTGTGTCTGATTGTCATCATGGAATGTCATGTAGTACATGTCCTGTAGGATCACGTTGTGTCTGATGGTCATCATGGAATGTCATGTAGTGCATGTCCTGTAGGATCACCTTGTGTCTGATGGTCATCATGGAATGTCATGTAGTGCATGTCCTGTAGGATCACGTTGTGTCTGATGGTCATCATGGAATGTCCTGTAGGATCACGTTGTGTCTGATTGTCATCATGGAATGTCATGTAGTGCATGTCCTGTAGGATTACGTTGTGTCTGATGGTCATCATGGAATGTCCTGTAGGATCACGTTGTGTCTGATTGTCATCATGGAATGTCATGTAGTGCATGTCCTGTAGGATCACGTTGTGTCTGATTGTCATCATGGAATGCCACGTAGTGCATGTCCTGTAGGATCACGTTGTGTCTGATGGTAATCATGGATTGTCATGTAGTGCATGTCCTGTAGGATCACGTTGTGTCTGATGGTCATCATGGAATGTCCTGTAGGATCACATTGTGTCTGATGGTCATCATGGAATGTCATGTAGTGCATGTCCTGTAGGATCACATTGTTTCTGATGGTCATCATGGAATGTCATGTAGTGCATGTCCTGTAGGATCACGTTGTGTCTGATGGTCATCATGGAATGTCATGTAGTGCATGTCCTGTAGGATCACCTTGTGTCTGATGGTCATCATGGAATGTCATGTAGGATCACGTTGTGTCTGATGGTCATCATGGAATGTCATGTAGTGCATGTCCTGTAGGATCACCTTGTGTCTGATGGTCATCATGGAATGTCATGTAGGATCACGTTGTGTCTGATTGTCATCATGGAATGTCATGTAGTGCATGTCCTGTAGGATCACGTTGTGTCTGATGGTCATCATGGAATGTCATGTAGTGCATGTCCTGTAGGATCACGTTGTGTCTGATTGTCATCATGGAATGTCACGTAGTGCATGTCCTGTAGGATCACGTTGTGTCTGATGGTCATCATGGAATGTCATGTAGTGCATGTCCTGTAGGATCATGTTGTGTCTGATTGTCATCATGGAATGTCATGTAGTGCATGTCCTGTAGGATCACTTTGTGTCTGATGGTCATCATGGAATGTCACGTAGTGCATGTCCTGTAGGATCACTTTGTGTCTGATGGTCATCATGGAATGTCCTGTAGGATCACGTTGTGTCTGATTGTCATCATGGAATGTCATGTAGTACATGTCCTGTAGGATCACGTTGTGTCTGATGGTCATCATGGAATGTCATGTAGTGCATGTCCTGTAGGATCACCTTGTGTCTGATGGTCATCATGGAATGTCATGTAGTGCATGTGCTGTAGGATCACGTTGTGTCTGATGGTCATCATGGAATGTCCTGTAGGATCACGTTGTGTCTGATTGTCATCATGGAATGTCATGTAGTGCATGTCCTGTAGGATTACGTTGTGTCTGATGGTCATCATGGAATGTCCTGTAGGATCACGTTGTGTCTGATTGTCATCATGGAATGTCATGTAGTGCATGTCCTGTAGGATCACGTTGTGTCTGATGGTCATCATGGAATGTCCTGTAGGATCACGTTGTGTCTGATTGTCATCATGGAATGCCACGTAGTGCATGTCCTGTAGGATCACGTTGTGTCTGATGGTAATCATGGATTGTCATGTAGTGCATGTCCTGTAGGATCACGTTGTGTCTGATGGTCATCATGGAATGTCCTGTAGGATCACATTGTGTCTGATGGTCATCATGGAATGTCATGTAGTGCATGTCCTGTAGGATCACATTGTGTCTGATGGTCATCATGGAATGTCATGTAGTGCATGTCCTGTAGGATCACGTTGTGTCTGATGGTCATCATGGAATGTCATGTAGTGCATGTCCTGTAGGATCACCTTGTGTCTGATGGTCATCATGGAATGTCATGTAGGATCACGTTGTGTCTGATTGTCATCATGGAATGTCATGTAGTGCATGTCCTGTAGGATCACGTTGTGTCTGATGGTCATCATGGAATGTCATGTAGTGCATGTCCTGTAGGATCACGTTGTGTCTGATTGTCATCATGGAATGTCACGTAGTGCATGTCCTGTAGGATCACGTTGTGTCTGATGGTCATCATGGAATGTCACGTAGTGCATGTCCTGTAGGATCACGTTGTGTCTGATGGTCATCATGGAATGTCATGTAGTGCATGTCCTGTAGGATCATGTTGTGTCTGATTGTCATCATGGAATGTCATGTAGTGCATGTCCTGTAGGATCACTTTGTGTCTGATGGTCATCATGGAATGTCACGTAGTGCATGTCCTGTAGGATCACTTTGTGTCTGATGGTCATCATGGAATGTCCTGTAGGATCACGTTGTGTCTGATTGTCATCATGGAATGTCATGTAGTACATGTCCTGTAGGATCACGTTGTGTCTGATGGTCATCATGGAATGTCATGTAGTGCATGTCCTGTAGGATCACCTTGTGTCTGATGGTCATCATGGAATGTCATGTAGTGCATGTGCTGTAGGATCACGTTGTGTCTGATGGTCATCATGGAATGTCCTGTAGGATCACGTTGTGTCTGATTGTCATCATGGAATGTCATGTAGTGCATGTCCTGTAGGATTACGTTGTGTCTGATGGTCATCATGGAATGTCCTGTAGGATCACGTTGTGTCTGATTGTCATCATGGAATGTCATGTAGTGCATGTCCTGTAGGATCACGTTGTGTCTGATGGTCATCATGGAATGTCCTGTAGGATCACGTTGTGTCTGATTGTCATCATGGAATGCCACGTAGTGCATGTCCTGTAGGATCACGTTGTGTCTGATGGTAATCATGGATTGTCATGTAGTGCATGTCCTGTAGGATCACGTTGTGTCTGATGGTCATCATGGAATGTCCTGTAGGATCACATTGTGTCTGATGGTCATCATGGAATGTCATGTAGTGCATGTCCTGTAGGATCACATTGTGTCTGATGGTCATCATGGAATGTCATGTAGTGCATGTCCTGTAGGATCACGTTGTGTCTGATGGTCATCATGGAATGTCATGTAGTGCATGTCCTGTAGGATCACCTTGTGTCTGATGGTCATCATGGAATGTCATGTAGGATCACGTTGTGTCTGATTGTCATCATGGAATGTCATGTAGTGCATGTCCTGTAGGATCACGTTGTGTCTGATGGTCATCATGGAATGTCATGTAGTGCATGTCCTGTAGGATCACGTTGTGTCTGATTGTCATCATGGAATGTCACGTAGTGCATGTCCTGTAGGATCACGTTGTGTCTGATGGTCATCATGGAATGTCATGTAGTGCATGTCCTGTAGGATCATGTTGTGTCTGATTGTCATCATGGAATGTCATGTAGTGCATGTCCTGTAGGATCACTTGTGTCTGATGGTCATCATGGAATGTCACGTCATGTCCTGTAGGATCACTTTGTGTCATGGTCATCATGGAATGTCCTGTAGGATCACGTTGTGTCTGATTGTCATCATGGAATGTCATGTAGTGCATGTCCTGTAGGATCACGTTGTGTCTGATGGTCATCATGGAATGTCATGTAGTGCATGTCCTGTAGGATCACGTTGTGTCTGATGGTCATCATGGAATGTCATGTAGTGCATGTCCTGTAGGATCACGTTGTGTCTGATGGTCATCATGGAATGTCATGTAGTGCATGTCCTGTAGGATCACGTTGTGTCTGATGGTCATCATGGAATGTCCTGTGTCTGATTGTCATCATGGAATGTCATGTAGTGCATGTCCTGTAGGATCACGTTGTGTCTGATGGTCATCATGGAATGTCATGTGCATGTCCTGTAGGATCACGTTGTGTCTGATTGTCATCATGGAATGTCATGTAGTGCATGTCCTGTAGGATCACGTTGTGTCTGATGGTCATCATGGAATGTCATGTAGTGCATGTCCTGTAGGATCACGTTGTGTCTGATGGTCATCATGGAATGTCATGTAGTTGTGTCTGATGGTCATCATGGAATGTCATGTAGTCACGTTGTGCATGTCATCATGGAATGTCATGATCATGTCCTTGTCACGTCTGATGGTCATCATGGAATCCTGTAGGATCACTTTGTGTCTGATTGTCATCCTGGAATGTCATGTAGTGCATGTCCTGTAGGATCACGTTGTGTCTGATGGTCATCATGGAATGTCATGTAGTGCATGTCCTGTAGGATCACATTGTGTCTGATGGTCATCATGGAATGTCATGTAGTGCATGTCCTGTAGGATCACATTGTGTCTGATGGTCATCATGGAATGTCATGTAGTGCATGTCCTGTAGGATCACGTTGTGTCTGATGGTCATCATGGAATGTCATGTAGTGCATGTCCTGTAGGATCACGTTGTGTCTGATGGTCATCATGGAATGTCATGTAGTCCTGTAGGATCATTGTGTCTGATGGTCATCATGGAATGTCATGTAGGATCACGTTGTGTCTGATGGTCATCATGGAATGTCCTGTAGGATCACGTTGTGTCTGATGGTCATCATGGAATGTCATGTAGTGCATGTCCTGTAGGATCACGTTGTGTCTGATGGTCATCATGGAATGTCCTGTAGGATCACATGCATGTGTCATGTAGTGCATGTCCTGTAGGATCACATTGTGTCTGATGGTCATCATGGAATGTCATGTAGTGCATGTCCTGTAGGATCACGTTGTGTCTGATGGTCATCATGGAATGTCATGTAGTGCATGTCCTGTAGGATCACCTTGTGTCTGATGGTCATCATGGAATGTCATGTAGGATCACGTTGTGTCTGATTGTCATCATGGAATGTCATGTAGTGCATGTCCTGTAGGATCACGTTGTGTCTGATGGTCATCATGGAATGTCATGTAGTGCATGTCCTGTAGGATCACGTTGTGTCTGATTGTCATCATGGAATGTCACGTAGTGCATGTCCTGTAGGATCACGTTGTGTCTGATGGTCATCATGGAATGTCATGTAGTGCATGTCCTGTAGGATCATGTTGTGTCTGATTGTCATCATGGAATGTCATGTAGTGCATGTCCTGTAGGATCACTTTGTGTCTGATGGTCATCATGGAATGTCACGTAGTGCATGTCCTGTAGGATCACTTTGTGTCTGATGGTCATCATGGAATGTCCTGTAGGATCACGTTGTGTCTGATTGTCATCATGGAATGTCATGTAGTACATGTCCTGTAGGATCACGTTGTGTCTGATGGTCATCATGGAATGTCATGTGCATGTCTGATGGTCATCATGGAATGTCATGTAGTGCATGTCCTGTAGGATCACGTTGTGTCTGATGGTCATCATGTAGGATCACGTTGTGTCTGATGTCATCATGAATGTCATGTAGTGCATGTCCTGTAGGATCGTTGTGTCTGATGATGGTCATCATGGAATGTCATGTCCTGTAGGATCACGTTGTGTCTGATGTCATCATGGAATGTCATGTAGTGCATGTCCTGTAGGATCACGTTGTGTCTGATGGTCATCATGGAATGTCATGTAGTGCATGTCCTGTAGGATCACGTTGTGTCTGATGGTCATCATGGAATGTCATGTAGTGCATGTGCTGTAGGATCACGTTGTGTCTGATGGTCATCATGGATGTCCTGTAGGATCACGTTGTGTCTGATTGTCATCATGGAATGTCATGTAGTGCATGTCCTGTAGGATTACGTTGTGTCTGATGGTCATCATGGAATGTCCTGTAGGATCACGTTGTGTCTGATTGTCATCATGGAATGTCATGTAGTGCATGTCCTGTAGGATCACGTTGTGTCTGATGGTCATGGAATGTCCTGTAGGATCACGTTGTGTCTGATTGTCATCATGGAATGCCACGTAGTGCATGTCCTGTAGGATCACGTTGTGTCTGATGGTAATCATGGATTGTCATGTAGTGCATGTCCTGTAGGATCACGTTGTGTCTGATGGTCATCATGGAATGTCCTGTAGGATCACATTGTGTCTGATGGTCATCATGGAATGTCATGTAGTGCATGTCCTGTAGGATCACATTGTGTCTGATGGTCATCATGGAATGTCATGTAGTGCATGTCCTGTAGGATCACGTTGTGTCTGATGGTCATCATGGAATGTCATGTAGTGCATGTCCTGTAGGATCACCTTGTGTCTGATGGTCATCATGGAATGTCATGTAGGATCACGTTGTGTCTGATTGTCATCATGGAATGTCATGTAGTGCATGTCCTGTAGGATCACGTTGTGTCTGATGGTCATCATGGAATGTCATGTAGTGCATGTCCTGTAGGATCACGTTGTGTCTGATTGTCATCATGGAATGTCACGTAGTGCATGTCCTGTAGGATCACGTTGTGTCTGATGGTCATCATGGAATGTCATGTAGTGCATGTCCTGTAGGATCATGTTGTGTCTGATTGTCATCATGGAATGTCATGTAGTGCATGTCCTGTAGGATCACTTTGTCTGATGGTCATCATGGAATGTCACGTAGTGCATGTCCTGTAGGATCACTTTGTGTCTGATGGTCATCATGGAATGTCCTGTAGGATCACGTTGTGTCTGATTGTCATCATGGAATGTCATGTAGTACATGTCCTGTAGGATCACGTTGTGTCTGATGGTCATCATGGAATGTCATGTAGTGCATGTCCTGTAGGATCACGTTGTGTCTGATGGTCATCATGGAATGTCATGTAGTGCATGTCCTGTAGGATCACGTTGTGTCTGATGGTCATCATGGAATGTCATGTAGTGCATGTCCTGTAGGATCACTTTGTGTCTGATGGTCATCATGGAATGTCCTGTAGGATCACGTTGTGTCTGATTGTCATCATGGAATGTCATGTAGTGCATGTCCTGTAGGATCACTTTGTGTCTGATGGTCATCATGGAATGTCCTGTAGGATCACGTTGTGTCTGATTGTCATCGTGGAATGTCATGTAGTGCATGTCCTGTAGGATCATGTTGTGTCTGATTGTCATCATGGAATGTCATGTAGTGCATGTCCTGTAGCATCACGTTGTGTCTGATTGTCATCATGGAATGTCATGTAGTGCATGTCCTGTAGGATCACGTTGTGTCTGATGGTCATCATGGAATGTCCTGTAGGATCACGTTGTGTCTGATTGTCATCATGGAATGCCACGTAGTGCATGTCCTGTAGGATCACATTGTGTCTGATGGTAATCATGGATTGTCATGTAGTGCATGTCCTGTAGGATCACCTTGTGTCTGATGGTCATCATGGAATGTCATGTAGTGCATGTGCTGTAGGATCACGTTGTGTCTGATGGTCATCATGGAATGTCCTGTAGGATCACGTTGTGTCTGATTGTCATCATGGAATGTCATGTAGTGCATGTCCTGTAGGATTACGTTGTGTCTGATGGTCATCATGGAATGTCCTGTAGGATCACGTTGTGTCTGATTGTCATCATGGAATGTCATGTAGTGCATGTCCTGTAGGATCACGTTGTGTCTGATGGTCATCATGGAATGTCCTGTAGGATCACGTTGTGTCTGATTGTCATCATGGAATGCCACGTAGTGCATGTCCTGTAGGATCACGTTGTGTCTGATGGTAATCATGGATTGTCATGTAGTGCATGTCCTGTAGGATCACGTTGTGTCTGATGGTCATCATGGAATGTCCTGTAGGATCACATTGTGTCTGATGGTCATCATGGAATGTCATGTAGTGCATGTCCTGTAGGATCACATTGTGTCTGATGGTCATCATGGAATGTCATGTAGTGCATGTCCTGTAGGATCACGTTGTGTCTGATGGTCATCATGGAATGTCATGTAGTGCATGTCCTGTAGGATCACCTTGTGTCTGATGGTCATCATGGAATGTCATGTAGGATCACGTTGTGTCTGATTGTCATCATGGAATGTCATGTAGTGCATGTCCTGTAGGATCACGTTGTGTCTGATGGTCATCATGGAATGTCATGTAGTGCATGTCCTGTAGGATCACGTTGTGTCTGATTGTCATCATGGAATGTCACGTAGTGCATGTCCTGTAGGATCACGTTGTGTCTGATGGTCATCATGGAATGTCATGTAGTGCATGTCCTGTAGGATCATGTTGTGTCTGATTGTCATCATGGAATGTCATGTAGTGCATGTCCTGTAGGATCACTTTGTCTGATGGTCATCATGGAATGTCACGTAGTGCATGTCCTGTAGGATCACTTTGTGTCTGATGGTCATCATGGAATGTCCTGTAGGATCACGTTGTGTCTGATTGTCATCATGGAATGTCATGTAGTACATGTCCTGTAGGATCACGTTGTGTCTGATGGTCATCATGGAATGTCATGTAGTGCATGTCCTGTAGGATCACGTTGTGTCTGATGGTCATCATGGAATGTCATGTAGTGCATGTCCTGTAGGATCACGTTGTGTCTGATGGTCATCATGGAATGTCATGTAGTGCATGTCCTGTAGGATCACTTTGTGTCTGATGGTCATCATGGAATGTCCTGTAGGATCACGTTGTGTCTGATTGTCATCATGGAATGTCATGTAGTGCATGTCCTGTAGGATCACTTTGTGTCTGATGGTCATCATGGAATGTCCTGTAGGATCACGTTGTGTCTGATTGTCATCGTGGAATGTCATGTAGTGCATGTCCTGTAGGATCATGTTGTGTCTGATTGTCATCATGGAATGTCATGTAGTGCATGTCCTGTAGCATCACGTTGTGTCTGATTGTCATCATGGAATGTCATGTAGTGCATGTCCTGTAGGATCACGTTGTGTCTGATGGTCATCATGGAATGTCATGTAGTGCATGTCCTGTAGGATCACGTTGTGTCTGATGGTCATCATGGAATGTCCTGTAGGATCACGTTGTGTCTGATGGTCATCATGGAATGTCATGTAGTGCATGTCCTGTAGGATCACGTTGTGTCTGATGGTCATCATGGAATATCCTGTAGGATCACTTTGTGTCTGATTGTCATCCTGGAATGTCATGTAGTGCATGTCCTGTAGGATCACGTTGTGTCTGATGGTCATCATGGAATGTCATGTAGTGCATGTCCTGTAGGATCACATTGTGTCTGATGGTCATCATGGAATGTCATGTAGTGCATGTCCTGTAGGATCACATTGTGTCTGATGGTCATCATGGAATGTCATGTAGTGCATGTCCTGTAGGATCACGTTGTGTCTGATGGTCATCATGGAATGTCATGTAGTGCATGTCCTGTAGGATCACGTTGTGTCTGATGGTCATCATGGAATGTCATGTAGTGCATGTCCTGTAGGATCACATTGTGTCTGATGGTCATCATGGAATGTCATGTAGGATCACGTTGTGTCTGATGGTCATCATGGAATGTCCTGTAGGATCACGTTGTGTCTGATGGTCATCATGGAATGTCATGTAGTGCATGTCCTGTAGGATCACGTTGTGTCTGATGGTCATCATGGAATGTCCTGTAGGATCACATTGTGTCTGATGGTCATCATGGAATGTCATGTAGTGCATGTCCTGTAGGATCACATTGTGTCTGATGGTCATCATGGAATGTCATGTAGTGCATGTCCTGTAGGATCACGTTGTGTCTGATGGTCATCATGGAATGTCATGTAGTGCATGTCCTGTAGGATCACCTTGTGTCTGATGGTCATCATGGAATGTCATGTAGGATCACGTTGTGTCTGATTGTCATCATGGAATGTCATGTAGTGCATGTCCTGTAGGATCACGTTGTGTCTGATGGTCATCATGGAATGTCATGTAGTGCATGTCCTGTAGGATCACGTTGTGTCTGATTGTCATCATGGAATGTCACGTAGTGCATGTCCTGTAGGATCACGTTGTGTCTGATGGTCATCATGGAATGTCATGTAGTGCATGTCCTGTAGGATCATGTTGTGTCTGATTGTCATCATGGAATGTCATGTAGTGCATGTCCTGTAGGATCACTTTGTGTCTGATGGTCATCATGGAATGTCACGTAGTGCATGTCCTGTAGGATCACTTTGTGTCTGATGGTCATCATGGAATGTCCTGTAGGATCACGTTGTGTCTGATTGTCATCATGGAATGTCATGTAGTACATGTCCTGTAGGATCACGTTGTGTCTGATGGTCATCATGGAATGTCATGTAATGCATGTCCTGTAGGATCACCTTGTGTCTGATGGTCATCATGGAATGTCATGTAGTGCATGTCCTGTAGGATCACTTTGTGTCTGATTGTCATCATGGAATGTCATGTAGTGCATGTCCTGTAGGATCACTTTGTGTCTGATTGTCATCATGGAATGTCATGTAGTGCATGTCCTGTAGGATCACTTTGTGTCTGATTGTCATCATGGAATGTCATGTAGTGCATGTCCTGTAGGATCACGTTGTGTCTGATTGTCATCATGGAATGTCATGTAGTGCATGTCCTGTAGGATCACGTTGTGTCTGATGGTCATCATGGAATGTCATGTAGTGCATGTCCTGTAGGATCACCTTGTGTCTGATGGTCATCATGGAATGTCATGTAGGATCACGTTGTGTCTGATTGTCATCATGGAATGTCATGTAGTGCATGTCCTGTAGGATCACGTTGTGTCTGATGGTCATCATGGAATGTCATGTAGTGCATGTCCTGTAGGATCATGTTGTGTCTGATTGTCATCATGGAATGTCATGTAGTGCATGTCCTGTAGGATCACTTTGTCTGATGGTCATCATGGAATGTCACGTAGTGCATGTCCTGTAGGATCACGTTGTGTCTGATGGTCATCATGGAATGTCATGTAGTGCATGTCCTGTAGGATCATGTTGTGTCTGATTGTCATCATGGAATGTCATGTAGTGCATGTCCTGTAGGATCACTTTGTGTCTGATGGTCATCATGGAATGTCATGTAGTGCATGTCCTGTAGGATCACCTTGTGTCTGATGGTCATCATGGAATGTCATGTAGTGCATGTCCTGTAGGATCACTTTGTGTCTGATTGTCATCATGGAATGTCATGTAGTGCATGTCCTGTAGGATCACGTTGTGTCTGATGGTCATCATGGAATGTCATGTAGTGCATGTCCTGTGAAAATATTCAGATTTTATGCATAGAAAGACAACATATTATAGGCCTTGTTATAAGCACGAATTAGCGTTTTTCTGTCTTTAGCAAGTTATACAGCATTATGGCTGGATACTTTAAGTTAAGCATTACCTCACAATCCATTATTGGTCAGGTCTCCCTTGTGAAAGAGGTCTCTGACCTCAATGGAACTTCCTGGTTAAATAAAGGTTAGATCAAATAATAATGCTAATAAATATGAATGTCTTCTGTCCCTGCAGGTGTGTAATAAGATCATCTTCTTGATGAGTTTTGTGGGGAACAAAGGGACGTTCACACGGGGCTACAAGGCCATGATCCTGGACGTTGAGTTCCTCTACCACCTCATGTACCTCATCATCTGTAGCCTGGGGGTCTTCGTCCATGTCTTCTTCTACAGCCTACTGGTATATTTACATATATATTCTGTATGTTAATATATATTGCTGCTGGTGAACACACAGTCATACTTAATAGGAAGCTGTCTAGCAGTATAAGCTAATGTTGGTAGAAACCTCAATGGCCAAACTCTGGTTCAAAAGCCTTTGGTGTGGCTCCGAGCACAAACAGGGCATATTTAAGACAGACAGACACAGACAGACACAGACAGTAGGCGGCACACAGACAGAAGGCGGCACACAGACAGAAGGCGGCACACAGACAGACGGAGTCACACACAGACAGACGGAGTCACACACAGACAGACGGAGTCACACACACAGACAGACGGAGTCACACACACAGACAGACGGAGTCACACACAGACAGACGGAGTCACACACAGACAGACGGAGTCACACACAGAGACAGACGGAGTCACACACAGAGACAGACGGAGTCACACACAGAGACAGACGGAGTCACACACACAGACAGACGGAGTCACACACACAGACAGACGGAGTCACACACACACAGACAGACAGACGGAGTCACACACACACACACAGACAGAGACGGAGTCACACACACACACAGACAGACAGAGTCACACACACACACAGACAGACGGAGTCACACACACACACAGACAGACGGAGTCACACACACACACAGACAGACGGAGTCACACACACACAGACAGACGGAGTCACACACACACAGACAGACGGAGTCACACACACACAGACAGACGGAGTCACACACACAGACAGACGGAGTCACACACAGACAGACAGACAGACAGACGGAGACAGACAGACGGAGGCACACAGACAGACAGACAGGCAGGCAGACGCACGCAGGCAGGCAGACGCACGCAGGCAGACGCGCGCACGCAGGCAGACGCACGCACGCAGGCAGACGCACGCAGAAACACACACAGACGCAGGCAGACGCGCACGCAGGCAGACGCGCACGCAGGCAGACGCGCACGCAGGCAGACGCGCACGCAGGCAGACGCGCCCGCAGGCAGACACGCCCGCAGGCAGACACGCCCGCAGGCAGACAGACACAGGCAGACAGACACAGGCAGACAGACACAGGCAGACAGACACAGGCAGACAGACACACAGACACAGGCAGACAGACACACAGACACAGGCAGACAGACACACAGGCAGACAGACACAGGCAGACAGACACACAGACACACAGGCAGACACACACAGACACACAGGCAGACACACACAGACACAGGCAGACACACAGACACACAGACACACACAGACACACACACAGACACAGGCAGACACACACAAACATATACACACAGACACAGGCAGAAACACACAAACATATACACACAGACACAGGCAGAAACACACAAACATACACACAGACACAGGCAGACACACACACAGACACAGGCAGACACACACACAGACACAGGCAGACAGACACACAGACACAGGCAGACACACACACAGACACACAGGCAGACACACAGACACAGACAGACACACAGGCAGAGACACAGGCAGACACACACAGACACACACACAGACACACACAAACATATACACACAGACACAGGCAGAAACACACAAACATATACACAGACACAGGCAGACACACACAGACACAAACCTTGTATTTCCAAACTAGACAAAAATACCTCTACAAAGGTCAGAAAAAAGTAATAATTCCAAACAGAAAAAACAAGACAATCCAAGAAAATAATTTTCTGTCTTCCATTCTGTTTCTACATTAGGTCTAGCTATAACTCTGTGTTGTTTCTCGTGCAGCTCTTTGACCTGGTGTACAGGGAGGAGACTCTACTGAACGTGATAAAGAGTGTGACCCGTAACGGTCGCTCCATCGTGCTGACAGCAGTGCTGGCCCTCATCCTGGTCTACCTGTTCTCCATCGTGGGGTACATCTTCTTCAAGGATGACTTCATCCTGGAGGTGGACCGCATCCCCAACACCACTCTGGGTGAGTAGGAGACCATAGAAATATTACTTCCTGCTTTACTGCTGTGAGGGAACTCAATATGGCGTAATTGATGAGAATTGGGATGCCCGTTAATTCTATGGAGACCAGGGATGTTTATTAGGCTGGTCCCAGATCTGTTTTTGCCATCTTGCTAATTCCTCAACTCCAACAGAGTTGGTAAAACATCACTTGGGCCAGGCTAGATGTTAATGATCTGTTAAGAGGAAATTATTTTTTCACGGCTTACTGAGTTACACAGTCACACAATAACCAACATCCCTCACACCCCGGCCTGCTATAATATATAGTACAGGGAACACAATAACCAACATCCCTCACACCCCGGCCTGCTATAATATATAGTACAGGGAACACAATACAATATTGTTATGTGGAGGTGTTGTTCTTCCGGTTGTCATTAGCACATGTTGCTAACTAACCTGATGTCCCTTGTAGAGAACGGGGTCAGTATGCCCAATAAGCTGGTGTCTGATGGGATGTGTCGGTCTGAGAGTGGAGAGAACAACTGCACCACAGAGCTTCAAGTGGATGGTACAGTACAGTACAATACTCCAGCAAACTATATAATAATATATGGCCTACTGCAAAAGTTTCTGTCAACCAAAATCATTTCTCAAAGGCCTTTTATCAGATTACAGCATGTGATCATTATTGTGTGTGTGTGTGAGACAAACTAAACCAATGATTGGCTCTGATGCAGTTGTGGCGGACTCCTGTGTTGTCATGGAGGCTTGTAACCCATGATGAAACATAATATCCTGCATCGAGGACAACACTCCTCGGTATCAGACAGCTACGGCTTGCCCGATGCTCACCTTGAATTTAATTCCGCTGTTCTCGCTACATACATTCAGTCTGAAACTGCCATCCTAGAAGTCCTTTGTGTGACTTCAAAATGAAAGGCGTTGTACAAAACAAATTCATTAGCGATAGGTTAGATTCGTTAGAGACGATCCAATCAACGTTGATAGCGTCATCATGTGGGCCGGCTCTGGCCCAACCCATTGGTTTCTGGGACCAATCAGAACGGTCAGAATGTGTTAATTCTAGAAATCATAGGGGAGTGGTGCAAATCCAGACTCATCATGAAGAAGACACGTCAGTTGGCCGGAGCGATGTGGATGGGTATCCAGGCAAATCTACTGCAGCACTGGACTGGCCTGAGGCTGCAGGGGAAACATGCTGATCATTCTGTCTATCATTCCATGTGTCACAATGCTGCCATTGGCAAGGACATTATCACCTTTATTGTTGAGGCTAGGTTGCAGGTTCTACCAACAAAATATAATCTAGGACTGGTACCTGCCCGGCAAACCATGACCTGTTTTGAATGTTACACACTGCGTCAAATGTAATAGGGACTGTTGCACATTTACATACTAGACAAGACCGCCTCATTCACCTGATAGCCAGTGAGGTGGGAAAGCACACATCCGTAAACACTCCTATGTAAAAGGAAGTTGATGTGTTTTCCTGTGTACCGAATCTGCCAGATATTGTCGTTGTGGGGGAGGTTTTCATTTTGGAAGTGGGTTTCTCATTTGATTGTTATAGGAAGCAGGCTTTATTGACAAGTTTCTTAAATACCAGCCACTCGTAATCATGTTTTGGAGAGCCTTGGATATATGTGCAAGTTGTTGGCACTGATATTTGGCATTCTTGTCCACGTACATAGGCTTACTGTACGTGGCCTTCAGATTGCAGGCCTGTCTAAGACTAAAGCAAAGCAACCGGTGAGGTACTGCTCTGTTTCTGCCTTTATCGGCAGCCTCTCTGTGTGGAGAAGTGGCGTTTTGTTTCCTTAAGTGTCATTGTAACCAAGACCTTTGAAACGTTTGTATTCTTTGTGTAATGTGATTTGTGGATTCAAATGAATTATTTAAAATGTGTGTGTGCTTAACCCTCCTACCTGTCCCTCTCCCTCAGACTTGTTGGATGACATGGAGGATGGCAAGGAGCGTACATGTGACTCTCTGCTCATGTGTATCGTCACTGTGCTGAGCCACGGCCTGAGGAGTGGAGGGGGGGTGGGAGACGTCCTGAGAAAGCCCTCCAAAGAGGTAAGCACACAGACCAGACCCCCACCCAGCACACTCTGGAGAGAACAGAGCCCCTATTCACAAAGTGTCTCAGCGTAAGACTGCTGATCTAGCAACAGTTCAGCCTTTTAAATCATGAAGAAGAAGTTTAAATCATGAAGAAGAAGGACCTGATCCGAGACCAACACATACTTTGAGATTTTCTGAATACCGATCCAGACCCAGTTCTAATATAGAGTTCAGTATCATCTGTAGAGTTGAGATTTTGTTTACAGCAATACATATTTTCCTTAGAACCATTCCAGCTGTTAGGCCTCCCTGTGTGGAACTTGGTAAGGTCTGGAAATACACTATATATATATATATATATATATATATATATATATATAAGAGTATGTGGACACCCCTTCAAATTAGTGGATTTGTCCGCTACGCCTGTTGCTGACAGGTGTATAAAATCGAGCACACAGCCATGCAATCTTCATAGACAAACATTGGCAGTAGAATGGCCTTACTGAAGAGCTCAGTGACTTTCAACGTGGCACCGTCATAGGATGCCACCTTTCCAACAAGACAGTTTCATCAAATGTTTGCCCCGCTAGAGCTGCCCCGGTCAACTGTAAGTGCTGTTATTGTGAAGTGTAAAGATCTAGGAGTGACAACGGCTCAGCCGCTAAGTGGTAGGCCACACAGGCTCACAGAACGGGAGCGCCGAGTGATGAAGCGTGTCTGTCCTGGGTTACAACACTCACTACCGAGTTCCAACTGCTTCTGGAAGCAACGTCGGCACAATAACTGTTTATTGGATGCGGGTTTCTATGGCTGAGCAGACGCACACAAGACTAAGATGACCATGCCCAATGCCAAGCGTTGGCTGGAGTGGCGTTAAGCTCGTCACAATTGGACTCTGGAGCAGTGGAAACGTGTTCTCTGGAGTGATGAATCACGCTTCACCATCTGGCAGTTCGACGGGCGAATCTGGGTTTAGCGGATTCCAGGAGAAAGATACCTGCTCGAATGCAAAGTGCTAACTAAAGTTTGGTGGTGGAGGAAAAACAGTCTGGGACTGTTTTTCATGGTCCGGGCTAGGCCCCTTAGTTCCAGTGAGGCGGCAGGTAGCCTAGTGGTTAGAGCGTTGGACTTGGAAAGGTTCCAAGATCGAATCCCAGAGCTGACAAAGTAAAAATCTGTCGTTCTGCCCCTGAACAAGACAGTTAACCCACTGTTCCTAGGCCGTCATTGAAAATAAGAATTTGTTCTTAACTGACTTGCCTAGTAAAATAAAGGTCAAAAAATTAAATAATTAAAATAAATCTTAACGCTACAGCATACAATGACATTCTAGACGATTCTGTGCTTCCAACTTTGTGGCAACCGTTTGAGGAAGGCCATTTTCTTGTTTCAGAATAACAATGCCCCCATGCACAAAGCGAGGTCCATACAGAAATGGATTGTCGAGATCAGTGTGGAAGAACTTGACTGACCTCAACTCCATCGAACACCTTTGAGATAAATTGGAACGCCGACTGCGAGCCAGGCCTAATCGTCAAACATCACTGCCTGACCTCACTGAAGCTCTTGTGGCTGACTGGAAGCAAGTCTCCACACCAATGCTCCATCATTTAGTGAAAATATTTCCCAGAAGAGTGGAGGCTGTTATAGCAGCAAAGGCGGCACCAACTCCATATTAATGCCCATGATTTTGGAATGAGATGTTCGACGAGCATGTAGTGTAGGTTTCCTCCGAACTCCGTCAGACCAGATGATGACATAGAGCCTCATAGAGAAATGTCTACTCATGTCTTGAACCGGTACACAAACTGGGTACCTCCTAAGAAGGTATTTTGACCTGTAGCCTACATTTGATATGAATGGCAGTTATTTTTAACTTAAAAAAAAGAATAACTTTAACCAGAAACTTTTAAATATCAATCTTTATTTATACAGCACATTTCAGGCATGGAATGCAACTCAATGTGCTTTACATGGAAAAAACAAATAAAAAAACTATGAAAATAAAAATAGAAAAATGTACTACACAACAAACATAACATAAAAAAAACTAAAGAATGACACAAACTAAAGAACTAAAAAGGAAAAGCAAAACTAAAAATAATATATTTTAAATATGTCCACAGTGTTCGCCCCCCTCAGGTTCTCTGGCAGGGGGGCATAATAACTAAAGGCTGCCTCTCTCTCCATACCTCTTGGTCTTAGATAATTAAAAGGTCAGTGCCAGAGGACCTGAGGGATCTACTGGATACATAACTTAAAAGCATGTCTGACATGTATTGGGGTGCACAATCGTGGATTGATTTAAAACCCAATAGAATAATCTTAGAATGAATTCTAAAACTCACAGGCAGCCAATGCAGAGACCTTGAAACCGGTGTAATGTGTGCTCTCTGGTCTTGGTCAGTACCCGTGCTGCAGCATTCTGTATGTTTTACAGTACAGAGACCTTTAAACCGGTGTAATGTGTGCTCTCTGGTCTTGGTCAGTACCCGTGCTGCAGCATTCTGTATGTTTTACAGTAGAGACCTTTAAACCGGTGAAATGTGTGCTCTCTGGTCTTGGTCAGTACCCGTGCTGCAGCATTCTGTATGTTTTACAGTACAGAGACCTTTAAACCGGTGTAATGTGTGCTCTCTGGTCTTGGTCAGTACCCGTGCTGCAGCATTCTGTATGTTTTGCAGTTGACCAATGGCTTTCTTGTGTAGACCAGACAGGAGAGCATTACAGTAGTTAAGCCTGCTTGTAATACAAGCATAGATGAATCTCTCTGTATCAGCCTGAGTGAGAAACGGCCGCACCTTGGCAATGTTCCAAATGTGGTCAAAAAAAGCAGTTTTGGTCACATTGTGTGATTCAAAATGTTGTTCATAATCTAAAATAACACCTAGGTTTTTTACCTGCTGTATTCCGTGGAGCTAAAATCCTCTGGTGACACAAAAATGTAAAGTTGCGTATCGTTTTCGTAGCAGTGAAAATCAATGCTGTGCGTTCTGATAACCCTCCCAAGGGGTAGCATACTGTATATAAACTGAACAGTTCCGGACCCAAAATCAAACATTTGTGGAATGCCACGTGATATGTATTTTCTCAAAGGTTTGATTTTGGGTCCGGTACTGTTCAGTTTATGACACTCTTGACCGGTTAAATAGGTCCTAAACCAATTTAGAACTGGACCGGAGAGACCAACCCACTTCTCCAGTCTGTCCAGAAGGACATCATGGTCAACCGTGTCGAATGCAGCACTTAAATCTAAGAGTACAAGGACAGAGAGCTAAATATTTTCAGTGCAAAGCTTTTTAATCTTTGCCCACAAAGCTTTAAAATGCTTGTTAAGGTTAAAAAGAGGTGCTTGACGAGAGAAGAGCCTGTATACGGTGCCCGACATTTCAGCCTGTTTGCGTAACTGTTTCTTGTTGTCGTAACTGTGTGACATCTGGCCGCTTGCACCTGTGTTCTTATGTTTCAAATCAACACACATGATTCAGGGCCGATTAGGCTAAGCCCCTGCTCATAACCAATGGCCCCTGTTCTGCCTTTATGTAAAAACCAGGGCCGTGTTCAATATAGTCACCAAATGGAAGGAACAGGGAGGGACTACCTGGACCTGTCCAATAAGAGACAGTCATTTCCACCTTTCATTGCAAAACATTTTCAGTTGTGTACCCAAATAAACAGGCCACGCTATCTCTCTGACCCAGGTCACGTCATCATATGTCAGCCCAGTAGGATACTGGGCCCCACTTTCACTGTCTAACATTTGGCTTTTTTCTGACCTTATTGTCAGTGTGTTATATGTTCTGTGTGTTATGTCTTTGTGTTACATGTGCTCTATGTTATTGTTAATCCACAGGTGGGCAACTCCATCCTGAAGGGTCACAGTGTGTCCAGTCCACTACTTACACACCTAAATCAAATAATACTGCTTTACATTGATTTCATTTATTTGATTGGTTCAATAAGTTTATAGGTTGAGCTGTTAGTGGTGGGACCAAACATCTGTTGGTCATCTCTGGTTTAGTCTGTACACCTCACACTTTGTCAATTTCTACTCAAAGTACCAACAATAATAGCTATAATGTGGTACAGTACTGTATATGTTGTTACCTGGAGTTTATAATGCTTTATAATGTGTTATAACCACTCCTCTCCCTCCAATCCCCCTTTCTCTCTTTGTAGGAGCCTCTGTTTGCGGCCAGGGTGATCTACGACTTGCTCTTCTTCTTCATGGTCATCATCATCGTCCTCAACCTTATCTTCGGAGTCATCATCGACACCTTTGCAGACCTGAGGAGTGAGAAACAGAAGAAGGAAGAGGTCCTGAAGACCACCTGCTTCATATGCGGTGAGAAGACATAGCTGCCCCGTCTCTAGCCTGAAAAGAACAGAACTACTAGTCACAACTGGGGTAGCCATGTATTCTGAATAATTTGTTTTCAGTTGCTTAGTAGAAAACTGGAATATCAATGTAGGTTTGTTGTATTTTACAAGATATGGTTACATGGTATTTCATCTGGGTGGGTGTCACCTCATGAGTAAGCGCAAGTCCTGAGTATGACTGGAGTATGCAGGTAGTGCACACACACCCTCATGAGTAAGCACAAGTCCTTAGCTTGACCTTCTTCTATGAATGTTAGTTTACTGCTGTCCTTCCCTCTTTTCTCCCTGTACAGTATCTCTCTTTCCTCCCCTTTTATCTAGAAGACTGAGTCATGAAGGCTTCCTGCCTGCCCAGCACTCCTTTCCTCTCTCTCAGGCAGTCAGTTTGTGGGCAGCAGATATATTAGTATTAGTCCAGGACCTGTACTCACATAGTAGGATAAGTTTTCCCTTTTAAATCATATTGAATAAGAGATGGGGTGGGGGGTCCTAGATTAGCACTCCTACCATTATACCTTTTTGAACAAGGCCCTGGTCTGTTGTCGGGTTAAGCTGTATGTCTGTGGAGGTGGTCTATGACTCACACACGTTACATAAAGCCTGATCGGGGGGCACACGGCCCCGTCGTCATGGTTTCATGTGGGAACTGAGGCAAAGAGGAGATGGGAGCGAGATTAGAGGGATTGTCTCCCATCACAGAGAAAGAGATGGTTCTTCAAGCCACTGACTTTGTCTCCTCTCAGCCCCTCCTACAGTTAAAGTATTGCCTTTGTGCCTCTTCCAGTGTAATCAGAAAGTATTCAGACCCCTAGACTTTTTCCTCATTTACTTATGTTACAGCCTTATTCTAAAATGTATAACATTTGTTTTCCCTCATCAATCTACACACAATGCCTACATACAACAATTTAATGTTTTTTTTATCAGTTCCTGTTAGTTTTTTTATGTATTGTTTCTTACATAGTTAGCCCAGAATATGTTAAGTGTTATTACATACACCCAGGAAGTACTACTGGATATGAGTGTGACGTCAACTTACCAACATTACGACCAGGAATACGACTTTCCCGAAGCAGATCCTTTTTTCGAACCACCACCCAGGATATTGGATCTAATCCTAGAGGCCGACACAAGACAGAGTCGCCGTAGGAGAGGTAGACAGCGGCCTCCTGGTCAGACTTCGAAGGCGTGCACACCACCCACCGCTTCCGAGCATATTACTCGTCAATGTCCAGTCTCTAGACAACAAGGTGAACAAAATTAGGGCAAGGGTTGCCTTCCAGAGAGACATCAGAGATTGTAACATTCTCTGTTTCACTGAAACATGGCTCACTCTGGATATGTTGTCGGAGTCGGTACAGTCACCGGGTTGATTCATGCATCATGCCGACAGAAACAAACATCTCTCTGGTAAGAAGGCGGGCAGGGGTGTATGCTTCATGATTAACAGCTCATTGCATAATCATAACAACATACAGGAGGAACTCAAGTAATTTTGTTCACCTGACCTAGAATTATATACAATCTAATGCTGACCACATTATCTTCCAAAAGAATCCTCTTCGATTATAGTCACAGCCGTGTACAGTTGTGGACAAAAGTTTTAATTTCCACAAAGTTTTCTGCTTCAGTGTATTTTAGATATTTTTGTCAAATGTTACAATGGAATACTGAAGTATAATTACAAGTGTCAAAGGCTTTTATTGACAATTACATGAAGTTGATGCAAAGAGTCGAAGGGCAGTGTTGACCCTTCTTTTTCAAGACCTCTGCAATCTACCCTGGCATGCTGTCAATTAACTTCTGAGCCAGATCCTGACTGATGGCAGTCCATTCTTGCATAATCAATGCTTGAAGTTTGTCAGAATTTGTGGGTTTTTGTTTGTCCACCCGCCTCTTGAGGGTTGACCACAAGTTCTCAATGGGATTAAGGTCTGGGGAGTTTCCTGGCCATGGACCCAAAATATTGATGTTTTGTTCCCCGAGCCACTTAGTTATCACTTTTGCCTTATGGCAAGGTGCTCCATCATGCTGGAAAAGGCATTGTTCGTCACCAAACTGTTCCTGGATGGGTAGGAGAAGTTGCTCTCTGAGGATGTGTTGGTACCATTCTTTATTCATGGCTGTGTTTTGGCAAAATTGTGAGTGAGCCCACTCCCTTGGCTGAGAAGCAACCCCACACATGAATGGTCTCAGGATGCTTTACTGTTGGCATGACACAGGACTGATGGTAGCGCTCACCTTGTCCGGACAAGCTTTTTTTTGGATGCCCCAAACAATCGGAAAGAGGATTCATCAGAGAAAATGACTTTACCCCAGTCCTCAGCAGTCCAATCCCTGTACCTTTTGCAGAATATCAGTTTGTCCCTGATGTTTTTTCCTGGAGAGATGTGGCATCTTTGCTGCCCTTCTTGACACCAGGCCATCCTCCAAAAGTCTTTGCCTCACTGTGCGTGCAGATTCTCTCACACCTGCCTGCTGCCATTCCTGAGCAAGCTCTGTACTGGTGGTGCCCCGATGCCGCAGCTAAATCAACTTTAGGAGATGGTCCTGGCACTTGCTGGACTTTCTTGGGCGCCATGAAGCCTTCTTCACAACAATTGAACTGCGCTCTTTGAAGTTCTTCATGATCCGATAAATGGTTGATTTAGGTGCAATCTTACTGGCAGCAATATCCTTGCCTGTGGAGTACTTTTTGTGCAAAGCAATGATGACGGCATGTGTTTCCTTGCAGGTTACCATGTTTGACAGAGGAAGAACAATGATTCCAAGCACTACACTCCTTTTGAAGCTTTGTCTGTTATTCGAACTCAATCAGCATGACAGAGTGATCTCCAGCCTTGTCCTCGTCAACACTCACACCTGTGTTAACGAGAGAATCACTGACATGATGTCAGCTGGTCCTTTTGTGTCAGGGCTGAAATGCAGTAGAAATGTTTTGGGGGGATTCAGTTCATTTGCATGGCAAAGCGGTATCTTGCAATTAATTGCAATTCATCTGATCACTCTTCATAACATTCTGGAGTATATGCAAATTGCATATTATATCCCCCCCATGCACATACCTTGATGGCCCTCAAGGAACTTCACTGGACTCTATGTAAACTGGAAACCATATATCCCGAGGCTGCATTCATTGTGTAGCTGGGGATTTTTAACAAAGTTAATTTCAGAACAAGGCCACCTATATTCTACCAGCACATTGACTGTAGCACCCACGCGGGCAATACACTGGACCACTGCTACTCTAGCTTCCGTGATGGATACAAGGCCCTCCCTTCGGCAAATCCGACCACAACTCTATCTTGCTCCTACCGTCCCATAGGCAGAAACTCAAACAGGATGTACCCATAATTAAAACCATTCAACGCTGGTCTGACCAATCGGAATCCACGCTTCAGGATTGTTTTGATCACGTGGACTGGGAAAGGTTCCGGGAAGGCTCAGAAAATAACATTGATTTATCAAAATCAAATCAAATTTATTTATATAGCCCTTCGTACATCAGCTGATATCTCAAAGTGCTGTACAGAAACCCAGCCTAAAACCCAGCAAGCAATGCAGGTGTAGAAGCACGGTGGCTAGGAAAAACTCCCTAGAAAGGCCAAAACCTAGGAAGAAACCTAGAGAGGAACCAGGCTATGTGGGGTGGCCAGTCCTTTTCTGGCTGTGCCGGGTGGAGATTATAACAGAACATGGCCAAGATGTTCAAATGTTCATAAATGACCAGCATGGTCAAATAATAATAATCACAGGCAGAACAGTTGAAACTGGAGCAGCAGCACGGCCAGGTGGACTGGGGACAGCAAGGAGTCATCATGTCAGGTAGTCCTGAGGCATGGTCCCAGGGCTCAGCTCCTCAGAGAGAGAGAAAGAAAGAGAGAATTAGAGAGGGCATACTTAAATTGACACAGCACAACGGATAGGACAGGAGAAGTACTCCAGATATAACAAACTGACCCTAGCCCCCCGACACATAAACTACTGCAGCATAAATACTGGAGGCTGAGACAGGAGGGGTCAGGAAACACTGTGACCTCATCCGAGGACACCCCCGGACAGGGCCAAACAGGAAGGATATAACCCCACCCAATTTGCCAAAGCACAGCCCCCACACCACTCGAGGGATATCTTCAACCACCAACTTACCATCCTGAGACAAGGCCGAGTATAGCCCACAAAGATCTCCGCCACGGCACAACCCAAGGGGGGGCGCCAACCCAGACAGGAAGATCACATCAGTGACTCAACCCACTCAAGTGACGCACCCCTCCTAGGGACGGTATGAAAGAGCCCTAGTAGCCAGTGACTCAGCCCCTGTAATAGGGTTAGAGGCAGAGAATCCCAGTGGAAAGAGGGGAACCGGCCAGGCAGAGACAGCAAGGGCGGTTCGTTGCTCCAGAGCCTTTCCGTTCACCTTCCCACATTTATACGCTGATTCGATGAGTGAGTTTATAAGGAAGTGCCTTGGAGATGTTGTACCCACTGTGACTGACTATGAAAACCTACCCTAACCAGAAACCGTGGATAGATGGCGGCATTCGCGCAAAACTGAAAGAGCGAACCACCGCATTCAACCATGGAAAGATGTCGGGGAATATGGCCAAAAATAAACAGTGTAGATATTCTCTCTGCAAGGCAATCAAATAAGTGAAATGTCGGTATAAGGACAAAGTGGAGTCGCAATTCAACGGCTCAGACACGAGACGTATGTGGCAGGGTCTACAGGGCAATAGTCATTTAGTTCAGTTATCTTTACCTTCTTTGGTACAGGAACAATGGTGGCCGTCTTGAAGCATGTGGGGACAGCAGACTAGGATAGGGAGTGATTGAATATGTCTGTAAACACACCAGCCAGCTGGTCTGCGCATGCTCTGAGGACGCGGCTAGGGATGCCGTCTGGGCCAGCAGCCTTGCAAGGGTTAACAAGTTTATTTTTGTAGTCCGTAATTGCCTGTAGACCCTGCCACATACGTCTGGTGCCCCACAAGGGTGTGTGTTCAGCCCCCTCATGTACTCCCTGTTCACTCATGACTGTGTGGCCATGCACGCCTCCAACTCAATCATCAAGTTTGCAGACGATGCAACGTAGTGGGCTTGATTACCAACAACAACGAGCCTACAGGGAGGAGGTGAGGGCCCTCGAAGTGTGGTGTCAGGAAAACAACCTCTCACTTGAGAGGGACATGATCGTGGACTTCAGGGAACAGCAGAGGGAGCACCCCCCCTATCCACATCGACGGGACAGTTGTGGAGAAGGTGGAAAGTTTAAAGTTCCTGGGCGTACACATCACGGACAACCTGAAATGGTCCACCCACACAAACAGAAGTGGAGGCTGAAGAAATTTGGCTTGTCACCAAAACCCTTATAATTTTACAGATGCACAATTGAGAGCATCCTGTCAGACTGTATCACCACCTGATGCGACATCTGCACCGCAAGGTTCTCCAGGGGGTAGTGCGGTCTGCACAACGCATCACCGGGAGCAAACTACCTGTTCTCCAGAACACCTACAGCAGCCGATGTCACAAGAAGGCCAAAACGAGCATCATGAGATTGCATCGTCTGTGGACCTATTGGGGCGGTAAGCAAATTGGAGTGGGTCATGGGTGTCAGGTAGAGTGGAGGTGATATGATCCTTGACTAGTCTCTCAAAGCGCTTCATGATGACGGCAGTGAGTGCTACAGGGCGATAGTCGTTTAGCTCAGTTACCTTAGCTTTCTTGGGAACAGGAACAATGGTGGCCCTCTTGAAGCATGTGGGAACAGCAGACTGGGATAGGGATTGATTCAATATGCTCTGAGGCCGCAGCTAGGGATGCCTTCTGGGCCGGCAGCCTTGCAAGGGTTAACACGTTTAAATGTTTTACTCACATTGGCTGCGGTGAAGGAGACTCTGCAGGTTTTGGTAGGGGACTGTGTCAGTGGCACTGTATTGTCCTAAAAGCGAGCAAATAAGTTGTTTAGTTTGTCTGGGAGCAAGACATCGGGGTCTGCGACGGGGCTGGTTTTCTTTTTGTAGTCCGTGATTGACTATAGACCCTGCCACATTCCTCTCGTGTCTGAGCCGTTGAATTGCGACTGTACTTTGTCTCTATACTGACGCGTAGCTTGTTTGTATTCGGTCATGTTTCTGGTTGCCTTGCCCTGATTAAAAGCAGTGGATCGCGCTTTCAGTTTTGCGCGAATGCTCTGCCATCGATCCACGGTTTCTGGTTGGGGAAGGTTTTAATAGTCGCTGTTGGTACAACATCACCGAGGCACTTGCTAATAAACTCGCTCACCGAATCAGCGTATACATCAATGTTTTTGTTCGACGCTATCGGAACATATCACAGTCCACGTGATCGAAGCAATCTTGAAGCGTGGAATCAGATTGGTTGGACCAGCGTTGAACAGACCTGAGCATGGGCGTTTCCTGTTTTACTTTCTGTCTATAGGCTGGGAGCAACAAATTGGAGAAGTGGTCAGATTTGCCGAAAGGAGGGCGAGGGAGGGCTTTGTATGCGTCGCGGAAGTTAGAGTAACAAAGATCCAGGGTTTTCCCAGCCCTAGTCGTGCATTCGATATGCTGATAAGATTTAGGGAGCCTTGTTTTCAGATTAGCCTTTTTAAATTTCCCAGCTACAATAAATGTAGCCTCAGGATATGTGTTTTCCAGTTTACATAGAGTCCATTGAAGTTCTTTCAGGGCCGTCGAGGTGACTGCTTGGGGGGGATGTACACGACTTTGATTATAATCGAAGAGAATTCTCTTGGTAGATAATGCAGTCGGCATTTGATTGTAAGGAGTTCTAGGTCAGGTGAACAAAAGGACTTGAGTTCCTGGATGTTGTTATGATCACACCATGACTCGTTAATCATAAGGCATACACCCCCGCCCTTCTTCTTACCAGAGAGATGTTTGTTTCTGTCGGCGCAATGCGTGAAGAAACCAGGTGGCTGTACTGACTCTGATAGTGTATCCCGAGTGAGTCATGTTTCTGTGAAACAGAGAATGTTACAATCTCTGTCTCTCTGGAAGACAAAATGCTTGTTCGGATTTTGTCTACCTTGTTGTCAAGAGACTAGACGTTGGCTAGTAGTATACTCGGGAGCGGTGCGCGATGTGCCCGTCTACGGAGCCTGACCAGAAGACCGCTCCGTCTGGCCCTTCTGCGTCGCCGTTGTTTTGGGTCACCTGCTGGGATCCGATTCATTGTCCTAGGTGATGGACCAAACAGAGGATCCGCTTCTGGAAAGTTGTATTCCTGGTCGTAATGTTGGTAAGTTGACGTTGCTCTTATATCCAATAGTTCCTCCCGGCTCTATGTAATAAGACTTAAGATTTCCTGGGGTAACAGTAAGAAATAATACATTAAAAAACTAAATACTGCATAGTTTCCTAAGAACGTGAAGCGAGGCGGCCATCTCTGTCGGCGCCGGATGTAGTTTATATACACTATATAGCAGTGGCGTGCCATGGGCCTGAGGCCTGGGCCTTCAGCGAGGTCCTACACAGTCCCACCCGAATTAATCCACCACTTATTACCATCATTTTGATGCCATGGCTCTAGACACTACACATTTAGACGGAAACGCAATATAACCAGGCGTTGCGTCACCTTGAAATTGACATTTTTATTCAGAGAATTGCAGGGGAAGAGTACAATACACTACAGTTCAACTAATAGCCAAGAACATAGTCGAGTGCAACAGAGTTATATTAATATTCTTCTTCTATCCATTTCTGGTCCACAAACTTTGAGCTTTAAGTCCAAAAAAAAAGAAATACAGTTCCTGTTTACCCAAAAACATGACACAATCAATGAGTCTTTTCAATATTTCCCTATTTTTCTTCACCTTTTCATTGTCCGTTGCCCTGCGCGCTTGCTCGTTGAGCTGTAGATCCACTCGGGTGTCCCCAAAAGTTTTCAAAAGCACCATTGCTTGTAAGTGCCCAGCCGTACTTTGGCGTCTCGTTGCTGCCTTGCAAAGCCAGTGTGGCTCCAAACATCAAATCGATCACTTGCAAATAATAGGCATTCCCAGCAGTACAGTTTGCAGTGCTCCTCGGAGCCTGTGAGCCATTGATAGCGCTCGTAGTTGGAACTTTGAAAGTGGCGAACGAACCCCTTTCCCGCCTGTAACAGGCTTTGTAGCGTCTGCGTCGGGCGACCTCTCCTTACAATATCTAACTTTTCTTGAAAAGTTTGTCTTGAGAATGGCGTTATAATTATATCCTCGACCAAATCATATCTTCTCCTCCTTCCGCCATTGTGGGTTGAAAAAACAGCTTAGTAGTATGCGAATTCATTTGTTTATCAAATTCTGTTTCCTAGTTCTGCATAGACCTGCCCATAGGACTTGCCTCTCAATATTGGTAATCCAATCAAAAGACGTGCACGCACTACGCCTGCTAGCTGGCTCCTGTGTAACACTGGAGCCAGCCAGCAGGCCTACAATAGCCAACTCTAAAGCTGATTGGTTGACACTAAATTTTCATTTTCATTCACTTTAAGCTGCAAGCGCCCACACTGTTGATTCTGAAGGCCTGAGGGCAGATTTTAGATCCCTGGCAACACATGATGGCTGAATATGATTGGATAAAAGATCTAACATAAAGACCAGCCCTCCAAATCTCAACCTGGAGCTGAAAGCAGTGCAACCAAGAGGAAAGCTATGAAATGAAGAGTATAACTCTTACTCTGGGGAATAATTTAATAAGCATTTCGCTACAACAAGCATTTCGCATTAACATCTGTTAACCACGTGTATATGACCAATAACATTTGATAACAAGGCAAAGACAGGTTTTAGACATTTTTGCACATAAAAAAAATGAAATATCACATTTACATAAGTATTCAGACCCTTTACTCAGTACTTTGTTGAAGCACCTTTGGCAGTGAATACTTCTTCCATTTACGAATTGATGGAGGTCACTGTGTTCTTGGGGACCTTCAATGCTGCAGAAATGTTTTGGTACCCTTCCCCAGGCCTGTGCCTCGACACAATTCTGTCTCGGAGCTCTACGGACAATTCCTTCGACCTTATGGCTTGGTTTTTGCTCTGACATACACTGTCAACTGTGGGCCCTTATATAGACAGGTGTGTGCCTTTCTAAATCATGTCCAATCAATTGAATTTACCACAGGTGGACTCCAATCCAATTGTAGAAACATCTCAAAGATGATCAATGGAAATAGGATACACCTGAGCTCAATATCGATTGTCTGGATACTTATGTAAATAAGGTATTTCTGTTTTTGTTTTTTTATATATTTGCAACAACTACTGAACCTGTTTTTGCTTTGTCATTATAGGGTTTTATGTGTAGATTGATGAGGAAATGTTTTATTTAATCCATTAATCCAACGTATCTAACTGATGGGATACACAAGCTACATTCCTTGCCAAATGACGACAGGTTTATCATAAATTCTAAATGGACTGGTTGACTGAAGTACAGAAACATGTACTACAGAAACAACATACAACAAGCTGTAGTTTTGAAAAAAATTGCATCCTGTCTAATTTCAGTTTAGGTTTTTGACACTAGCTACCACAGCCACAAAGTGAAACTGTTTATCTTAAAAATGTATTTAAACAAAAATGTGCTTTTTGGTCTTAATTCAAGGTTAGGAATAAGGTTAGCAGTGTGGTTAGGGTTACGGCTTCGGTTTAAATT
Source organism: Oncorhynchus nerka (assembly GCF_034236695.1). NCBI lineage: Eukaryota > Metazoa > Chordata > Actinopteri > Salmoniformes > Salmonidae > Oncorhynchus > Oncorhynchus nerka. The sequence goes on along the minus strand of NC_088397.1, from coordinate 68,385,634 downwards.
CAAATAAGAGAATTTGTAGAAATAGGTGGGGTTTAATACTTTGTGGCTGTGGTAACTAGTGGCGATCCTATGCGAACTGCTAGTGCCATTTAGAATTGGTTAGTCTAGGCTAATAACCCCCCTAAACATAGACAGGTTCCACACTGAAAATATGCAAAAACATTAGTTTGCTAAAGACAGAGCATATTTTCATCAGAATCATTAAGTCTAGGCCTACTCACAAACAGATGTTGTGGCCGTAATTCATCCCCATGCAGTGTTCAATGTGGAATTGTTAATCCATATAGAACATTCCAGAGAACAGGCAGAATAAACTAAATCGAACGTCTGTATATAGAAAAGACAGATTCTGGTTTGTAACCCAAACTGAGCCCTGTTTCAAATTATCACGCTTTTAGAATAACTGTTCCATATGCAAGATGCGCATCACTTCACACTATTCTCTTTTATTCTGTTATGTTACATCATTATTTTACTATAAAATAGGTGTGTCTTGACCAGTAGCTGTGCGTTCACTCCCTACTTGTAGAGAAACGCCAATGCCATCCTCTCTTTCACGTTGATGAAATGGTATATGACTGTCATACAAAAGCTTTTATTTTTTGTTGTCCTACTCTACCTGGCTAAAATGCATGCTTGCTAACCTAACTTCCTTTCATGGGCAACGTTAGCTAGTTAACATTAGCCTTCTACCTTCTACATCTAGCTACATATTGAACTTCCATCTTCTCAGACCAGGGGCAAACTGTATGAATTTATGGTTGGATCTGAATCGCCGTTATAATTGGCCAGTACGGAGAATTAAGTAAAACCACAAGTCCAAATCTCTATTCATGGCTAGTTTAGGAAATGACTAATTTTAGATAGATAGTTAGATAGCCACCGGAGGACAGCAACACAACAAGATGCTCAACGAGTTTCTGTCAATGAGGTATGCTCTCGATGCTATGTGATCGGAATGGAGCCTAATCCAAACTGGCTTCCCTTGGCATTCATGAATACCACTGGTCTTGACTGTGATAAGGGTTCAGGAAATAATAGCATCTTGTCTGTTAAATTAACAAAAAAGCCTATCCCATTGCACAGCCATAAACTTCAACAAGCAAGGTTACTACCTTTTTGAAGATTGTGTTCCACGGTATAACATAACCAGTTGATAAAACAGTTTTAATAAATAAGTCTTAAATTGAGCTTTTTTTCTTTTTATTGGCTGAGTATATTGGGTCAATTAGGATTCATTATCTGTAATGGTTATGATAAATTGGGCCTTGTTTCTCACTTTTGGCATATAGATAAATGCACACACATTTTTTTAGTTTTCTAAAAAATATATATATATATTTTTTATCTGTACTTCAGGGGAGAAATCATGCGAGTACTGGAACAGTAAAAATGTCAAATGCCCATCCCTACAGGGAAATATATTTGTAAAAATGTAAGTGCGGACATCAGTGAAGACCAAACGCGACCTGCGGGCCAAAATGTATTTGACACCGCTTGCCTAGATAGATAAAATCCCAAATCCCCACACTTTCTCCACATTTCCCAAATTCACATGGCAATTCTCATATTTTGGAGATTCCCGGAAGTTGGCCAGTTTATCCGGGTAGACTAATGTTGTTTAGTCATTAGACTGAGAGATGGCCTTTTTACAGGAATCTGCTTCTGCCAGATGCTCATTAAACACCAAGCAATATCACAGGGTCAAAAGTGCTCCTCTGCTGTCAGGAAGTCGCATTTTCCTTATTTCTTAGGTCGACAGCGGCTTACCCTCCGTGAATTGATTTACCATCTCTAGTGTGTGTGTGTGCGCGCGTGTCTACACATTTTGTTTCCTCACAGGTCTGGAGAGAGACAAGTTTGACAACAAGACGGTGACGTTTGAGGAGCACATCAAGGAGGAGCACAACATGTGGCACTACCTGTTCTTCATAGTGCTGGTCAAAGTGAAGGATTCCACAGAGTACACTGGCCCCGAGAGCTACGTCGCTGAGATGATCAAGGTGACACACACACCAGGCCTGAGCTGGTAACATTTCCCATGTCAGACCACAATGTCTAATATGTAATGTGATACAGCATAAGCCCAGGCCGTCCCCATTACCCACTGACATGAGTGCATAGGGTACACTACATCCTGTCCTGGGGGGAGACTGAGGTTTGTAGGGTGCATGTAGGGCCATAGAGTTGCTGTTTGTGTGTTCTGGTAAATCCCTTAACTAGTTGCTGACCTTTACTAACTGTGTGTACGTTGTGTGTATTGAGTCAGAGAGGAGAATGTGACACTCGCGGGCACATACACCTCCAATGTAGCTATTTGCCCTTCCACCCTCAACTGACGGAGATAGCATGTACACACTGAATGTCACTGACCGACTGAATGACAAACGCTCTGGACGACACACACACCCAGTGATCTCACTGGATGAGACAAACAGAAAGGCAGAGGGGTAAGACTTACACATGAACTGTTGTCTAACCCTAAAACAGATTAAGCTGTGATACGAGGCACAATGATAGCACTAGAAAAGGGAATGGGTTTCATTTTTGTATTCAACAATGATAAACCTGAGATGCCAGGAGAGTCATCTCTTAAAGAGTCTTAATTTTTGCTGTTCGGCCTTGTTATTTTGGTAGCAATCATGTCATCATACTGGTCTGTGCAGTTTGGTGGTGTTAGCAGTTGATGTTACTCTTCAATAGCACAGACCCCAAAGAAAATCAGGGGGAGAAAAATAGGTTTATTCAAAGAGGACAAATCATAGATGTTATGCTGAGCGGTAGATGTTCATTCTCCCCTGTCCTCAGTGAATCTCTCCTTAATGATTCTCTCCACAGAACAAAGGGACAGGATGTAGTTTTATAACCCAGCCCTAGCCTGTGGTTGACCAATAGGAATTCCTTGCAATAAATCTGGGCCAATAGCTAAATAACAAGTATCCTATTTCAGGTTCAATGTATAAACAATTTGGAACAATGAGAACTTGCTTTGTTGCTATGAGTCCCAGACTGAAATTCCTCCCATGTCTCATTGATCATTAATCCCCTATTACAGAAAAAACACTTTCCATTGATCGTTTAACTTTTAGTCCTCTATTGACCTCTCGTCCTCTGTGTTGTGTATTTATCGTCGAAATATTCTTCCAGTGTCCTAGTAACACAAATACAAGGGAGGATTGCAACGCTAACAATCCCTGGCCTTTTTCTTATGTTTCAATGCAAATAAACACACTTCGGGGCATCAATCACTTTCAGTGTTTTGAGTCTTCCTTTTTTGCTGATCGTTTTCTTTGATATCCATCACCCCCTCCTCAAAGCCATTGGATATCATTATGTTTCTATCTATTCTTCCTTTGTTTACCTACGCAAGTCAATTAAGATACATTTATTTTATCTTATTTTACAGGAGCACAATCTGGACTGGTTCCCGCGGATGCGTGCGATGTCGCTGGTGAGCAGTGACGCGGAAGGCGAACAGAACGAGATCAGAAATCTGCAAGAGAAGCTGGAGTCAGCCATGAGGCTGGTATGCAATCTGTCTGGACAGCTCACGGAGCTCAAGGAGCAGGTGAGTCTCATCTGCACAGACACACAGACAGATGTCTGTCAAATCACACCTTGGCTCCCAACAGCTAATTGGCAAGGTGCTCATGTAGTTCTGAGATGATTGGATTGGTGAAAAGCAGTATGGGAGAAATTCCACCTAGCCTATTAGAAGGCAAGATGGAGCGATTTTTCTTGCTTACTGAGCCCGATGCAAGAAGGCAACAAGAGCCAGCCGGTGCTGAAACTGAAGTGATTGATGGATTGTAGCTCATCACCGCCAACACTAGTTCTGGAATGTAATTACATGCTAGCATGGCTAGTGGCTAACATTAGCCAGCTCGAGTTAGCATACGAACTCTGTAAGTTCTCCATACGACTTTGACAATTGTTCATTGTGGGTTGTCCCAAAGATATATATTTTTTCCTAGACTAAATGTAAAAAAAAAAAAAAGTGTAGATAACCAGACCGTGACTAAAACTAAGCCAGTAAGACTTTGACCACACTGTTGTTATTTTGGAGAGAAAAACTATTTTTTCGTACCCTTTAAACTGATCCAATCCTTTTATGTTTACAAGTGCCTATGAGTAGGAGCTTTTAAACTGATCCAATCCTTTTATGTTTACAAGTGCCTATGAGTAGGAGCTTTTAAACTGATCCAATCCTTTTATGTTTACAAGTGCCTATGAGTAGGAAACTTTCCTTTTATGTTTACACCTATGATAGGAGCTTTTAAACTGATCCAATCCTTTTATGTTTACAAGTGCCTATGAGGAGCTTTTAAACTGATCCAATCCTTTTATGTTTAGTGCCTTTTTTTAAACTGATCCAATCCTTTTATGTTTACAAGTGCCTATGAGTAGGAGCTTTTAAACTGATCCAATCCTTTTATGTTTACAAGTGCCTATGAGTAGGAGCTTTTAAACTGATCCAATCCTTTTATGTTTACAAGTGCCTATGCGTAGGAGCTAGGGGTCATTTTGAATTGAGCAGAAGGTATGTCAGATTCTCTCACTGCTCCAGGCTGTTGAGTGGTTGTGGAGAAAGGTTTGTGGGGTTGGCTGTGATGGGTGGGGTGGGCCCAGGGTGGGTTCACAGATTTGTTGAGAAATATGCGGCAGCTGGGCTGTGTGTGGAGGAAGGGGCTGGCAGTTCATGAGTTCAAAGGGTCAACAATGGTCTATGTCAAAGCTTGCCACAGGAAACTTTCTGTGGGTGTGTGTCTCAGTGCATTCATCAGTAAGTGTGCAGATTTTTGTGCGCTTCTCCATGTGTTTGTTATTGGGTGTGTACTGTGTTTATTTGAGGTTGAGATCAACACTCTTCCCCCTTTCGGTAGATGACAGAGCAGAGGAAACAAAAGCAGAGGATTGGACTCCTGGGCCACCCCCCTCACATGAACGTCAATCCCCAGCAGCCAGCCTGAGGAGAACCGTGGGGTGGGTACCACCTCCTCCACCCAGGACCCTTACCCAGGACCCTAACCCAGGACCACTCACATGAAGGAGATCCTGACATTACAGTGCCTTCTTCTGACAGTCAATGTAGTGTACAGGAGTATGCCAAAGTGTGTTTGTACAGTAGTAGTGTGCCTGACTCATGGGCTTTAGAGAGTGAGTATGTACAGTATGAAGGAATTTGTGTGTAGAATGCCTTAATGAACACTTAGTGTTTATGAAACTAGTGCACATTAGGAGATGGGGCATATGCATGTAGTGTACGTGAGTGTGTCTATGTACTGTGCACACGAGTTTGAGTGGGTGGATGAGGAATGTATGGAGTGTGCAAAAAGTGCCCCTGGACTTGAGAAGAAGGAACCAGTCATGTAAGTTTAGGTTGTAAAAATTACTCAAGTGAAAATGCCTTAGGTTGTCTTAATACCCTTAATGCCTTGTCCATCTTCCTTGCCACTTTGAATGGGTGACAAAGGTTCTACTCCCCCATTGGTCTTGATGTATTTGGTGAACTTGAAGTCTCAGCCAATTGCAACACAAGACTCTTGAGACACAACACTCTCGTGTTGAAGGACACTTCCCTCTTTTTTATATATTTGTAACCTGGCAAACAGTATTTCATATCTTATTTTTGTACGAGGTGCAATACCAATACTTTACGATATGCAACCACAAAGATGTTTAATCTGTACATAATATCTGTTGGAGATGGTGTGAGTTTTTTTAGATGGCTTTGTTATTTTATTTATATACAGTGCCTTCAGAAAGTATTCATACCCCTTGACTTATTCCACATTTTGGAATAAGTCAAGGGGTATGAATACTAAATTCTAAATGGATTGTTTTTGTTTTTCTTACCCATCTGCACACAATATCCCATTATGACAAAGTGAACATTATTTTAGACATTTTAGCAAATGTATTGAAAATGAAATACAGAAATATCTCATTTACATAAGTATTCACAGTCCTGAGTCAATACTTTGTGGGAGCACCTTTGGCAGCGCTTACAGCTGTAAGTCTTTATGGGTAAGTCTCTTAAGAGCTATCCACACCTGGATTGTGCAACATTTGCCTGTTATTCTTGTAAAAGAAATATCAAGCTCTATCAAATTGGTTGTTGATAATTGCTAGACAACCATGCTCAGGTCTTGCCTTTTTGGTAAGCAACTCCAGTGTAGATTTGTCTGGTAGAAAGCAGACTGAACCAGGTTTTCCTTTAGGATTTTGCCTGTGCTTAGCTCCATTCCATTCATTTTTTATCTTGAAAAACTCCCCAATCCTTAACGATTACAAGCATACCCATAACGTGATGCAGCCACGACTATGCTTGAAAATATGGAGTGGTACTCAGAAATGTGTTGTATTGGATTTTCCCCAAACATAACTTTATTCAGGACAAAAAGTGAATTGCTTTATCAGTTTTTTTGCAGTATTACTTTAGTGCCTTGTTGCAAACAGGATGCATGTTTTTGAATATTTATATTCTGTACAAGCGTCCTTATTTTCACTGTGTCAATTAGGTTGGTATTGTAGAGTAACTACACTTTGTTGATCCATCCTCAGTTTTCTTCTAGCACAGCCATTAAACTCTGTAACTGTTTTAAAGTCACCATTGGCCTCATGGTGAAATCCCTGAGTGGTTTCCTTCCTCTCAGGCAACTGAGTTAGGAAGGACGACTGTACCTTTGTAGTGACTGGGTGTATTGATAGACCATGCGCAAATGCATATTCAATCTCTGCTTTTAAACCATGTGTACCCATCTACCAATAGGTGCCCTTCTTTGCGATTGAAAAAACTCATGGTTCTTTGTGGTTGAATCTGTGTTTGAAATTCACTGCTTGACAGAGGGACCTTCACCATAATTATATGTGTGTGGGGTACAGAGATGAGGTAGTCATTCAAAAATCATGTTAAACACTATTATTGCACTCAGTGAGTCCATGCAACTTGTTAAACACATTTTTACTCCTGAAGTTGTTTAGGCTTGCCATAAAGGGGTTGGATACTTATTGACTCGAGACATTTCAGCATTTTGTAAAAAGAATAATTGAAAACATAATTCCCCTTTGATATTATGGGGTATTGTGTGTAGGCCAGTGACAAAAAAATCTCAATTTAATCCGTTTTAAATTCCGTCTGTAACACAACAAAATGGGGAAGAAGTCGATGTCTGAACACCTAAGTCGCTGTATTTCAATGGCCAAATAGAATTGTGACCACCTTTAAGACTTATTCCAATATTTTTTTGACCAATAATCTACAAATGAGACAATAAAGACAGTATTTTTGTGAAAAGAAAACTCAACACAAAAGTCCATATGCACAGCATGGGTATCATGCTAAAGCCAGCAGTGTTGGTTTTCAAACACATGAGTTTGTGTGCATATTATCCGTACTATACAGTGCATTCGGAAAGTATTCAAAAAGTATTTGACTTTTTCCACATTGTTACGTTACAGCCTTATTCTAAAATGGAATAACTTTTTTTTCCTCATCTACACACAATAACCCATAATGACAAAGCAAAACATCTTTTTTTGCAGATTTATTACAAATACAAAAACTGAAATTACATTTACATACGTATTCAGATCCTTTACTTAGTACTTTTGGCAGCAATTACAGCCTCGAGTCTTCTTGGGTATGACGCTCCAAGCTTGGCACACCTGTATTTGGGGAGTTTCTTCTCTGCAGATCCTCTCAAACTCTGGCAGGTTGGATGGGGAGCATTGCTGCACAGCTATTTTCAGGTCTCTCCACAGATGTTCGATGGGGTTCAAGTCCGGGCTCTTGCTGCACCAGTCAAGGACATACAGAGACGTGATCTGAAACCACCCCTGAGTTATCTTGGCTGTGTACTTATGGTCATTGTCCTGTTGGAAGGTGAACCTTAACTCCAGTCTGAGGTCCTGAGCACTCTGGAGCAGGTTTTCATCAAGGATCTCTCTCTGTACTTTGCTCCATTCATCTTTGCTTCAATCCTGGCTAGTCTCCAAGTCCCTGTATCTGAAAAACATCCCCACAGCATGATGCTGCCACCACCATGCTTCACCGTAGGGATGGTGCCAGGTTTCTTCCAGACGTGACACTTGGCATTCAGGCCAAAGAGTTCAATTTAGGTTTCATCAGACCAGAGAATCTTGTTTCTCATGGTCTGAGAGTCTTTCGGTGCCTTTCGGCAAACTCCAAGCGGGCTGTCATGTGCCTTTTACTGAGGAGTGGCTTCCGTCTGGCCACTCTACCATAAAACCTGATTGGTGAGTTGCTGCAGAGATAGATGGTTCTCCTTCTGGAAGTTTCTCCCATCTCCACAGAGGAACTCTAGAGCTCTGTCAGAGTGACCATCGGGTTCTTGGTCACCTCCCTGACCAAGGCCCTTCTCCCCAATTGCTCAATTTGGCCTGGTGGACAGCTCTAGGAAGAGTCTTTGTGGTTCCAACCTTCTTCCATTGAAGAATGATGGAGGCCACTGTGTTCTTCGGGACCTTCAATGCTGCAGAAATCTTTTCGTACCCTTCCCCAGATCTGTGCCTCGACACAATCCTGTCTCGGACTTGGTTTTTGCTCTGACATGCACTATCAACTGTGGGAACTTATATAGACAGGTGTGTGCCTTTCAAATCATGTCCAATCAATCCACCACAGGTGGACTCAAAGTTGTAGAAACATCTCAAGGATGATCATTGGAAACAGGGTGCACCTGAGCTCAATTTCGAGTATCATAGCAAAGAGGCTGATTGCTTATCTAATTAAGGTATTTCTATTTTTTTTATGTTTGATACATTTGCTAAAAATTTAAAATTAAATACGTTTTTACTTTGTCATTATGGTGTATTGTGTATAGATTTGAGGATTTTTTTTTATTTAATTCATTTTAGTATAAGGCTGTAATGTAACAATGTGGAAAAAGTCAAGGGGTCTGAATACTTTCCGAAGACATTGTATATGTTTATTTTCTTATATTCTAATTTGAAGTTATCTGATCATTCCCAGGAAGCTTTTAGGATGAGGACCTAAGGTTACTGTTTGAGGTCATATTTGTGATGTCATATGATATCCCAAGGTTCCTGTAGCATATTTCCCTGTTTGTACTGTGTATATCCCCTGTAGATGGTTCTTGTGAGCATTATGAGGGAGGGTGTAGAAGGAGAAAAGACAAGGAGTCACACTGAAGGAGTCAACACATTGGTATTGCTTATGTCATACATTGGGAGCACACTAAACACCTAAGTGAGAACCTTGTTTTGATATGTTGGCTCTGAATTACATTCTATATTTACATCCATTTCTGCTATCTAATCTTTCAGCACTGATTATTATGTTATTATTGCTTGTAGCACATGAATGAATTAAGTTTACTTGTCACTTTGTTTGGTGAAGGGCCTTCCGTGAAGAGAGGTGTCCTGGTTTGATTGCAGTGTTTATGTAAAGAAATCCACAGAGTACTAATATAAAAGATTTGGAGTGCTGTTTGACCAAAGTTTCTTTCAAACCTACTATATAAAACATGCTGTCTGAAATTTACATTCCATTCTTTAAAAGTCTATTCATTAAAGATGTGTTAGACGTTCAGGGGTGATTTTTCCATCTGTATGGGTTGTAACACCACAGAGAGAATACTTGTGATATGGTATACACAGAATCAGTATATCAGAATCTAATGATTGGTGTCCCCCAAGGATAAATATGGTCCATTTACTTTTTTTTTAACTTTATAGGTCAGGAGTTTTTCCTGAACACTTGATCTAACCAGGGAAAACTCTGGGCCCCATATCCTATAACTAGGTCCCAGAGTTTGCCTTGGTCAGATGACATGTATGGGAAAACCCCACTAACATAAGCATTTTCGATGACATACTATAGCACATACATCAGCTTTTAATAGATGAAAGATACATAAGGATGAAGCTTGTATAATTAGATATAGAAGTTAATGAGGCGTCACCCACGGCCACGGGCCAGAATAATGTATGCTGTTAAATGTGTATCATGTGATGCACGTGACTGGTTTTCCACTTATGACTAGAGTAGTTCCATTCATGCAGGGTGCTGCCCACTGCAGCTGGAGCTGAATGAGTCGTCTGACATACAGGAAGCAGGGGAATGCCACAAGACAGTGTGAAATCTCCTCTCGAGGCTCTCACACAGTCCCATTATAACAATTGAAAAAATATATATATATATATATAAAGCAATAAATTATTACAGATGGGGGAAAATAGGCTTGAAACATGAGGATCTCCTTTTTCTCAGGATGGAACATAACCTAGAGAGTTCAAAGGGGTATTAATGGGTGTCCCCATTATAAGGTAATATAGTTCTTGTGGTCAGTCAGGTACGTGCCATCACCATGGCACCTGGACCAGTCATTAGGTAAGTGTTCTGTTACCACAGCACCTGTTGTCAGGTGGGTGTCCTCTTACCCCATTCAGACAAACATCCCCAAAGCATTACCGGTTGCTATTCTCTAAGGCCCCGATTCCAACCCAGTTAAGCGCACATAAATGTAACATAATTCCCTTTTTATGCACTTTGCTCTCAATGTATATTCTGACCTTGAACTTAAGCATGATAACAGTGTGCTATTCACCTGCTATTTGTTTTGGGTGGAGATTGAATAAATGAAGGTGGGGAAGAGGTGGGTACAAATGCCATATTCTGACCTTGACTTAATGCCATATTAATGCTACCGTCTTTACACACATGAGAAAACCATGAATAAGCAGTTCCAAGTGAAAAAAAGCATCTACTGAATTTTTTTCCAGATAGAAATAACACCATTCCCCATGCACTGTAATTTACAACTTGAAATAACTATTGATAACCGCTAGATAAAGGAGTAGTCTGTTTGGCTAAGGGAATTGTAAATATAAATGACACTTGTTTTAGATATATTTTACCTTTATAATCGCTGGAGACATGTGAAACCAATCATATGGCAGCCAACTGAAGCATATTAACATAGGAAACCATCCCACAGTAAAGTTTATGAAATCCTGTGCCATTATGTGGAATTTAAATTGTACAGCCTTTTAACTTGCAGGAATGGGTAGTCTCAAATGTCTTAAACATCATGATCATTACACAGGTGTGCCTTGTGCTGGGGACAATTAAAAGCCACTGTGAAATGTGAAGTTGTCACACAACACAATGCCACAGATGTCTCAAGTTATGAGGGAGCGTGCAATTGGCATGTTGACTGCAGGAATGTCCAACGGAGCTGTTGCCAGAGCATTTAATGTTAATTTCTCTACCATAAGCCACCTCCAACGTTGTTTTAGGGAATTTGCCAGTACATCAAACCAGCATCACAACCGCAGACCATGTGTAACCATGCCAGCCAAGGACCATGACATCCGGCTTCTTCATCTGTGGGATCATCTTGTGACCAGCCACCCAGAAAGCTGATGGAACTGAGGAGTGTTTGTCTGTAAGAAAGCCCTTTTGTGAGGGGAAAAACAAATTCTGATTGGCTGGACTTGGCTCCCCAGTGGTTGGGCCTGGTTCCCAAGTGCAAGGGCCTATACCCAGTCATGTGAAATCCATAGATTAGGGCCTAATACATTTATTTTAATTGACTGATTTCCTTATATGAACTGTAACTCAGTAAAAAAAAAATGAAATTGTTGCACTTCGCATTTATTTTTGTTCAGTATATATATTTTTTAAAAGGGGTTAGGCGAATTAAATCGTTATGGAGCAGAGCGCAAACCAAACAATAACAAACCTGACTCATGGCGCAATACTTGGCCGTGGTTGAAATGGACAAGGGTATAAGCCTACTATTGTAAACTATTCTCCCTATTATAATTCTATGTACACTAATCTTCCAACATTACCATTGGTTAAAGAACTGAATGTGGCAACTTTCTGAATGACTCAAACTACTGATTAATCAATATATGTAATGCGTAAAGGCTCTCCAAACCTTTTTTTAATGATTTATACATGTAGGCCATCATTGTAAATAAGCATTTGTTCTTAACTGACTTGCCTAGTTAAATAAAGGTTAAATAAAAATAAATACGTACTTTCATAACCTTAAAATGTGGCTTAATAATCTACAAGAACAGAGTATTTTTAAATCTACCAGTTGGTGCTGAAACAGTGAAGAATATGGATATATTTAGATGGTTTTCTTTCATTGATCCCTATTTTCTGAACCTGTACTCTTTATGTATTCTAGTCTTTTGACAAAATTCTAATTGAAAGTACACTGTATTTAAAGGGCTGGTTTAAGATTAATGCACTGAAAACCCATTTGAATGAAAACTCCACAAGAAAATCTGTTCTCCAGCAAGTGGAACAGTTTTCAGCTGTTGAATTACATTTATTCAGTGCGCGCAAGGGAACCACACCTGAAACCTACCTTTTTAAAGGTAAATCTGAATCTGAATACCAACTAATGTGTAAGAAAGGCATAATTTCCTAAATCAGAATTGAGCCCTAAGGGGGAATTCCGACCTGAGTTAAGCATGAGTAAATGGAACGTAATTCCCTTTTTATTCCTATTCTGACCTTGGATTTAAGCATGAGAATAGCATGCTATTCAGCCGCCGCTCTTCATTCAGGGTGGAGGTGTATTCTGATATTTAATTCCACCACCTTTACCCATGAGGGAATCATGAATAATGTTGAGCGAACCTGCCAGTTGAAAAAAAGTTGAAAAAGCATATATTTTATTTTTTTCTGATAGACATAAGAGCAGTCTCCATGCACTGTAATTTATAAATTGATAATAGGTATTGATAAGAGCTAGGTAAATGTATAATCCATTTGAAGAATAGTATTGTAAATACACATAGCAATTGTTTTAGGTGATTTTTCCTTACGATCCCTGGAGACTAATGTGAAACCAGTCATGGAAGCGAACTGCAAATCTGTATTTATTTATTGCCACCCCTTTCCCACAGTGAAGTAGGCTATAAATATCTTTTCCACAGTGAAGTAGGCTATAAATATCTGTGACGTTATTCCACATTTTAATTGCATGACCTAATAATTAAATTGACCTAAATAATCTACAAACTCAAGAGTATTTTTAAATCTACAGTAGGTGCTGAAACAGAGAAGAATACGCATTTACAGTGAGCTTCAAAAGCACTGGGACAGTTCCAAATGTTTTGTTGTTTTGGCTCTGTACTCAAGCACTTTGGATTTTAAATGATACAATGACTATGAGGTTAAAGTTCAGAATATCAAGTTTAATTAGAGGGTATTTTTATCAGTATAGGGTGAACCATTTAGAAATTACAGCACTTTTTGTACATAATCCTCCCATTTTAAGAGATCAAAAGTATTGGGACAAATTCACTTGTGTGTTCACTAATGTAGTAAAATGTTCATTATTTGGTCCCATATTCATAGCACGCAATGATTACATCAAGCTTGTGACTCTAAACATTTGCTGTTTGTTTTGGTTGTGTTTCAGGTTATTTTGTGAGTTTTATGCCCAATAGAAATGAATGGTAAATAATGTACACTCGTGGAAAAAACCCTGGAAAGTGGCCTTTTTTTGTTGTTGACAGATGGATATGTGTTGGGGAATAATTATAATTAGTTGGGTAACATAGATCAGATGTTTTATTTTCATTATATGCTTGTTAGTTACTTCTCATCAGAATGTCTATTTTTGGATAATACTGTTGGCCGGTTGCAGTTATCTGTTCTCTGTCATGGGGTCAGTTACTGTAAACATATCTTTTAAACCATGTTAAAGGATGATTGAGGGGGAACCAATTATCTCTTGGCTCCACAATGTCTGTGTGCCAGACACTGTGTCTCTGTGATCTTGTCCAGGAGGGGTGTATTTGATATATGCCTGTTGATGAGGTTTTATTTTATGGTCCTGAGAGCGAGATAAGAACATAGTTTAGGAGACAAAGCTGAACGATAATTTATAGCCAATGCTGTCTGGCTATGTGTCTTTGCTATAAAGGATCTCAGTTGCAATGTGTAAGGACTCTCAGAGAATTCATTTATAGACACTGAATTGATCTGAGAGTCACAGGGTTGTGATGGAGCTCATATAATTAAAGATATACTTTATGATAATGTGTGTGGTTTGCTCTCATGATTTGGTAAATACAGGAAATTTCCACTACATATGTAATCTTCACTTCAACACTATTGACAGATAAAGGAAACCTAATTTAACAAATGACACTGAAAGATCATACTTGGCAATCATTTATTAATCAAAAATCAACAGAAATGCAATTTCATAGTGCAGAAAAAATAAGTACATCTCTAGCTTCAATAGCTTGTATTGCCCCCTTTAGATTAAATAACTTAATGTAGCCGTTTCTTGTAACTGTCTATCAGTCTCTTACATCGACTGGGAGGAATCCCCCCCCCCCCCCTCTTCTTTACAGTACTGCTTCAACTGGTTCATGTTTGAGGGCTTCCTTGCATGCAAGGCCCTCTTCAAGACCCCCACAGCATTTCAACAGGATTGAGATCTGGGCTTTACTCGGCCATTCCATAACCCTCTATTTCTTCTTTTTGAGCCATTCTGTTGTAGCTTTGCTTGTGTGTTTTAGATCATTGTCCTGTTGCAAGATCCATGTTCGGTTCAGCATTTTGACAGATGACCTCACATTCTCCTCAAGAATGATCTGGTACAATATAGATTTCATGGTCAATGATGGCAAGTTGGCCAGGCCCTGAGGCAGCAAAGCAGCCCCAAACCATAATGCCACCGCCTCCATGCTTTACAGTTGGTATGAGGTTCTTCTGTTCAAAGGCAGTGTTCCATTTTCACCAAACATGGCATCTGGCAATGCGGCCAAACAACTACACCTTTAACTCATCTGTCCAGAGTACATTGTTCCAGTAGTTTTGGTCTTCACCCAGATGTTGTCTGGCAAACGTCAGTTGTGTCTTGAAATTACTTTTTGAGAGCAAAGGCTTCTTCCTTCCTGACCTCCCATATAGGCCAAGTTTGTGCAGTCTCTTTCTGACTGTTAACTCATGCACTTATACAATGATTGTGGCAAGAGAGGTTTGTAGATCCCTTGATGTTACCCTGGGGTTCTTAGAGACTTCTATGAGCATATTTTGGTCAGCTCTTGGGCTGAATTTGATGGGATGACCTGTCCTAGGTAGATTGCCAATGGTCTGGAATTTTCTTCATTTGTAGATGAGCCGTCAGACAGTGGAATGATGTACTTCAAATTGCTTGGAAATTGATTTGTAACCCCTCCCAGACTCATGGGCATCAATAATATTTATTCTGAGGGCCTCAGGTAGGTATTTTGATCTTAGCATGGTGTGTTACCACACACCCATATGGTTAGGATCAAACCAGTTTCTAATCTTTATGGAAGGCTGGACACTCTCTGAGTTTCTCTCTCTGATTTTCTAATCATTTGCACCTGTTTTTGTGCACTTGATTCTAATTTTAGCAGTTGTATGTGATGGGCTTTTTCCAGATAGAAAAGGGCATTTTTGTTCATTTTAATTGCATAACATTTTTTTTGTGATTTGTTCAATTTGGTTACCTTTATCAATGAATGTGGTGGGAATTTAGCTCAAATATCCATGTGTCTAAATCGGTCAAAAATAAAAGATCACTTTCCAGGGGGTGTACTTACTTTTCCAGGGGGTGTACTTACTTTTTACAAAATGACTGTATTGTGTAATTTTGGAGTCACTTTTATTGTAAATAAGAATAGAATGTGTTTCTAAACACTTCTACATTAATATATTTATACATGTTTTGGGAAAGGGGGATTGGGTAGAAAGTGTTTCAATTGTGCGGTATTTAGCATTCATAAGAGTCTAGTAGCAGAAGTTGTTGTGTGTGTCTGTCTCTGTGTGTGTCATGTGTCATAAAGTGCAGAGAATCAGAGCATGTGGTCAGTCCATTTCAAGTGTTCAGCAGTCTGATGGCTTGTAGATAGAAATGGTCTCTGAGCCTGTTGGTATCAGACCTCATGCTCCGATACCGTCTGCCCTACGGTAAGGGAGTGAATCGCTCGTGGCTGCAGTGTGTGGGGTCCTTGATACTCTAGGCCTTCCTCAGGCACCGTTTAGAGTAGACTTACCCCAAGGCAAACATGACGACTATATTAGCCCGTACAGCTAAACTTTGAAACAACAGACGGCAGGGAGCTCAGCCCACAATCAGCTCCTTTGTCTTGCTGACATTGATGGAGGGGTTGTTGTCCTGGCACCACCCTGCCAAGTCCCTGACCTCCTCCCTATAGGCTGCCTCATCATCGTTGGTGATTAGTCCTACCACCGTTGTGTCTTCAGCAAACTTGATAATGGTGTTTGAGTTGTGTGCAGCGCCGCAGTAGTGGGTGAACAGGGAGTACAGGAGGGGACTAAGCACACACCGCTGACGGGCCCCCGTGTTGATGGTCAGCGTGGCAGATGTGTTGTTGCCTACCATTACTGCCTGGGGGTGGCCCGTCAAGAAGTCCAGGATCCAGTTGCTGAGGGAGGTATTCAGTCCCAGGATCCTGAGCTTGGTGATGAGTTTGGAGGGGAATATGGTGTTGAATGCTGAGCTGTAGTCACTGGACAGCACTCCTACATAGGTATTCCTTTTGTTCAGGAGGGCAGTGTGGTGTGCAATAAAGATTGCGTTAACTGTGGATCTGTTGAGGCGGTATGCGAATTGGAGTGGGTACATGGTGTCTGGGATGATGGAGTTGATGTGAACCATGACCAGCCTTTTAACAGTTCATGGCTATAGATAAAGGTGTTACGGGGCGATAGCCATTTAGGTAGGTTACTTTGGCGTTCTTGGGCATAGGGACTATGGTGGTCTACTTGAAAATGTCAGTGAAGACACTTGCTTGCCAGCTGGTCAGCCAATGCTCTGACTATGTGTCCTGGTATTCCGTCTAGCCCTGCGGATTTGTGAATGTTAACCTGTTTAAAGTTCTTAATCACCTCAGCTACGGAGAGCGAGATCACACAGTCATACGGAACAGCTGGTGCTCTCATGCATGGTTCAGTGTTGCTTGTCTCGCAGCGAGCATAGAAGGCCTTTACTTGTCTGGTAGGCTCGCTCCACTGGGCAGCATGCGGCTGGATTTCCCTTTGTAATCCATGATACTCGTCAGAGGTTGTAGGGGATTTCTTATAAGCATCCGGATTAGTGTCCTGCTTCTTGAAAGCAGCAGCTCTAACCTGTAGCTCAGTGTGGATGTTGCCTGTAATCCATGGCTTCTGGTTTGCAAATAAATTCATAAAAAATCCTACAATGTGATTTTCTGGATTTTTTTTCTCATTTTGTCTGTCATAGTTGAAGTGTACCTATGATGAAAATTACAGGCCTCTTTCATTTTTTTAAGTGGGAGAACTTGCACAATTGGTGACTGACTAAATACTTTTTTACCCCACAATACATACGGTCACTGTGGGGACAACGACGTCGATGCACTTATCAATGAAGCCGGTGACTGATGTTGAAAACTCCTCAATGTTATCAGATGAATCCCTGCACATATTTTAGTATGTGCCATCAAAATAGTCCTGTTTGAGTTTTTGCTTGTAAGCAGGAATCGGGAGGATAGAGTTATGGTCTGATTTGCCAAAGGGAGGGCGAGGAAAGGCCTTGTATGTATTTCTGTGCGTGGAGTAAAAGAGATTAGAGTTTTGTTGCCTCTAGTTGCACAGGTGACATGATGGTAAAAATGAGGTCAATCGGACTTCAGTTTCTCTTCATAAAAATCACTGTCCACAAGAAATGCTGACTCTGGATGAGCATTTTACTTTGCTTATGGTCATATACAGCTCATTCGGGTCCCATTGTTAGGATTATCTGGAACGGAGCTCATCCAATTTGTTCTTCAGTGACTACACGTTCGCCAATAGAACAGAGGGCAATGGCGGTCTATTTGCTCGCCGACGTGGTCTAATCATAGACGGTACAGAGATGGCCGCCTCGCTTCGCATTCTTAGGAAACTATGCAGTATTTTTTTTTTACGTGTTATTTCTTACATTGGTACCCCAGGTAATCTTAGGTTTTATTACATACAGTCCGGAGGAAGAGCAACGTCAATTCACCATCATTACGACCAGGAATATGATTTTCCCGAAGCGAATCCTCTGTTTTGCTCACCACCCAGGACAATGGATCAAATGCCAGCCGGCAAACCAAAACAACGTCGCCGTAAAAGGGGCGGTCTTCTGGTCAGGCTCCGGAGACAGGCACATCGCGCACCGCTCCCGAGCATACTACTCGCCAATGTCCAGTCTCTTGACAACAAGGTAGATGAAATCCGAGCAAGGGTAGCATTCCAGAGAGACATCAGAGACTGTAACGTTCTTTCCTTCACGGAAACATGGCTCACTCGAGACACGCTATCGGAGTCGGTACAGCCAGCTGGTTTCTTCACGCATCGTGCCAACAGAAACTAGCATATTTCTGGTAAGAAGAGGGGCAGAGGGGTAGGCCTTATGATTAACGAGACGTGGTGTGATCATAACAACATACAGGAACTCAAGTCCTTCTGTTTACCTGACTTAGAATTCCTCACAATCAAATGTTGACCGCATTACCTACCAAGAGAATTCTCTTCGATTATAATCACAGCCGCATATATTCCCCCCCCAAGCAGACACAAGGATGGCCCTGAACGAACTTCATTTGACTCTATGTAAACTGGAAACCACATATCCTGAGGCTGCATTCATTGTAGCTGGGGATTTTAACTAATCTGAAAACAAGACTCCCTAAATTCTATCAGCATATCGATTGTGCTACCAGGGCTGGCAAAACCCTGGATCATTGTTATTCTAACTTCCGCAATGCATATAAGGCCCTCTCCCACCCTCCTTTTGGAAAAGCTGATCACGTCTCCATTTTGTTGCTCCCTGCCTATAGACAGAGACTAAAACAGGAAGCTCCCGCACTCAGGTCTGTTCAACGCTGGTCAAACCAATCTGATTTCACGATTCAAGATTGCTTCAATCACGTGGATTGGGATATGTTCTGCACTGTGTCAAACAACAACATTGCCGAATATGCTGATTTGGTGAGCGAGTTAATTAGCAAGTGCATCAGCGATGTCGTATCCACAGCAACTATAACAACATTCCCAAACCAGAAACCTTGGATTGACGGCAGCATTCGCGCAAAACTGACAATGCGAACCACTGCTTTTAATCAGGGCAAGGTGACCGGAAACATGACCGAAAACAAACAGTGTAGCTATTCCCTCCGCAAGGCAATCAAACAAGCTAAGCGTCAGTATAGAGACAAAGTAGAGTCGCAATTCAACGGCTCAGACACGAGAGGTATGTGGCAGGGTCTACAGTCAATCACGGATTAGAAAAAGAAAACCAGACCCATCGCAGACCAGGATGTCTTGCTGCCAAACAGACTAAAAAACTTCTTTGCTCGCTTTGAGGACAATACAGTGCCACTGACACGGCCCGCTACCAAAACCTGTGGACTCTCTTTCACTGCAGCCAACGTGAGTAAAACATTGAAACATGTTAACCCTCGCAGGGCTGCAGGACCAGACGGCATCCCCAGCCGCATCCTCAGAGCATGCGCAGACCAGCTGGCTGGTGTGTTTACGGACATATTCAATCAATCCTTACCCCAGTCTGCTGTTCCCACATGCTTCAAGAGGGCCACCATTGTTCCTGTTCCCAAGAAAGCTAAGGTAACTGAGCTAAATGACTACCGCCCCGTAGCACTCACTTCCATCATCATGAAGTGCTTTGAGAGACTAGTCAAGGACCATATCACCTCCACCCTACCTGGCACCCTAGACCCACTCCAATTTGCTTACTGCCCCAATAGGTCCACAAACGACGCAATCGCAACCACACTGCACACTGCAATAACTCATCTGGACAAGAGGAATATCTATGTGAGAATGCTGTTCATCGACTACAGCTCATTATTTAACATCATAGTACCCTGCAAACTCATCATTAAGCTCTGGACCCTGGGTCTCCGACCCCGCCCTGTGCAACTGGGTACTGGATTTCCTGACGGGCCGCCCCTCAGGTGGTGTGGGTAGGTAACAACATCTCCACCCCGCTGATCCTCAACACTGGGGCCCCACAAGGGTGCGTTCTGAGCCCTCTCCTGTACTCCCTGTTCACCCACGACTGCGTGGCCATGCAAGCCTCCAACTCAATCATCAATTTTGCAGACGACACTACAGTGGTAGGCTTGATTACCAACAACAACGAGACGGCATACAGGGAGGAGGTGAGGGCCCTCGGAGTGTGATGTCAGGAAAATAACCTCACACTCAATGTCAACAAAACAAAGGAGATGATCATGGACTTCAGGAAACAGCAGAGGGAGCACCCCCCTATCCACATCGACGGGACAGTAGTGGAGATGATAGTAAGTTTTAAGTTCCTCAGCGTACACATCACGGACAAACTGAATTGGTCCACCCACACAGGCAGCGTGGTGAAGAAGGCGCAGCAGCACCTCTTCAACCTCAGGAGGCTGAAGAAATTTGGCTTGTCACCAAAAGCACTCACAAACTTTTACAGATGCACAATCGAGAGCATCCTCTCGGGCTATATCACCACCTGGTATGGCAACTGCTCCGTCCACAACCGTAAGGCTCTCCAGAGGGTAGTGAGGTCTGCACAACGCATCACCAGGTGCAAACTACCTGCCCTCCAGGACACCTACACCACCCGATGTCACAGGAAGGCCATAAAGATGATCAAGGACAGCATCCTCCCGAGTCACTGCCTGTTCACCCCGCTATCATCCAGAATGCGAGGTCAGTACAGGTGCATCAAAGCAGGGACCGAGAGACTGAAAAACAGCCATCTCAAAGCCATCAGGCTGTTAAACAGCCACAACTAACATTGAGTGGCTGCTGCCAACATACTGACTCAACTCCAGCCACTTTAATAATGGAAAAATGTAGGTAAAAATGTATCACTAGCCACTTTAAACAATGCCACTTAATATAATGTTTACATACTGTACCCTACATTACTCATCTCATATGTATATACTGTACTCTATACCATCTACTGCATCTTGCCTATGCTGTTCTGTACCATCACTCATTCATATATTTTTATATACATATTCTTCATCCCTTTACACTTGTGTGTATAAGGTAGTTGTTGTGGAATTAGGTTAGATTACTCGTTGGTTATTACTGCATTGTCGGAACTAGAAGCACATAATTTCGCTACACTCGCATTAACATCTGCCATGTGTATGTGACAAATAAAATTGGATTTGATTTGATGCCGCCATGCCTGCCCCTCTTTCGCAATCGCTTCTGCTTTCGTGTCCCAGGAATTAGGGCCTAGTCCAGAGTAAGCAGAATGCCCAGAGCTGCCGACTCGTTGAAGTAGAAATCTTCTTCCAAATCGAGGTTATTGATCACTGTTCTAATGTCCAGGAACTGTTTTCAGTCACAGGGAATGATGGCGGAGACATTATGTACAAAAAAAGTTAAGAAACCCCCCCCCGCACAAAATAGCAGAATTGATGAAGAGCCCGTAAGACTGCTACTATCTACTGCAGCATCGTCTTTTCATCTTAAAACAATCTTTATAGAACAAGGCTCCTGAGTGGCACAGCGGTCTAAGGCACTGCATCACTGCATCACAAGAGGCATCACTACAGTCCCTGGTTCGAATCCTGGCTGAATCACATCCGGCTGTGATTGGGTGTCCCATAGGGCGGCGCACAATTGGCACAGCGTCGTCAGGATTGGCTGGGGTAGGCCGTCATTGTAAATAAGAATTTGTTTTTAACTGACATAGTGATGCACCGATATTACATTTTTGGCCGATACTAATATCCAATATTTAACTTGTCAAAAAAACGATACCGATAACCGATATAACATTTTTTTGCAGCCTTTTAAGCTTCGAAACCAGGCTGTATCACATCGGACCGTGATTGGGAGTCCCATAGGGCAGCACACAATTGGCCCAGCGCCGGCCGGGGTTGGCCGTCATTGAAAATCATTTGTTCTTTAACTGAATTCCCTAGTTAAATAAAGGTTACACACACCACACTGACCAAAACTTTATTTTGTTGGCATTTATGTATCGTCCCCATCACCAGTAAAACATAATCTAAACCTATTTCTACATTTCCTTGCTGTGCTGTTTCGTTGTTCATTTAATTCTCAACCAGGATTTCATCATACATGTCAAGCAGTGAAGTTTCAGCTCTGTCTGTGGCCGCTCTTCCTTTGTGCGCACTGTCACTGTGTCCGTTTCCATCCTGTCCAGCTGTGTATGTAACATTTCACGTAAACCCTGTTTCTTGTCTGCATCGAAGTAGCGGTCCTGGTATATAGCATCGAGCATGGTGGCGACACATTAAAGAGAGAATGCCACCGAATCGCTTGTTCACAGTCTGTGTCTGTCGCATCTGCTCCTGCAATTCCCTCTACTGCTCCTCCTGTGTATCCTTGACCTACCACTGCTCCTCCTGTGTATCCTTGACTTACCGCCACTCCCCCAGTACCCTCTGTGTGTGTGTGTGTGTGTGTGTGTGTGTGTGTGTGTGTGTGTGTGTGTGTGTGTGTGTGTGTGTGTGTGTGTGTGTGTGTGTGTGTGTGTGTGTGTGTGTGTGTGTGTGTGATTGGAGACAGGTGTGCTGGAGTCAGAGCAGATCCCCACCTGCTGCAACCTGTTCCATAATCAAGACCTCTACAAAAACTCAGCCCTGCCACTTCCACACTGCCAGATCGTAATCTCTGCTCAGTGAGTCTACGTTTCTAGCCGTTCGTTACTATTCAGATCCTGTTGTGCCTGTTTTCCTTGCCTGACGCTATTTTCCTCTCTGCTACAGTTCTGCCCGCTCTGACTCTGTTCCCTGTCTCCAGTCCCACATCTCATCATCCTGCTACTCTGTCCTGGACTCCCCACTCTACTACTCCCTTGGTTCCCCTCCGGACCTGCTTACCCTGTCTTAACCTCTCTTGCTCCAGCCTCATCCTCCGCACCTGGTTTCTAGCAACCCGCCCAAGCTTCCCCTGACCTGCACTCCATCTCCCCTGTGTGTCAATAAATACCTTGATTACTTCATCCCAGTCTCCTCATCTGAGTCTGCTCTTTGGGTTCCCCTGTTCCACTCCGCATAACAGTACGATCTGGCCAAAGAGATGAACCCATCAGACTCTGCTACTCTCCACCAAACCCTCGCCGGCCAAGGCGCCCTGCTCGAGCAATATGACTAGGCCCTGAAGACCCTTCTGGAGTACATCAAGGAGTTTTCACAGAGCCTGTCTGACCTACAGGGCCGACCCTTCGCCCAGAGCTCACAACCAGTTCCAAGTCCTTCTCCTCCACTCCGCGAGCCATTTGTTCCAACTCCCGAGCGGTACGATGTCAACCTCGGAGCTTGCAGAGCCTTTTTGATACAATGTTCACTAGTATTTGAGCAACAGCCCTACTCTTTTGTTAGCGAACGGGCCAAGATTTCCTTTCTGATCGACTGCCTCCATGGAGCAGCGCTTTCCTGGGCCACGGCGGTGTGGGAGAGACATTCCCCCATCTGCTTCTCCTACTCCAGATTCACGGAGGAGATGAAGAAAGTCTTCGACCACCAGGTCTGCGGTAAGTATGCCGCTAAACGACTACTGTCCCTCAGTCAAGGCCCCCATAGTGTTGCTGAGATGGAATGTGAGTTTCGCCACGTTGCGGCTGGAATGAGGAGGCCCTTCAGGGAGCATTCCGGAACTCGCTCATTGAGACCCTCAAGGACGAGTTGGTGTCCAGGGATGAGCCTGATGGACTTAAAGAACTCATCTCTCTCGCTATCCACATCGACAACCATCTCCATGAGCATCAGAGGGAAAAGGTAGGTAGGGTTTCATTCCCCATAACATCTTGCTATAGACCCCCCTCAGCCCCCAGCTGTGTCCTGGACACCATATGTGAATTGATCGCCCCCCAATTATCTTCAGAGTTTGTACTGTTAGGTGACCTAAACTGGGACATGCTTAACACCCTGGCCATCCTACAATCTAAGCTAGATGCCCTCAATCTCACACAAAGGAACCTACCAGGTACAACCCTAAATCCGTAATCATGGGCACCCTCTTAGATATCATCCTTACCAACTTGCCCTCTAAATACACCTCTGCTGTCTTCAACCAGGATCTCAGTGATCATTGCCTGCGTGCCTAATGGGTACGCAGTCAAACGAACACCCCTCATCACTGTCAAACACTCCCTAAAACACTTCAGTGAACAGGCCTAATCTAAACGACCTGGCCCGGGTATCCTGGAAGGATATTGACTTCATCCCGTCAGTAGAGGATGCCTGGTTGCTCTTCAAAAGTGCTTTCGTCACCATCTTAAATAAGCACTCCCCATTCAAAAAATGTTGAACTAAGAACAGAACCCTTGGTTCACCCCAGACTTGACTGCCCTTGACCAGCACAAAAACATCCTGCGGCGTTCTGCATTAGCATCGAATACTTTTCAGGGAAGTCAGAAACCAATATACTCAGTCAGTCAGGAAAGCTAAGGCTTGCTTTTTCAAAAACTAATTTATTTCCTGTAGCACTAATTCCAAAATATTTTGGGACACTGTAAAGTCCATGGAGAACAAGAGCACCTCCACCCAGCTGCCCACTGAACTGAGGATAGGAAACACTGTCACCACCGATAAATCCACGATAATCGAGAATTTCAATAAGCATTTCTCTACGGCTGGCCATGTCTTTCACCTGGCTACCCATACCACAGCCAACATCTCAGCACCCCCCGCAGCAACTTGCCCAAGCCCCCCCCTACTTCTCCTTCACCCAAATCCAGACAGCTGATGTTCTGAAAGAGCTGCAAAATCTGGATCCCTACAAATCAGCTGGGCTAGACAATCTGGACCCTCTCTTTCTAAAATGATCCGCCGAAATTGTTGCAACCCCTATTCCTAGCCTATTCAACCTCTTATGTATCATCTGAGATTCCCAAAGATTGGAAATCTGCCGCGGTCATCCCCCTCTTCAATAGGGACACACTCTAGACCCAAACTGTTACAGACCTATATCCATCCTGCCCTGCCTTTCTAAAAATCTTCGAAAGCCAAGTTAACAAACAAACCCCCGACCATTTCGAATCCCACCACACATTCTCCCCTATGCAATCTGGTTTCCGAGCTGGTCATGGGTGCACCGCAGCAACGCTCAAGGTCCTAAACAATATTATAACCGCCATCGATAAAAGACAGTACTGGCTTTTGACTCTGTCAATCACTGCATTCTTATCGGCTGGCCCAATAGCCTTGGTTTGTCAAATGATTGCTTCGCCTGGTTCACCAACTACTTCTCAGATAGAGTTCAGTGTCAAATCAGAGGGCCTGTTGTCCGGACCTCTGGCAGTCTCTATGGCACAGGGTTCAATTCTCGGGCTGACTCTTTTCTCTGTATATATCAATGATGACGCTCTTGCTGCTCGTGATTCTCTCATCCACCTCTACGCAGACGACACCATTCTGTATACATCTGGCCTTTGGACTGTACTAATAAACCTCCAAACAAGCTTCAACGCCATACAACACTCCTTCCGTGTCCTCCAATTGCTTTTAAATGCTAGTAAAACTAAATGCATGCTCTTCAACCGATTGCTGCCCGCACCCTCCCGTCCGACTAGCATCACTACTCTGGACGGTTCTGACCTAGAATATGTGGACAAATACAAATACTTAGGTGTCTGCCTAGACTGTAACCTCTCCTTCCAGACTCACATCAAGCATCTCCAATCCAAAATTAAACCTAGAATCGGCTTCCTATTTCGCAACAAAGCCTCCTGCACTCGTGCTGCCAAACATACCCTCGTAAAACTGACTATCCTACCCATCCTTGACTTCGGCGATGTCATTTACAAAATAGCCTCCAACACCCTACCCACTAAACTGGATGTAGTCTATCAAAGTGCCATCCGTTTTGTCACCAAAGCACCATATACTACCCACCACTGCGACCTGTACGCTCTCGTTGGCTGGCCCTCACTACATATTCGTCGCCAAACCCACTGGCTCCAGGTCATCTATAAGTCTCTGCTTGGTAAAGCCCTCCTTATTTCAGCTTACTGGTCACCATAGCAACACCTACCCTTAGCACGCACTCCAGCAGGTATATTTCACTGGTCATCCCCAAAGCCAACACTTCCTTTGGCCGCCTTTTCTTCCAGTTCTCTGCTGCCAATGACTGGAACAAATTGCAAAAATCACGGAAGCTGTAGTCTTATATCTCCCTCTCTAACTTTAAGCATTAGCTGACAAAGAAGCAGCTTACTGATCACTTTACCTGCACACAGCCATTCTGTATATAGCACACCCAACTACCTCATCCCCATATTATTACTTACTCTCTTGCTCTTTCGCATCCCTGTATCTCTACTTGCACATCATCATCTGCACTTCTATCACTCCAGTGTTAATGCTAAATTGTAATTATTTCGCCTCAATGGCCTATTTATTGCCTACATTCCTACTCTTCTACATTTACACACACTGATTTTCCCATTGTGTTATTGATCGTATGTTTTTTAATGTGTAACTCTGTTGTTTTTGTCGCACTGGTTTGCTTTATCTTGGCCAGGTCGCAGTTGTAAATGAGAACTTGTTCTCAACTGACCTACCTGGTTAAATAAAGGTGAAATAAATAAAATAAAATCTGTTTTATTACCTTGTCCTCTGACTGCATCCCATCCCCAGGCTCGTCCAGATCCTGAACCCATGCAGCTCGGCCGGGCCCTTCTCTCTCCAGAGGAGAGGCAACGACAAATTAGCGCTAGGAGCTGCCTATACTGTGGCCAGGTTGGTCACTTTGTCTCCACTTGTTCCCTCCGTCCAGCAAAAGAGGGGGCTCGGCAGTAGTGGGGGATATACTGTTGAGCCAAATCGCCTGCCCATCTTCCTCAGACGTCCCGAGCAAGAGGCTATGGAGAGGTACATCCAGGATTCTCTGGCTGCAGGACTTATCAAGCCATCTTCCTCCCAGGTGGGTGCCGGGTTTTTCTTTGAGAAGGAGAAGGATGTGTCACTGAGGCCGTGCATAGACTTCTGTGGGCAGAATAATATCACTGTTATGAACAAGTACCCCTTGCCACACATCAGCTCTGCTTTTGCAGAGTGCCTACCACCTTGTCCGCATAAGAGAGGGGGGGAGTGGAAGACTGCGCTCAACACACCACTTGGTCACTTTGAGTATTTGGTCATGCCTTTTGGACTTACAAACGCCCCTGCTGTGTTCCAGAACCTAGTCAATGATGTAATTGGACACTTCGTTTTTGTCTATTTAGATGACATCCTGATTTTTTTCCAAGGATCCTGAGGCTCACCAGCAACACGTTCTTCAACGGCTTTTGGTGAATAAGCTTTTCGTTAAAGCTGAAAAATGTGAATTCCATGCTGCCACAGTGTCTTTCCTGGGTTATATTATTGCACAGGGACAGTTACATATGGACAATGCCAAGGTCATGGCAGTCAGAGTGAACTACGCCCTCCAACTTGAAGCAGCTACAGCGTTTCCTGGGATTTGCACATTTTTACAGACATGTCATCCGCAACTACAGCTGTCTGGCTGCACCTCTCACCACTCTCACCTCCACCTCCACTCCGTTCCACTGGACTCCTGAGGCAGAGGCAGCATTCCTGGAACTCAATCGAAGCTTCACCTCCGCTCCGGTCCTTACACAGCCCGACCCAGAACTCCAGTTCATCATGGAGGTGGACGCCTCTGACACCAGGGTAGGTGCTGTTCTGTCTTAACGTTCCCCCTCTGATCAGAAGGTCCACCCATGTGTATTCCTTTCACACTCTCACCTGCAGAGAGGAATTTTGACATTGGAAATCAGGGACTCCTGGAAGTTAAGCTGGCTCTGAAGGAATGGCGTCCCTGGCTGGAGGGCTTTGTAAGCCCCTTCATTGTGTGGACGGACCATAAAAACCTGTCCTACATCCAAACCGCCAAACGTCTGAACTCTCGGCAAGCCAGGTGGGTCTTGTTCTCTGGTAGATTCAATTTCACACTCACTTATCGCCCCGTTTCGAAGAATACCAAGCCTGATGCCCTCTCTTGCCAGTTCACCACTGACAACACGGGTACCGAGCCAGAAGCCATTGTGCCATCCACCTGCATCGTTGCCGCCGGGAGATCGAGTCCTGTATCCACCAGGCTCAGCAAAACCAGCCTGACCCGGATAACAGTCCTAGTAATGCTCTGTTTGTTCCAGATTCAGTTTGCTCTGATGTTGTTCAATAGGGCCATTCTACCCACCTCACCTGTCACCCTGTTATGAACCAGACTCTCGCCTTTCTGCGTCAGCGCTTTTGGTGGCCCACCATGGAGAGAGATGTCCGGGTGTTTGTCTCAGCCTGTTCGTTTTGTACCCGGAACAAAACCTCCACAAATCACACCTCCGGTCTGCTCCGCCCTCTTCCCATACCCAGTCGCCCCTGGTCACACATAGCTCTGGACTTTGTCAATGGCCTTCCCCCATCTAACGGTAACTCCGTCATCCTCACCATTATTGACAGGCTTTCCAAAATGGCTAACTTCATTCCCCTCTCCATGCTCCCGTCCTCCAGGGAGACTGCGGACCTGTTAGTATCCTATGTGTGTCGTCTGCATGGCATCCCCACTGACATCGTTTCTGACAGAGGACCCCAGTTTACCTACCAGGTATGGATCCATCCTACCTTCCATGTATCCCTGATTATACCTGTCTGTCCCAGTCCCGTCTCCTGCTGCAGCAGCTCATCGATGACCATCCTGCCTATACGTAGTGTGAGAGTGTGGGAACCCCAAACTGTTTTATGAGGCTTGGGCACCATTCCGGTCTTACTTTAAACAGGGGAGGGGGGTTAAGGTTGATGATGTGCCTATTGATTCTTATTGAATGTGACCTGCAGATGCCTTGTTCATCTTGCCCTGTCAGAGACTAAAATGTAAGCTTGTTTTTCCCTGTTTTTTAAATGTTTTATTTTGTTCACGCTTACAAAAAAATACAAAAAAAGCATTGTAAACTTTATTTTTGGTCCAGTGGATGGTCGGTCTGAGGCCATGACTGTCTGTGAGTGGTTGCATTTTTCCACCTCTATCCCTTGTCTGTTTACAGGAACAATGGTGAGGTGTCTGCTCTGTCCCTGTACTACAGATTGCCCTTTAACCTTGGTAGCCTTTTGTCCGGTGTGTTTAACTTGTCCAAAGTACGGTATCTTTAAAGCTATTCTTTTTTTCTTTTTTCTTGTTGAGTATATTATTTATATTGTTTTGTGTTGTCTTGTGTGGTTAACTGAATAAACAGAGTTTTCAAAAAATAAATGGCAGCAGGTGTATGACAACCAGCACATTCATGAGCATGCAATATGACTTTCCTGTTTCCACTGGAATTGTGATACAGTGAATTATAAGTGAAATAATCTGGCTGTAAACAATTGTTGGAAAAATTACTTGTCATGCACAAAGTAGATGTCCTAACCGACTTGCCAAAACTATAGTTTGTTAACAAGACATTTGAAAAACAAGTTTTAATGACTCCAACCTAAGTGTATGTAAACTTCCAACTTCAACTGTAATTGCTGATTTCTAAAGTAACTTTAATTAACTTATCCTATGCAGCAGAGGTAGCTCTGGGTCTTCCATTCCTGTGGCGGTCATCATGAGAGCCAGTTTCATCATAGTGATTTGGTTTTTGCGACTGCACTTGAAGACACTTTCCAAGTTCTTGAAATTTTCCGAATTGACTGACCTTCATGTAATAATGGACTGTCATTTCTCTTTGCTTATTTGAGCTGGTCTTGCCATAATATGGACTTGGTCTTTCACCAAATAGGGCTCTGTTCTTTATACCACCCCTACCTTCTCACAACAATAGGACAACGACCCTAAGCACACAGCCAAGACAATGCAGGTGTGGCTTTGGGACAAGTCTCTGAATGTCCTTGAGTGGCCCAGCCAGAGCCCGGACTTGAACCTGATTGAACATCTCTGGAGAGACCTGAAAATAGCTGTACAGCGACGCTCCTCATACAACCTGACAGAGCTTGAGAGGATCTGCAGAAAAGAATGGGAGAAACTCCCCAAATACAGGTGTGCCAAGCTTGTAGCCTCATACCCAAGACGACTCATGGCTGTAATTGCTGCCAAATGTGCTTCAAAAAAGTAGCGTGTAAAGGGTCTGTATACTTATGCAAGTGTGAAATTTCACTGGTATGTTTTATTTTTTTGCAAACATTTCTAAAAACGTGTTTTGCTTTGTCATTATGGGGTATTGTTTGTAGATTAACGAGGGAAAAACTATTTCATCAATTTTAGAATAAGGCTGTAACGTAACAAAGTGTGGAATAAGTGAAGGGGTCTGAATAATTTCCGAATGCACTGTAAACCTTTTGTCTTGCCCATTCACCCTCTGAATGGCACACATACACAATCCATGTCTCAAGGCTTAAAAATCATTCTTTAACCTGTCTCGTCTCTTTCATCTACACTAATATGGGATCATAGACATCAATAAGGGATCATAGCTTTCACCTGGATTCACCTGGTCAGTCTATGTCATGGAAAGAGCCACTACTTCCGAGAAACATAGGATATCACAGTTCTTCGGGTCCTGTTGATAGGATAGTGTTGAACGAAGCTCATCTAGTTTGTTCTCTAGTGATTGTATGTCTGCCAATAGAACTGAGGGTAGAGTTTGGGAGCAAAGTTGAGCAGTCAGAAATCCCGCTCATTGCTTATGAAGTTATCCTGTGCTCCATGTCATTTCCAACCGCTCCGCTAAAAACAGCACCAAGCACCCAGGGAAAACTGCCACATCAAATTTGCTCCATTCATTAAAATCACAATTTAACCAACACCAATCTATTTTTGATTGGAAAGATAAGTATTTTAATAAACATGAAAGGGTGAATGCTATTTGGTATTTATTAGGATCCCCGTAAGCCGCTGCAAAAGCATCAGCTACTCTTCCTGAGGTCCACATGAAACATGACATCATACATAGTACAGAACATTATTAGTCAAGGACTGAAATACATACATTTAAAACATCACACACAGCCTACATACAGTGGGGCAAAAATGTATTTAGTCAGCCACCAATTGTGCAAGTTCTCCCACTTAAAAAGACTAGAGAGGCCTGTAATTTTCGTCATATGTACACTTCAACTATGACAGACAAAATGAGGGAAAAAATCCAGAAAATCACATTGTAGGATTTTTTATGAATTTATTTGCAAATTATGGTGGAAAATAAGTATTTGGTCACCTACAAACAAGCAAGATTTCTGGCTCTCACAGACCTGTAACTTCTTCTTTAAGAGGCTCATCTGTCCTCCACTTGTTACCCGTATTAATGGCACCTGTTTGAACTTGTTATCAGTATAAAAGACACCTGTCCACAACCTCAAACAGTCACACTCCAAACTCCACTATGGCTGACTAAATACTGAATGAATGAAATATTTTTATTAAATACTTTTTTCTTTACATAGTTGAATGTGCTGACAACAAAATCACACAAAAATGATCAATGGAAATCAAATGTATCAACCCATGGAGGTCTGGATTTGGAGTCACACTCAAAATTAAAGTGGAAAACCACACTACAGGCTGATCCAACTTCGATGTAATGTCCTTAAAACAAGTCAAAATGAGGCTCAGTAGTGTGTGTGGCCTCCACGTGCCTGTATGACCTCCCTACAACGCCTGGGCATGCTCCTGATGAGGTGGCGGATGGTCTCCTGAGGGATCTCCTCCCAGACCTGGACTAAAGCATCCGCCAACTCCTGGACAGTCTGTGGTGGATGGAGCGAGACATGATGTCCCAGATGTGCTCAATTGGATTCAGGTCTGGGGAACGGGCGGGCCAGTCCATAACATCAATGCCTTCCTCTTGCAGGAACTGCTGACACACTCCAGCCACATGAGGTCTAGCATTGTCTTGCATTAGGAGGAACCCAGGGCCAACCGCACCAGCATATGGTCTAACAAGGGGTCTGAGGATCTCATCTCGGTACCTAATGGCAGTCAGGCTACCTCTGGTGAGCACATGGAGGGCTGTGCGGCCCCCCAAAGAAATGCCACCCCACACCATGACTGACCCACCGCCAAACCGGTCATGCTGGAGGATGTTGCAGGCAGCAGAACGTTCTCCATGGCGTCTCCAGACTGTCACGTCTGTCACATGTGCTCAGTGTGAACCTGCTTTCATCTGTGAAGAGCACAGGGCACCAGTGGCGAATTTGCCAATCTTGGTGTTCTCTGGCAAATGCCAAACGTCCTGCACGGTGTTGGGCTGTAAGCACAACCCCCACCTGTGGACGTTGGGCCCTCATACCACCCTCATGGAGTCTGTTTCTGACCGTTTGAGCAGACACATGCACATTTGTGGCCTGCTGGAGGTCATTTTGCAGGGCTCTGGCAGTGCTCCTCCTGCTCCTCCTTGCACAAACGCGGAGGTAGCGGTCCTGCTGCTGGGTTGTTGCCCTCCTACGGGCCTCCTGCACGTCTCCTGATGTACTGGCCTGTCTCCTGGTAGCGCCTCTATGCTCTGGACACTACGCTGACAGACACAGCAAACCTTCTTGCCACAGCTCGCATTGATGTACCATCCTGGATGAGCTGTGAGCTGCACTACCTGAGCCACTTGTGTGGGTTGTAGTCTCTGTCTCATGCTACCACTAGAGTGAAAGCACCGCCAGCATTCAAAAGTGACCAAAACATCAGCCAGGAAGCATAGGAACTGAGAAGACACGACTCCTTTATTGGGGGTGTCTTGCTAATTGCCTATCATTTCCACCTGTTGTCTATTCCATTTGCACAACAGCATGTGAAATGTATTGTCAATCAGTGTTGCTTCCTAAGTGGACAGTTTGATTTCACAGAAGTGTGATTGACTTGGAGTTACATTGTGTTGTTTAAGTGTTCTCTTTATTTTTTTGAGCAGTGTATGTAAAATGGCGGTGTCTCTTCACAGTCCCCTTTGTGCAGTAAGGTGTTCTTTAATCTCTTTTTTTTAAATTGGTTTTATTGAAAGCTTTAGTTACCTGTAGCCAAGGCTCTATTTAAGATTGTGCTTTCCCTGCCTCTGTTCTGGACCTGTTTGCATGTCTTGTGTTGTATAAAGCGCTCATCACTTCAAATAGGCTGCAGTACATGTCATATTAAACAGCATAACACACTAAATAGGTCAGGAGCCAGACAGGGAGCCTAAGAAGGAACATAAAATATTTTTTTGGGGGTAAATTATTTCATTTTTTTTAAGGCTATAGCCTACAAGAAATACATTGTGAAGTATTTGCGAGTGCAACACACTAGGCTGGTAGGGAGTCAGGGACATTAAGCGCTCAGCATTTAAAAAACGTTTTGTTGTATTAAATAATTTTAGTCTAAAAATTGCACATATACACTGTGACCTACTAGAATTAAATAAAACATTCAAAATGCCTTATTAGCCTTAGTCTGCATGCCTTTGAATTAATTTTAAGAAACGCAGACCAGTAGCGGAGAATATCCTCTCCATGCTTGCAGAGCCACTGGGGAGTTTTTTTCTATAGGTAGGCCTAAAGGTTTTTCGGCAAAATAACCCAATCAAAATGGAAAGCTCCTTGAAAGTTGGAATATGCCAGGCATATTAGGCCAAAATCAATTATGGCTTATTGTATAGATAATACTACAAAAATTACGGACACTTTTAAGAGATATGTTTTTTAGTTTTAAATACTTTGCTACAATGACACACTTAATTAGCTGCCCACCTCATTCCTTTATTTTAGCATGTGCACATAGTAAGTCATCATGCTTTTTGGATGTGTCTTTTCAGATTCCACAATGTTTCTTTAGTTGTGGACATTACATCACCGCACTTTCTCTCTTGCTCTTGGTCCTCATATTTGTAAATCACCTTGATTTTGCACCCCTACATTTGATCAGTTTCTTTATGAAAATATTTAGGGAACTCCATGACAGTAGCTAAAGCAAGGGGCTATAGCAGCACACAAGTAGACTACAAATGCATGCTGGGCCCGGCATGCCCTGAGCTTTTGACGTGAGCGCTACTTGGAGCGGGTGAAAAGGCCGACAAGTCAGCCTTTGGGAATCTCGCTTCAGTCAAATTGGACACGCTCTGCTCTAGCTCCGGGCAGCATTTGGTAAGATAACACACCCACACTCATCTCCCCTTCCCTGCTCTGTTTTTAGCTACCTTAACAATGTGGGTTGACACACACGTTAATTTAGCGATTTCAGTTCATACATTACACGCATTCTTACCTCCCTGCAGTAACAGTTTGGTATGTTATAAGAACTACGCAGACAAGCTTTCATGTTTAATTTATGTGAAGTTTATTGTACTTATCAATGTTTTGGATGAGCGCTCTGTTTGTTTGTTTCTGTTCCTCTCTCTGTAGCTTCCGGGTATTCTGGAATAAGGACACGAGATATGGCAATCGGGCTGGCTTTGTAGTGACTGTGCAATTGAAGATAGCATGTCAGGACTGATGGGATTATGTAACTGTGTTATATTGCGCTATATTGTATTATTAAAAACCGATTGCTAAGGTTCATTGAAGATAATTCATGATATGTTTAGCTTAGTGGAAAATGTAGGCTTTGATGTTGGTAAGGGGGGCGGGTGGCGTTTTGATTGAGTTGTTGATGGGGCAGCACTGTTTTAGCTGTCCCATAATGTATACTTTTGGTGGCAGTACTGTTTTTCTTCCAGAATCACTATGTAAATAAACACCCTTGCACAGGAGTACTTTTACGGCCATCGTTTTATTTGATAGAGGTTAGGTTTTTCAGTTTAGCCTTCTGGCCTACTCTACGCTACATATGGTGGCAGTAGTGGGATGGCGCACCGCAAATCAGTGAATTCCAAAAAGAGATATAAAGGAACGCCTACAGTTGTGTTCGCAGCAGCATCAACTGTCAGAAAAGGTACCTCAAATTGAAACTGGGTGGAATACGATGGAATCATCCGGCGAAGAAGAGGTCAATGCTGAGAAACTAGGAGCCTGGCCAAGGGGCCAAACACAACCAGAATCGCTTGAGTTGTAGATTGAATCACCAGATACAGACATAAAAGACCAGCCAACTGAAGGAGCAGTTGGAGGACCCGAACCACAACCAACCATGGTAGCCCTTTTCCAGCAACTTTTCACCTACCTTGAGATGAGGGATGAAGAGTTCGAGCAGGAGTTCCGGGGCCTACGATAATCTGTCCTCACAGCTCCTGTCTTCACATTGTTCTGTGTAATTGCTGGGTAATATTTGGGTGCTAAAATCTGTCGTTTTTGATTTAAAAAGAATAAACACGTTTTTTTGTGTGAAGTTGGAGTTCCAGTCAGGCCACACTAGTCGTTGCTCAAATCCATCCTAAATCGTGTTGAGTTTAGTTTAGTCAGCATCCACCAGGCAGGCCTACATGTCAATACCCCTATTATAAAGCCCTACAACATAGGGCTATTAACTTATCATAGTGGTTAAAGTTAAATAATATAATAATTTATTGTATTTACAAATGACATGATTTTGCTTATTGGCATAGGTCTACACTTACGATTAAATTATGTTGTGTATGAGGCAAAAGGTGAATGAGTCCCATGAACAATATAAGGATTGGGATAAGATATCACATTTAACTCCCCATTCTATCAATTCATCGATATATTTGCAAAATTATCCCCATATCAATATTATTGATGTCTTGTTAGTAGTGGATCCTGCGGAGCAGTTTTGGTGAGAAGTGTAGCTCTGTGTTGTAAACTGTAACCTGTCTATATGCTCCTTAGCGGTGGCGCGTATAGTGGTTACCATACAGTTGAGCATGGTGGTACACGAGACCCGGGACTCAGTCCTCCGGTGTGACGTGAATCGACGTCCGCCCCCAGATCCTCCTTATCAGTAGAAATGGGCAGTCCCTCCACCGAGGAGACAGCGGCGTCCAAAACGTGACTCATGTGACAGAGGTAGGTCACTCTGCGAGCGAGAGTCAGAGGGGTTTATTTAACACGTAGCTCTTAGTGTCCTCCCCCACTTTCCCAACGCGCAACCAAGATTAGTGCATCTTCAGGGCTACCTTTTGACTGACTTCGTGATCTCCGGGACAATTTACAGCCATTCGGCGACAAATATAATAATAACAACAATTGAAATATAAAGGAAAATACATTTTCTCTACATATTGTTAATCTCGAGTTAGTAGGAATACTGGACGATTTACTTGTATTACATTTCATATGCATCCTTGAGTGAATACATTGGGAAACAAGCTTGCCCTTTCGTGATTAGTTTGGAGTAGGCCTAAAGATAATGGAAATGGAAAGAATTCAAGAGGCGCAACCCCCTCCCAAGTACCAGCAGGCTGAGCTGTCTGACATGCAAGGGTAAGTTGTTGAGAAAGATACTTGTGCAATGGCCATGCTTGTGCTTGTGCTGTGCCTCTACATAGTGTCACACATTTGTCTCTCTTGACATTGAGTGCGCAACTTCACAAAACTCACATCTCATTGACTGTCTTCTGCCTTTCTTTAGGATGGATTTCCCTATATATGTATACAAATCCCGTCGGGGAATGAAACGAGCAGAGGAATGCAAGGTTGGTAGAAATATTTGTGTTTATTCACTATTTTCATGTGAAATAATACTTTTGAATGTCATTTTATTACAATAAGAATATTGTGATTATACAATATTTAAACTAAACATTGTTTTAAGTCATTCAGTCGGCCTGATCATTCAGATCATGCGGTGACCCGTTTTCCCATCTGATGTGAGGCTTGAAGTCCATGTTAGTGTTGACAGGGCTGCTTGTCAAATTGCTGTAGGTGTTCGGTAACCTCAATATGACTCCACCTAACCTACTTTCACACTCCTGCCTTTAGGAAAACTACAAACTACCTCATCGACTTATTGAGAAGAAAAGGCGAGACAGGATAAACGAGTGCATCGCTCAGTTGAAAGATTTATTACCTGAGCACCTGAAACTTACAGTAAGTTCCTATTTATCTGGAAGTAGCACAGTAATAACTGGTTTATTGTTCACTGCTTGTAGATGTTAGCTAAGGCGCCGTTAAGTGGTTGCTTTGTGGTACTTCAGGTTTTGGTATCGGCGTGACTAACAGTTGAGATTTATAAAATCATTTAAATCAATGAAATTAAGTACTTAAATTAATTCTGAAATGATGCAAATTTCCTTAGATCAGTATTTTTTTATGATTCTGGTAGTGATATCTGATATATTATCAAATGTTGAAGATCGAATTTTAATTCCAGTATAACTAGTTATTGTTGTGCCTCCAAGTTTGTGTGTGTGCTGCTGAGTGCAGCGAGCCCCTGCTGACAGTAGTGTGTGTTATTCTCGTAGACTCTTGGCCATCTGGAGAAGGCTGTGGTTTTGGAACTCACGCTCAAGCATGTGAAAGCCCTCACCACTCTACTGGAAAACCAGCAGCAGAAAATCCTTGCTCTGCAGAATGGCATGCAAATCGGTGAGAAGAAACATACACACACACACCCACAACAAGATGATTCTGCAGAAGGGCAGGCAAATCAGTGAATTTAAATATAGCTTGTCATCTCTTGCCTTGACTAGTTTCCATTTGGATGCAGACAACATCCTCACTAATTCTCAAATGCAGCACAGTGCATTTCTCATCTATTGCATTATTATAACATGTTACCGGAATAAGAAACTGAGACAGAATAACTCAGTTTTAGAATGGTTGTGGTTGAATATAAGGGGACATTATACCCATAATAAGATGTATAACTTATGAGAATTTCCCCAAATGTGATGAGAGTAGTTTGGTAGTTTCCAAAATAATGCATTGTGGTAGTTTTGTATTTGATGTTGTTGTTCCTTCCTGTCTACAGAGCAGTCCTCTCCCAGCCAGGAGAACAGCGAGGGGATGTTCCGCTCAGGCTTCCACGTCTGTGCCCAGGAGGTTTTACAGTACCTGGCCAACCAGGAGGGTGACGGAGACCTCACACCCTCCCACATGATCAACCACCTGCACAAGGTGGCCACTGAGATCCTCCAGTGCCCTCCCCACAGCCCCTGGCCCGAAAAGACCCCCAGCTACCACCACCACCAGGCCCTGAGGGAGAAGCCTGTAGGCCAGCCCCCCAAGCCCAGCGAGGGCCACAGGAAGAACTGTGTGCCCGTCATACAGCGGGCGTATGCCCAGGTTGGCGGTGAGCAAAGTGGCAGTGATACAGACACAGACAGCGGCTACGGTGGCGAGCAGGGTGAGCATCTGGCGTTGCGTGCAGGGTACTATGGCCAAGAGAGACAGCTGAAGAGAGCCCTGGGCGAAAAGACGACATCATTGGGCGTCAAGCAGGAAGATGAACCTCGCCACAAACATGCCCGGGTGGAGTCATCCGATGACGAGTTTCTCTCAGGTGGAGAGTCATCCTCATCCTCTTCATCCCCCTCCAGCGGTCACGGCAGCTACATGAGCGCCTACTCCCCCCACCAGGCCCAACCTCATCCTCTCTGCATGCCCTTCTACCTCATCCCCCCTTCTGCTGCCGCTTATCTGCCCATGCTGGAGAAGTGCTGGTACTCTGGGGCCATGCCCATGATCTACCCTGGCCTGGGGGGCTCCGCACAGGGCATGCCTAGCGACACGCATGCCCAAACTTCCCTGATTACGATATCCCCCAGGGGGCACTCTCCCTCTCCCCCCACCGTGGCCCAGAGCCCCATGGACTCACCAGCCCTCATCCAAGCGTTAAAGCCCATTAACCTGGAAACCAAAGACTGAGAGACCACTGAACAGTGTTATTGAACATAGAGACTGCTCTGCCGAGAGGGAACATGGGGGACAACATGACTAACAGTCAGATCACCCACCATCACCCCTCTCCCCTGGTCCCTCACCCCAGAGGTCAGAAGACCGAAGGGAGACAGAGAGCATGCAGCTGATCTGGTCCCGGACTGGTGATATATCATCCACAGCCACACTGCTGCGAAGACAAGAAAGAGTGAAGGTGTAGAATGAAGACAGCTGAACCTGTTACCTGACCCTCAACCCTCTGAATGTTTGACTTAAAATGCATTCCCCCACCAGAGCGCTGAGTGCATCATTGACCCCACTGATCTGGACCTGCCCTGAACACACACCCTTGGTTGAATGTAAAAGAGAGGCAATCCCGTAGATGCTGTTGTTGAGGTTTCTACATGCTGATGACACTGACAGGTCTCAGTTGTAGCTGCTGCCATAGAGACACATACACGTCCTAAATCATGTTACACCTAATGTCAACAGTCACCTTTCACCCAAAGGTCGCTGTCTATCTACCTTAGGTAACCATTGCCATCGCTGACAATGCCCTTTGCCCCATTTCCTATGACAACAACAAGCGCTCTGACTAAAATAATGATCCCCACAACTGTACAGCCAGGAGCAAAGGGTACGCCAATTCACACTTTATGGAGTTAGTGATGTCATCACGTCACCATGTCGAGTTGGCAATTCACTGACTGTTGAGATGGATTTTCTGTCATTATTGTGTATACTTCTTGTACATCTCTATTTTTGATATGTGTCCTAATTCTCGGACTAGAGAGAGGGGTAGTAGAGTGTGGACAGTCATTTTAGGGTAAAATAAACCCTGTACATTAAACCCTGTACATACTGTAGCCCTGTGCTGGCCCTGGTCTGCGTTTTTCAGCAATCCGCTTCTCCTCAAGTCAAACCTGGTGTTTGTTCATGCTGTTGCCTTTTACTTGTGAAAAGCTGATAAAAACATCATTGGATGTTTATTAAAGGTATTTGTATGAATAGTGCAGTCTAAGGAGTTGGCGAGAAGTGAATGTATACGTTTTAACAGAATATTTGTTTTTTATAGAAAGATGTACTTGGGACCTACCAGAAAGTTGTTGATGTACATATTTTGTCTAAATGGTGATATACATTATATAAGCGTATTAATAAAATATTTTTTTCCTGTGGAAAGCCTGTCTGCTTGGTTCCGCATGAGTGAGTAGAGTGCATCTTGAGGTGAAATGTAATCTCCTGGGATATATTTCTCCCACAACCACAAATCTGTCTGTGGAAACTTGTAACGATTCTCATCCTCGTCTGATGAGGAATATGAAGGATCGGACCAAAATGCAGCGTGGTACGTGTCCATGTTAACTTTATTAATCTGAACACAAAATAACAAAGGTGAAACAAGGAAAAAACGAAACAGGTGACAAAACATAAAACGGGAAACAACTACCCACAAAACCCATGTGGGCAAGAGCTACCTAAGTATGGTTCTCAATCAGAGACAACAACAGACAGCTGTCCCTGATTGAGAACCATACCCAGCCAAAAACAAAGAAATACAAAAACATATAAAAAGGACATAGAATGCCCACCCAAGTAACACCCTGGCCTAACCAAAACAGAGAATAAAAAGCCTCTCTATGGCCAGGGCGTGACAGAACTCTTCTAGAATGGGGAGAGCTGCTGCAGTCTGCTTACTGGACGGGCACTGCTAGTCACAAGAAGAGAAACACGGCTATGGATGTTTTCTCTGCTTTTTACACACACAGACAGACAGACAGATACTGTGGTGTCCCTGAACAATCAGTGCGCTCTAAAGGCCGTATTTTATCTTTCATATATTTAGGTTGTTTAAAGTAGAGCGCTTCACATTTCCAAAAAGTTGAACCCGGACACTAACGGACACGAGAACAATCAGACCCGAACCTGAATGGACTCGACAACAACCAGACCTAGACCCAACCCATACCCCAACGGGTCCGGGTCTAAACCCGACCCGAGTGACAAACAATAATGTTAATCAGCCAAGTCTTTATCTGTTGGTTAGGTCTTCTATAAATCCATGAATGCATGTTGTTAATGTAAAATACATATGCTATTGGCTATGCAGAGCCCTTGTTGGAGCCATTCGTGTCCAGTCGGTTCCGATGATAATCAAACAGGACCCGACATGGACCCGAGGGAAAGGTTTGAATTTTGGTTGGATTTCGGGTTCAGTAGGACCTGTGAAGACCTCTAGTTTAAAGTGGACACACAAGTAGAAGCACAATAAAGATAACTATTATTTAACATCCATTTTATATAAATAGTTACAATCAAAATGTTATCACTCCATAGTCCAGTCTATATAGTTCATGGTAAATACAGAATTGGACCTGGGTCAAAGTTCCTGTGCAATGATAATTAATAAACTGGGATCAAGGTTTAAAGCACAGGTGTAAGTTTAAATCATAGATGTTGAGTTTAACAAACCTCAGGCTGATCAAAAGAGACCAAATGGAGAAGATGTCAAGACTGCAAGAAGATAAGAGGGAAAGAACATTAACAGACAAACACAAATGAGAAGCCAGCAGGCACTTAACATTACCTTGCTCACACACACATACACACGCAGCTGTCACATGAACGGCCACATTGCTATTCCTGGGTAGCTGTGATTGGTGAGTTGATGGGAAGGGGAAGGGAGGGCTACTCGGCAGCCTGGTGTAAATGAGCATGGACACACCGACCTGCTCTTCCATTTCCCTCACCATCTCTTTCCTCACCCTGCTCTAGTATGCTGACAAAGTTCTATATGTTTACAAATACAGCTCATTTAATTGACCAAAAAAAGCCTCATAGACACTATTAAATATCACGTATCCTACTCTTCTTTGGTGTCTTCTCCCCCTAGTGTGTAGATATGATAATACATCTGCCATTTATCATCCTGTTTTTCTGCTCCGTTATTCAGTAGAGATCCTCAGCCATGTGTGGCCCCCTATTGGGAGAATAGAGAACCATCACCTCACTGATAGGATAGAATGACTTCAACAAAACATTACAATGGTTGAGCCAATAGTTAAGACAAGCAATCATTTCATACTTCCTTTAAAGTTGTTGGCTTGAGTCAATACACATACTTATATCTGTCCTCACTGTCCTGCTAGTGGGGGTTTGATGGAAGGTTCTGGGTCTTTTCTTTGACTCCAGCCCTTTGGTTGATGTGTGGGGTTGAGCTTGGGGACCGTCATCACAGTGACTCTGCCGTTGACCACGTTCTGCCCCACGTAGCCCAGAGAAAATTATTTATTTAATATTTTGTCGTGGTGTAGGAAACAGACAGCTGTCCAGAGTAGGGTTGAATATTTTCCAGGTATTTAACAAATGTTCCATCCCGAAAATACATTTTCTCCCGGGTAGCCCGGTATTTCCCGCCAAAACAGGAAGTGTCATTCAAAAGCATTATAAAGCATATAAAGAGGCCTGTCTGGATTTGATTAGAGCTTTGATAGAAAATTCATGCCTGATGCTACTTAAGTCTGATGAGCCATACATTAAATACATTTAATGAGCTCAAGCCCAAATTATTGTGCTGTTATCCAATACATAGCCTATATCAGGGATCATCAACTAGATTCAGTCGCAGGACACATTTTTTCTTCTGGGGATGGTTTTAGATCACTCTCTTCTGATTGTGTCAGAGTGCAGAATAACTGATGCATTTACGAATGTACAAAACCAGTTGAATATGTTGAATATGAACGGTGTCAGTAAACGTTGGTAAAAATGTTTTTATTCAATTGTTGCCAGCAGCAGTTACAGTCACCAACACTCTAGATAACATGAAAACAGCCTAACCAGTTTGCTAGGGCGAGTAAAATGGTTAGAGTGAGGTGTCTGGAAGTAGCTAGCAAGCTAGCCAACTTTAGTCAGTTACCTTGGGTGTTTGACTGCCTTTGTGTGGTCAAATAGCTTGGATCAAAACTACTCCTTGGCCAGAGCGTCCAGTGTGCCCTCTGAACGCTCCAAGAGCAGAGCATGTGAGCGGGGTTGAAAGTCCCGCTCATGTCTCATGCACTCCATTTCCTTTTTAACAACTCCGCTTCATGCTCACAGGACAACAAATTACTGCTCCAAATTTGCTGCATTCTCTAAAATCCCAATTTAACCAACATCTATTTGTGTGACTACCTGGACCTTCCATTTGGTTTTGAAGTATTGAAACCAAACCATATGGATTTGAATTAAAGGGATTTGAATAAACATTAAATATAACCTTTATTTAACTAGGCAAGTCAGTTAAGAACAAATTCATATTTACAATGATGGCCTATAAGAAGTGCATATCATTTCAAATAGGCAACATGTCATATTAAACACCATATAAAACACTCTAAATAGGTCATGAGCCAGACAGGTAGCCTAAGACGGAACGAACATGAATTATTTAGACTATATTATTTTAATTGTCTCAAGGCTAGAACCTACA
The DNA here is from genome assembly GCF_034236695.1 of Oncorhynchus nerka. NCBI lineage: Eukaryota > Metazoa > Chordata > Actinopteri > Salmoniformes > Salmonidae > Oncorhynchus > Oncorhynchus nerka. The sequence continues at coordinate 68,342,445 of NC_088397.1, read as the reverse complement.
AAGAAATACATTGTGAAGAATTTGTGAGTGCAACACAATAGGGTGGTAGGGACATAAATCACTCATAATTTAGACAACATTACAACATGTATTAAATGTAAATGTATAAAATCATTACAGTCTAAATTGTGCATATAAGAAGTGATTTACTTAGAATGAAATACAAATTAAACACAAAAAAAAGACTTATTAGTGCATTTCTCTTGTGTTCGAGGGTGCCAGGCTGCCCTTTATTACGCATGGGTGCCTCAGCTGGCTCAGAACCGTGGGTGCCTCAGCTGGCTCCCACGCCTCGGCCGGCTCATCAGGCTCACATCCCACATCATGCCTCAGCCAGCTCGTCAGGTTCCCACACCTCAGTGGGATCATCAGGCTTTCACGTCTCAGCTGGCTCGTCAGGCTCCCACGCCTCAGCCGGATCTTCGGGCTCCCATTTCTCAGCCAGCTCGTCGGGCTTCTACACCTCAGCCAGCTAGTCTGGCCTTAGGCCACTCCCTGGGCTTGCTTCTCGTCTCCAGCGTCTGTCCTTACAAGTTTTGCCAATCTGTGCCTGGAGAGCAGGCCAGCAGCAGAGAATATCCTCTCCTCACTTGCAGAGCCACTGGGGATGCTAAACACCCTTTTGGTCACTCTTGCCAGGCTGGGCAGAGATGCAGTTTTTGTTTTCTATAGGTAGGCCTAAAGGTTTTTAGGCAAAATAACCCAATCAAAATGGAAAGCTCCTTGAACATTGGAATATCAAATATAATTTTATTTGTCACATTAAGTACTTAGGCCTACCACTTTTGTGTCAGCAAACTTAATGATGGTGTTGGAGTCGTGCTTGGTCACGCAGTTGTGGGTGAACAGGGAGTACAGGAGGGGACTAAGCACGCACCCCTGACGGGCCCGTGTTGAGGATCAGCATGGCAGATGTGTTGTTGCCTACCCTTACCACCTATGGGTGGCTTGTCAGTAAGTCCAGGATCCAGTTGCAGAGGGAGGTGTTTAGTCCTAGGGTCCTTAGACAGGCCTATCGGGCCAAAATCAATTATTTAGACGATAGAACAGAAATGAAGGAAGCGTTTAAGAGATAAGATTTGTTTGTTTATAAATACTGAAACGGTACAATGACACACTTAGTTATCTACCCACCTCGTTCCTTTCTTTTAGCATGTGCACGTAGTAAGTACACCATCATGTTTTCGGGATAGGTGTCTTTTCAGATTCCACAATGATTATTTAGTTGTGAACACATCACCGCGCTCCCCCTCTTGCTCTTGGTCCTCATCTTTGTAAGTCACCTTGATTCAGCACCTGTGTGTTCTATCAGCTTCTTTATGAAAATATTTCACAAACTCTATGACAGTAGCTAAAGCAAGGGGCTAGAGCAGCAAAAGTCATTTTTAGGATATCTGTACTTTACTATTTATATTTAACTGGGTGGTAGCGGTGCGTGGTAGAGGTGCATGGTAGCGTGGTAGCGGTGCGTGGTAGCGGTGCGTGGTAGCATATGGGTAAAACTACTGTTGTGGTAATTGCGTTTTTTGCTGTATAACCTGTTCATATACCTTGCGACAGTGATATATAGACCTAAAGCCCAAGACAATAAGAAGACACAGTGGCAGAATAAAATAAAACTACGCCTTTGTTTCATCACAACCTGAGAGTTGTGATGAAAGTCCACAAAGCATATTGCATATAACAAACAGTTACATGACCTACAGCATGGTCAAGCAAGTTAATGTTGCATTTTCGGAGCACTAAACAACTATTGATTTACAACCACGGAGAGGTACTGTAAGTCGCATAGAAAACAGGAGCTGCCTCCACTATTCCAGCACCATTTCAACTTCAACATCATCAACTCACCTATGCAACGTCTAATACAGTGACAACTAAAAGATACCAAAAACAATTTGGTCTAATCAACATAAGCAAAATAGTTTGTGGCTGTCCATGGTTCTGATTTATAAAAAACATGTTGACTCACCCTACTTGTAGAGAAATGGCAAAGCAGTCCTCTCTTTCATGATGACTAAACAGTCTATCACTGTCATATATTACACACTTTTTATTCTGTTGTCCTAGGCAATGTTCCCTCCTTATTTTTGGCATTGAGCAAATTTCAGGTCTTCTGAGCATTAACTTGAACGTTGTGAACATTCTGTGCAGCTTCCAGAGAGCGTTTACTGTGAAAGCTGAGGCTGTACCCGCTTTAAGTTACAGTTTTAACAGTGGCCAAGTAGGCTACTGTGGCTATTTTATCATAATGTAGGCCTACTAGAGCGGCCTACCATCAACACAGAAGAAAATGCATCCCGTAATATTTTAACATGGAAATAGCTGTTCTATCATTCAGCCTACAGTAGCAGTCAATGTGTGGTATTCAATGTAGGCCTATATTCCATGAGACTTTTGAAAAAAGTCAGGGCTTGACATTAAACTGTTTATCCACTCGTCCTTCAGACAAAGATGTGACTGAAAATATTGTTGTTTGATGCAAGAAACCACTTTACAAAATAAAATGCATTATTATCTACATGTACATACTACCTCAATCAGCCTGACTAACAGGTGTGGTAATCAGACACACGCTACCGCGCACAGGTATGTAGCCTTGCTACTTTTATAGCCTCGCTACTGAATAAAGCCTGTCTTTTTACTGTTGTTTTTATTTCTTTACCTACCTATTGTTCACCTAATACCCTTTTTGCACTATTGGTTAGAGCCTGTAAGTAAGCATTTCACTAAGGTCTACTACACCTGTTGTATTCGGCGCACGTGACAAATACACTTTGTTTTGATATTTCCATACCATTATTACAATCACACTAATTATGCTACCCTCTGCCTATTGACTACTTAGCCTGTCTCAAAATGCAACACTTCCCCTTAAGACTAAAAAAACCTCTTTACCTGACTCGCCTTTCAAAGATGGCTAAAAATGTAGAAAGCAAATCACTCCCCTATTGCTGACTACAAATGATCTATAACTGGGCTAATAACTCAATAACTAGCAAAGGATATTAATAAAATGTGCACACGTGGCTATATGCAACTCATGCTGTAAACACAGTCTAAATCAAAGTAAATGGCACAGATCCATACAGTATATGGCAATGGTCTATTTGCATATATGCCTACTGTTTATGCCACACCGGTCTGTGGAGTATGGGTTGAGTCCTGCTTTTCAATGCAACAGAATGCTACTCCAATGCGTTCTGCCTACAACAAAATATCTTGCATAGTTTTGTTTCTGTCACACCCTGATCTGTTTCACTTGTCTTTCTGCTCGTCTCCACCCCCCTCCATGGGCCTCATTTATAAAATGGATTTACGATCAATTTTGATCTTAAGTATGACTTATGCAAAAAAACACGTATACGTAGTTATTTATAAAACCTTACTTTGACGTTGAAATGATCTTATCTCTACACAAATTCTAGACTTGATGTAGGTGATTTTCCTGCTGGTTATGTATGGATATTATTTTTTCCCTTGCAGATTAAGGTCAAAGCATTTATTTTTCACATCAGACACAGTTCTGTCTTGCTGCCCCACCTCGTTCACTGCAGCGGCGTCACACTCCTAAGCTACTCGTTTGGCTTTGTTTGTCAACCCACTATTTAGTCCACCGAATAATACGTGTTGCCTGTCTTCAATCTCCTCTACCATCGCCGTGATCTCGTCTTACAAAAAGTTTGCATTTCTCTTTTGGTGCATGGCTATTCCTGACTAAATCAAATCAAAATCAAATCAAATTTATTTATAAAGACCTTACATCAGCTGATATCTCAAAGTGCTGTACAGAAACCCAGCCTAAAACCCCAAACAGCAAGCAATGCAGGTGTAGAAGCACGGTGGCTGGGAAAAACTCCTGAGAAAGGCCAGAACCTAGGAAGAAACCTAGAGAGGAACCAGGCTATGAGGGGTCACCAGTCCCCTTCTGGCTGTGCCAGGTGGAGATAATAACAGAACGTGGCCAAGATGTTCAAATGTTCATAGGTGACCAGCAGGGTCAAATAATAATAATCACAGTGGATGTTGACGGTGCAACAGGTCAGCACCTCTGTAGTAAATGTCAGTTGTCTTTTAATAGCCAATCATTAAGAGTATCTCTACCGCTCCTGCTGTCTCCAGAGAGTTGAAAACATCAGGTCCGGGACAGGTAGCATGTGCGGTGAACAGGTCAGGGTTCCATAGCCACAGGCAGAACAGTTGAAACTGGAGCAGCAGCACGGCCAGGTGGACTGGGGACAGCAAGTAGTCATCAGGTCAGATAGTCCTGAGGCATGGTCCTAGGGCTCAGGTCCTCCGAGAGAGAGAGAGAGAGAGAGAGAGAGAGAGAGAGAAAGAAAGAGAGCATACTTAAATTCACACAGGACACCGGATAAGACAGGAGAAATACTCCAGATATAACAGACTGGCCCTAGTCCCCCGACACATTAACTACTGCAGCATAAATACTGGAGTCTGAGACAGGAGGGGTCGGGAGACACTGTGGCCCCATCCAACAATAACCCTCGACAGGGCCAAACAGGCAGGATATAACCCCACCCACTTTGCCAAAGCACAGACCCCACACCACTAGAGGGATATCTTCAACCACCAATTTACCAACCTGAGACAAGGCCGAGTATAGCCCAAAAAGATCTCCGCCACGGCACAACCCAAGGGGGGCAACCCAGACAGGAAGATCACGTCAATGACTCAACCTACTCAAGTGATGCACCCCTCCCAGGGACGGCATAGACGAGCAACAGTAAGCCAATGACTCAGCCCCAGTAACAGGGTTAGAGGCAGAGAATCCCAGTGGAGAGAGGGGAACCCGGCCAGGCAGAGACAGCAAGGGCGGTTCGTTGTTCTAGTGCCTTTCCGTTCACCTTCACACTCAATCATAGGACCTACTGAAGAGGTGAGTCTTCAATAAAGACTTAAAGGTTGAGACCGAGTCTGCGTCTCTCACATGGGTAGGCAGACCATTCCATAAAAATGGAGCTCTAGAGGAGAAAGCCCTAGGGACAGTAATGAGGCCTGCATCTTGTGACAGTAGCGTACAGTATAGGTATGTACGGCCGGACCAAATCGGAAAGATAGGTAGGAGCAAGCCCATGTAATGCTTTGTAGGTTAGCAATAAAACCTTGAAATCAACCCTTGCTTTAACAGGAAGCCAGTGTAGAGAGGCTAGCACTGGAGTAATATGATCAAATGTTTTGGTTCTAGTCAAGATTCTAGCATCCGTGTTTAGCACTAACTGAAGTTTATTTAGTGCTTTATCCGGGTAGCCGGAAAGTAGAGCTGTCATGCCCTGACCTTAGTTATCTTTGTTTTCTTTATTATTTTGGTTAGGTCAGGGTGTGACAAGGGTGGTATGTGTGTTTTTGTCTTGTTTAGGGTTTTTGTACATCTATTGTTGTTTTGGTGTGTCTAGGTAAAAGTTAGATCTACGGTGGCCTGAATTGGTTCCCAATCTGAAACAGCTGTTTATCGTTGTCTCTGATTGGGGATTCTATTTAGGTTTCCATTTTCCATTTTGGTTTTGTGGGTTATTGTCTATGTGTAGTTGTCAGCACTCGTGTTATAGCTTCACGTTTGTTTTGTTATTTTGTTTAGTGTTCTTCGTTTAATAAAGAAGAATGTATTCATATCACGCTGGGCCTTGTTCTCATCAATACGACAAATGTGACAAGAGCATTGCAGTAGTCTGACGTTATCTGCCCGAGGGAGTTATCCAATTGGCCCCTCCGTCGCGACGTTACCTGAACGCCCATCTGCGGCCCACTACTCGTTAGATGTCTTATCAGCTGCTATCTGAATAGGTCTATCGGACGATTTCGCTATAACTATATCTATTTTGCCAATTGGATTGATCCCCTCTACCACACGGAACCCCACTAATCTACCGACAGAAATGGAGGAGGTGGCTAAAAACAGACCTCCATTCTATGCTGGCTTGCTACCGATGGCCCGGCTAGCTGTCTGAATCGCCGTGACCCCAACCAACCACACTACTCACTGGACCCTTATGATCACTCGACTAAGCATGCCTCTCCTTAATGTCAATATGCCTTGTCCATTGCTGTTCTGGTTAGTGTTTATTGTCTTATTTCACTGTAGAGCTTCTAGCTCTGCTCATTATACCTTATCCAACCTTTCAGTTCCACCACCCACACATGTGATGACATCACCAGGTTTCAATGATGTTTCTAGAGATAATATCTCTCTCATCATCACTCAATACCTAGGTTTACCTCCACTGTATTGACATCCTACCATACCTTTGTCTGTACATTATACCTTGAAGCTATTTTATCGCCCTCAGAAACTTTTACTCTCTGTTCCGGACGTTCTAGACGACCAATTCTCATAGCTGTTAGCTTTTAGCTGTACCCTTATCCTACTCCTCCTCTGTTCCTCTGGTGATGTAGAGGTGAATCCAGGCCCTGCAGTGCCTAGCTCCACTTCTATTCCCCATGCGCTCTCTTTTGATGACTTCTGTAACCGTAATAGCTTTGGTTTCATGCATGTTAACATTAGAAGCCTCCTCCCTAAGTTTGTGCTAAAGCAGTGAATAAAACAATCTGCCAACCCGGATGTTCTAGCTGTGTCTGAATCCTGGCATAGGAAGACCACCAAAAATTCTGAAATCTTCATCCCTAACTACAACATTTTCAGACAAGATAGAAAGGCCAAAGGGGGCGGTGTTGCAATCTACTGCAAAGATAGCCTGCAGAGTTCTGTCCTACTATCCAGGTCTGTACCCAAACAATTTGAACTTCTACTTTTAAAAATCCACCTCTCTAAAAACAAGTCTCTCACCGTTGCTGCCTGCTATAGACCACCCTCTGTCCCCAGCTGTGCTCTGGACACCATATGTGAACTGATTGCCCCCCATCTATCTTCAGAGCTCGTGCTGCTAGGTGACCTAAACTGGAGCATGCTTAACACCCCAGCCATCCTACAATCTAAGCTTGATGCCCTCAATCTCACACAAATTATCAATGAACCTACCAGGTACCACCCCAAAGCTGTAAACATGGGCACCCTCAGATATCATCCTAACCAACTTGCCCTCTAAATACACCTCTGCTGTTTTCAACCAAGATCTCAGCAATCACTGCCTCATTGCCTGCATCCATAACGACCCCCACTCATCGCTGTCAAACGCTCCCTGAAACACTTCAAGGGAGCAGGCCTTTCTAATCGACCTGGCCGGGGTATCCTGGAAGGATATTGATCTCATCCCGTCAGTAGAGGATGCCTGGTTATTTAAAAACAATGCCTTCCTCACCATATTAAATAAGCATGTCCCATTCAAGAAATTTACAACCAGGAACAGATATAGCCCATGGTTCTCTCCAGACCTGACTGCCCTTAACACAAAAACATCCTATGGCGTTCTGCATTAACATCGCATGATATGCAACTTTTCAGGGAAGCTAGAAACCAATATACACAGGCAGTTAGAAAAGGCAAGCTTTTTCAGGCAGAAATTTGCTTCCTGCAACACAAACTCAAAAAAGTTCTGGGACACTGTGAAGTCCATGGAGAATAAGAACACCTCCTCCCAGCTGCCCACTGCACTGAGGATAGGAAACACTGTCACCACCGATAAATCCACTATAATTGAGAATTTCAATAAGCATTTTTCTACGGCTGGCCATGCTTTCCACCTGGCTACCCCTACCCCGGTCAACAGCACTGCACCCTCCACAGCAACTCACCCAAGCCTTCCCCATTTCTCCTTCTCCCAAATCCAGTCAGCTGATGTTCTAAAAGACATGCAAAATCTGGACCCCTACAAATCAGCCGGGCTCGACAATCTGGACCCTTTCTTTCTAATATTATCTGCCGAAATTGTTGCAACCCCTATTACTAGTCTGTACAACCTCTTTCGTATCATCTGAGATTCCCAAAGATTGGAAAGCAGCTGCGGTCATCCCCCTCTTGAAAGGGGGAGGACACTCTTGACCCAAACTGCTACAGACCTATATCTATCCTACCCTGCTTTTCTAAGGTCTTCGAAAGCCAAGTCAACAAACAGATTACCGACCATTTTGAATCCCATCATAACTTCTCCGCTATGCAATCTGGTTTCAGAGCTGGTCATGGGTGCACCTTAGCCATGCTCAAGGTCCTAAACGATATCTTAACCGCCATCGATAAGAAACTATTTTGTGCAGCCGTATTCATTGACCTGGCCAAGGCTTTCGACTCTGTCAATCACCACATCCTCATCGGCAGACTCGATAGCATTGGTTTCTCAAATGATTGCCTCGCCTGGTTCACCAACTACTTCGCTGATAGAGTTCAGTGTGTCAAATCAGAGGGCCTGTTGTCCGGGCCTCTGGCAGTCTCTATGGGGGTGCCACAGAGTTCAATTCTTGGACCGACTCTTCTCTGTATACATCAATGATTTCGCTCTTGCTGCTGGTGAGTCTCTGATCCACCTCTACGCAGACAACACCATTCTGTATACTTTTGGCCCTTCTTTGGACACCGTGTTAACAACCCTTCAGACAAGCTTCAATGCCATACAACTCTCCTTCCGTGGCCTCCAATTGCTCTTAAATACAAGTAAAACTAAATGCATGCTCATCAACCGATCGCTGCCTACACCTGCCCGCCCGTCCAACATCACTACTCTGGACGGTTCTGACTTAGAATATGTGGAACACTACAAATACCTAGGTGTCTGGTTAGACTGTAAACTCTCCTTCCAGACTCACATGGAACATCTCCAATCCTAAAATAAATCTAGAATTAGCTTCCTATTTTGCAACAAAGCATCCTTCACTCATGCTGCCAAACATACCCTTGTAAAACTGACCATCCTACTGATCCTCGACTTTGGCGATGTAATTTACAAATTAGCCTCCAATACCCTACTCAATAAATTGGATGCAGTCTATCACAGTGCCATCCGTTTTGTCACCAAAGCCCCATATACTACCCACCACTGCGACCTGTACGCTCGTGTTGGCTGGTCCTTGCTTTATACTTGTCGCCAAACCCACTGACTCCAGGTCATCTACAAGACCCTGCTAGGTAAAGTCCCCCCTTATCTCAGCTCGCTGGTCACCATAGCAGCACCCACCTGTAGCACCCGCTCCAGCAGGTATATCTCTGGTCACCCCCAAAACCAATTCTTCCTTTGGCCGCCTCTCCTTCCAGTTCTCTGCTGCCAATGACTGGAACGAACTACAAAATTCTCTGAAACTGGAAACACTTCTCCCTCACTAGCTTTAAGCACCAGCTGTCAGAGCAGCTGCACCTGTACATAGCCCATCTATAATTTAGCCCAAACAACTACCTCTCCCCCTACTGTATTTATTTATTTATTTTGCACCCCATTATTTCTCTCTACCTTGCACAGTCTTCCACTGCAAATCTACCATTCCAGTGTTTTACTTGCTATATTGTATTTACTTCACCACTATGGCCTTTTTTTGCCTTTACCTCCCTTATCTCACCTCATTTGCTCACATTGTATATAGACTTACTTTTCTACTGTATTATTGACTGTATGTTTGTTTTACTCCATGTGTAACTCTGTTGTATGTGTCGAACTGCTTTGCTTTATCTTGGCCAGGTCGCAATTGTAAATGAGAACTTGTTCTCAACATGCCTACCTGGTTGAATAAAGGTGAAAAAAAATATATAACCTAGAAGTGATAACAGCATGGATTAGTATTTCTGGATCATTTTTGGACAAAAAGTTAGATTTTTGCAATGTTATGTAGATGGGGAAAAAGCAGTCTTGATATGTTAGTCAAAAGAGAGTTCAGGGTCCAGCGTGCGGCAGGGTAGCCTAGTGGTTAGAGCGTTGAACTAGTAACCGAAAGGTTGCAAGTTCAAAACCCGAGCTGACAAGTTACAAATCTGTCATTCTGCCCTGAACAGGCAGTTAACCTACTGTTCCTAGGCCGTCATTGAAAATAAGAATTTGTTCTTAACCGACTTGCCTAGTTAAAGGTAAAATTTAAAGAATAGTAACACCGAGGTCCTTCAGTTTTATTTGAGACAACTGTACAACCATCAAGATTAATTGTCAGATCCAACAGAAGATCTTTGTTTCTTGGGACCTAGAACAAGCATCTCTGTTATGTCTGAGTTTAAAAGTATAACATTTTGCAGCCATCCACTTCCTTATGTCTGAAACACAGACTTCAGCAGTGAAAGTAAATTGTTTCCAAATGACATCAAGAGGTAAAATATATAGTGAAAACAAAAGGTCCTAAAACAGAACCTTGAGGAACACCAAAATTTACAGTTGATTTGTCAGAGGACAAAATCTCCACAGAGACAAACTGATATCTTTCTGACAGATAAGATCTAAACCAGGCCAGAACTTGTCCATGTAGACCAATTTGGGTTTCCAATCTCTCCAAAAGAATGTGGTGATTGATGGTATCAAAAGCAGCACTAAGGTCTAGGAGCACGAAGACAGATGCAGAGCCTCGGTCTGACGCCATTAAAATAATTTACCACCTTCACAAGTGCAGTCTCAGTGCTATGATGTGGTCTAAAACCAGACTGAAGCATTTCTTATACATTGTTTGTTTTCAGGAAGGCAGTGAGTTGCTGCGCAACATATTTTTCTAACATTTGAGAGGAATGGGAGATTCGATATAGGCCGATAGTTCTTCATATTTTCTGGGTCAAGGTTGGGCTTTTTCAAGAGAGGCTTTATAACTGCCACTTTTAGTGAGTTTGGTACACATCCGGTGGCTAGAGAGCCATTTATTATGTTCAACATAGGAGGGCCAAGCACAGGAAGCAGCTCTTTCAGTAGTTTAGTTGGAATAGGGTCCAGTATGCAGCTTGAAGGTTTAGAGGCCATGATTATTTTCATCATTGTGTCAAGAGATATAGTACTAAAACACTTGAGTGTCTCCCTTGATCCTAGGACCTGGCAAAGTTGTGTAGACTCAGGAAAACTGAGCTTTGGAGGAATACGCAGATTTAAAGAGGAGTCCATCATTTGCTTTCTAATGATCATGATCTTTTCCTCAAAGAAGTTCATGAATTTATCACTGCTGAAGTGAACGTCATCCTCTCTTGGGGAATGCTGCTTTTTAGTTAGCTTTGCGACAGTATCAAAAATACCTTTTGGATTGTTCTTATTTTCCTCAATTAAGTTGGAAAAGTAGGATGATCGAACAGCAGTAAGGGCTCTTCGATACTGCACGGTACTGTCTTTCCAAGCTAGTCGGAAGTCTTCCAGTTTGGTGTGGCGCCATTTCCGTTACAATTTTCTGGAAGCTTGCTTCAGAGCTCAGGTATTTTCTGTATACCAGGGAGCTAGTTTCTTATGACCAATATTTTTTGTTTGTGCAACTGCATCTAGGGTATTGCGCAAGGTTAAATTGAGTTCCTTAGTTAGGTGGTTAACTGAATTTTGTCCTCTGATGTCCTTGGGTAGGCGGAGAGAGTCTGGAAGGGCATCTAGGAATCTTTGGATTGTCCGAGAATTTATAGCACGACTTTTGATGATCCTTGGTTTGGGTCTGAGCAGATTATTTGATTCGATTGCAAACGCAATAAAATGGTGGGCCAATAGTCCAGGATGAGGAAAAACATTAAGATCCACAACATTTATTCCATGGGACAAAACTAGGTCCAGCGTATGACTGTGACAGTGAGTGGGTCCAGAGACATGTTGGACAAAACCCACTGAGTCGATGATGGCTCCGAAAGCCTTTTGGAGTGGGTCTGTGGACTTTTCCATGTGAATATTAAAGTAATCAAAAATTAGAATATTATCTGCCATGACTACAAGGTCCGATAAGAATTGAGGGAACTCCTTGATAAACGCTGTATTTGGCCCAGGAGGTCTGTAAACAGTACCTATAAAAAGTGATTGAGTAGGCTGCATAGATTTCATGACTAGAAGCTCAAAAGACAATAACGTCATTTTTTGGGGTAAATTGAAATTTGCTATCATAAATGTTAGCAACACCTCCGCTTTTGCGGGATGCTCAGGGATATGGTCACTAGTGTAACCAGGAGGTGAGGCCTCATTTAACACCGTAAATTCCCCAGGCTTAAGCCATGTTTCAGTCAGGCCAATCACATCAAGATTATGATCAGTGATTAGTTCATTGACAATAACTGCCTTGGAAGTGAGGGATCTCACTATTTTGAGATGTGAGGTATCACAATCTCTTTCAATAATGGCAGGAATGGAGGAGGTCTTTATTCCAGTGAGATTGCTAAGGCAAACACCGCCATGTTCAGTTTTGCCCAACCTAAGTCAAGGCACAGACACGGTCTCAATGGGGATAGTTGAGCTGACGACACTGACTGTGCTAATGGCAGACTCCACTAAGCTGGCAGGCTGGCTAACAGCCTTCTGCCTGGCCTGCACCCTATTTCATTGTGGAGCTAGGGGAGTTAAAGCCCAGTCTATGTTCGTAGATAAGATGAGAGCCCCCCTCCAGCTAGGATGGAGTCCGTCACTCCTCAACAAGCCAGGTTTGGTCCTGTTTGTGGGTAAGTCCCAGAAAGAGGGCCAATTATCTACAAATTCTATCTTTTGGGAGGGGCAGAAAACAGTTTTCAACCAGCGATTGAGTTGTGAGACTGCTGTAGAGCTCATCACTCCCCCTAACTGGGAGGGGGCCAGAGACAATTACTCGATGCCGACACATCTTTCTAGCTGATTTACACGCTGAAGCTATGTTGCACTTGGTGACTTCTGACTGTTTCATCCTAACATCGTTGGTGCCGACGTGGATAACAATATCCCTATACACTCTACACTCATCAGTTTTAGCTTTAGCCAGCACCATCTTCAGATCGGTAGCCATGCCCCCTGGTAAACAGTGTATGATCGCTGGATGATTCGCTTTAAGTCTAATACTGCGGGTAATGGAGTCGCCAATGACTAGGGTTTTCAATTTGTCAGAGCTAATGGTGGGAGGCTTCGGTGTCTCAGACCCCGTAACGGGAGAGACCAGAGAAGGCTCAGCCTCTGACTCGCGGCTTAATGGGGAGAACCAGTTGAAAGTTTCTGTCGGCTGAATGAGCTACACCGGTTGAGCATTCCTACAGCATTTCCCTCCAGAAGCCATGAGAAAGTTGTCCGGCCAGGGGATTTATACTACTATCTGTAGTTACTGGTGGCACAGACGCTGTTTCATCCTTTCCTACACTAAAATTACCCATGCCTAACAATTGCATCTGAAGCTGGGCTTACAGCACAGCTATCCTCGCCATAAGACGATCGTTCTCCTGTATATTATGAGTACAGCGACTGCAATCAGAAACCATCATGTTAATGTTACTACTTAGCTTCGGCTGGTGGAGGTCCTGACGAACCATGTCCAGATAAAGCATCCGGAGAAAAAAGTTGAATGAAAAAAAGTTGAGTGAGGGAAATACAAAAAAATATAAACAATAATTAAAAAGTTAAAAACGTCAAGTTGTCAGGTAGCAAAGTAAGGTTAGCAACAAAAACGCACAGCAGCACCTAAACAAGTCTGCAAGTTGTGACCGTAAGTTGTGACAGAGTGCACTAAACCCTCATTTGTGCTAGCATTCGATAAGGAGAAATCGCTGATTGTAAGGCACGTTCAGGTGCCGTCAATTTGAAATTAATTTAAGATTTATAGATCACAGGTGCGAAAGTTACAAATGGGCTTCTTAGAACTTGCGTAAGCAAGGTTTTTTAATGCTCAGTATCTTCTTTCTGCCTACCCTGACTGCCGTTCTGTACCTTGTCACACTACACTGGATTATTGACCTCTGCCTGCTCTGACAGCCTGCCGTTTTGTACCTTTTAGACTCTGATCTGTATTACTGACCTCTGCCTGCCCCTTGACCTGTCGTTTTGCCTGCCCCTGTTCTAGTAATAAACTTTTGTTACTTCAACACTGTCTGCATCTGGGTCTTCCCTAAAACGTGATAGTTTCTGTATGTTGGATTGAAAGTGGCTAATATTGTATTTGATTAGATCATAATTGCCACAGTAAAGGGAAACGTTGATAGTGTTAACACGGAAAATTCCAGAACAGTGGTCACCAACCTTTTGAGTCAAGATCACTTTCTGAGTCAAAATGCAACCGACATCTACCGTTCAATGACCTACAAAATGTAAGTCTATGCAACATTAACCAATTAAAAACAGTACTGTAGCAATGAGGTTTGTGCAGTGAGCTACAGTATAGGCCCAATACATTATCACCGCATATTGGCTTTGCTTGAATTTCCCTGACAATGCATTGATGTTCGGCTATATGATCACACCGGTAATAGATCCTTTGTTGTATTACTTTTGAGGCACAGCTGAGTGAGCAATTTGACTGTGCTGATGGTGCCTGCAGCTGGTCAGTCTCAGTAGAGGGAGAGAGCAGCAGACTGAGGGTGCGCTTCTCAACATCCCTCGGCTCTCCCTATCCTCCACTGACACTGACCAAAAACGGACCTCCAGCTGATGTCGAAACACGAGTCGCACCGCAGTATTTCTGCCTCATGCACAAATTCATGTTGTTACTCCTATGAACAGAGAAAGTGAAATATTCCTCAATATTAAAAAAGACCCAAGTCACTAATAATAACAATAAATAAAATAAAATTGTATTTGTCACAGCAACTCAAATCGTGTAGTACATAGCAAAATAAAAAAGGATTCGTAACAATCATGTTTGTTCCCTCGATAGAACATAACACCAGCTAGTCCCATTGTGATGTCCCAGCATTCTTCTGAGGCCACTACCCCTGACAATTCTTACAGTGAAATGCTTACTTACAAGCCCTTAACCAACAATGCAGTTAAGAAAATACCTAAAAAAAAGCAAGAGATAAGAATAACAAATAATTAAAGAGCAGCAGTAAATAACAATAGCAGGGCTATATACAGCGGGTACCGGTACAGAGTCAATGTGCAGGGGCACCGGTGTTGAGGTAATTGAGGTAGTATGTACATGTAGGTAAAGTTATAAAAGTGACTATACATAGATAATAACAGAGAGCAGAAGCAGTGTAGAAGAGGGGGGAGGAGGGCAATGCAAATAGTCTGGGTAGCCATCTGTTGTACAGGAGTCTTATGGCTTGGGGGGTAGAAGCTGAAACCTCTTGGACCTCGACCTAGACTTGGGCCGTACACACTACCCTCTGTAGTCGGAGGAGGCCGAGCAGTTGCCATACCAGGCAGTTATGCAACCCGTCAGGATGCTCTCAACGGTGCAGCGCAAGCCTATAGATACACTTTCCTCCTCATCCATTACTGCTGCAGTGCTTGTTGTAGAACTGATTGGAAACAGGAAGAAGGCACATTTTATGGCTTATGAAAGTGTTGAATACAAAGTGTTGACACTTCTGAGTAAGAACTTACTCGTAAAAACAGCAGCTCTTTGCTGTATTCGTTGACAGTCTCTCTCTAGTCATGGTTTTAAATGTTTTGAAATATCGCAGTATCAACTTTGCTGTAGCTTTCTTTTATGCCTGCTACATTACTGCAGACACGGTAATCCAAGTCATCCAATTGGCCAGCACTAGGCTTGTAGTGCACTTGATTTGCTCTTCGGGCCTGCCGGGAAGGCAGAGTTTTTGCACCTTCAGTTGCCTACCCGGCACGCAGGGCCGCTGAATCGGGTGCACCTATTGCCAACAGCACCAGACAAAGAAAAAAAATAGGAACACAAGGCTTTATCGGATTTACCAATCAGAAATGATTGGCGATCGACTAAGAATGCCTTGGAGATCGACCAGTCGATCGCGACCAGTTAGTGACCACTGCTCTAGAAAGTTGAGTGAAGTTCAATCTCGTGCTTCTCTCTGTGGGCTAATATTTCCCGCATATGAGCGCATTGTTAGATTACATGTTAGATATTGCTGCACTGTCGGAACTAGAAGCACAAGCATTTTGCTACACTCACAATAACATCTGCTAACCATTGGTCTGTATGTGACCGATGAAATTTGATTTACCTTAGAGGGAACATTGGTCCAAGGCTACCTGGCTAAAATGCTTGCTCGCTACCCTAACTTCCTTTCATGGGCAACATTAGCTAGTTAACATTAGCCTTCTACATCTAGCTACATACTGAACTTCCATCCTCTCAGGCCAGGGGCACAATGTGTCATTGGCCAGTACAGAGAATTAAGTAAAACCAGAAGTCCAAATCCCTATTTCCATCCTTGCTAAGTTAGTAAAGGGACAATTTTAAGCTAGCTAGCCACCAGAGGACAACAACACAACAAGATGCAACAATTCACGTTGTTTCTGTCAATGAGGTATGCTCTCGATGCGATTTGATAGGAGTGAGGCCAAATCCAAACTGGCTTCCCTTGACGCTCACTCAGTTTAGCTCAACGCTGATTGACTATTATTTTATACTTTTTTTATCAAGAGAGGCCAAATGCTCGCTGGCTTCCCTTGCATTCAATGCTACTGGTGGTAACAATGTCATACTCTTTTGGACCAGACAGTATCAGATGGATGGTCTACACATACAGAGAGAGAGAGGCGCTGTTTCGCTCGCTTGGATGCTTTCTCCAGTGAGATACGTTCAGCCTCTTGCAAATTGAAGGAAAATGATTCAAACACAGAGTGACGAAAGATAAATCGTTTTTTGGGAAGTCTGGCTTCCCTTGGCATCCATGAATACACACCACTGGAGACAGGGGGAAATTGTAACAGTCTTTATCCATTATAGACATGTTTACACAGTGCTGAACCTATTGGACCTAGGCCTTCAGTGTGTGACAGGCTCAAAATGCCAGTGCACTCATGCAGGAGAGAGCATGAGTGTAGTGGAGGTATACGACTTATTAATTAAGTAGTAGAATAGAGAAATCATTAACAAAGTAGCCTACGCAATCGCAAAGCATGTGTAATATATTCACATAGCCTAGATTGTGCGGAATATCATCTACAGGCAGCAAGAGCGCGCTGCTCTCAACATGGAGCAGCTAACAGAAGAATGACATTGGTAACTTAGCTGGTAGGTAGGAAAGACGTTTCAATGTATGATATCTACCAGTAAATGCTAATTAAGGCAACAATGGGTATTGAAAAAGTATGGTCCTTAGTCTTGGTTATAGGCTATTTATCATGTTCAATCTAATCATCATGTGCTGTTTCCATGAACATTTAAGGCTTTCCCCCAAAAAACATCCCAAATAAATGTTTATTGCAGAACGATATAATACTGAATTCTATCGAAAATGTGTATTTATATTTTTCCCAGACCTCAAAAATGGTCTCCTGATGTGGTTTGAGCATTGATGTGGAATTAGAACATGTTATTTTATTTTTTTTCAAAGTGGACCCACCTGGCACCACCACACCACTGCATAGAGCCGATGGAAAGACAGCAGTCCATTCACTCGGACATAATAAGCCAGTAGGTCCCAATCATAAGAATACAAAAACACAACCTTTAGGCTAAGCATTTCCGATTCAAAATGTACAACTATTGCTTCCCATTACAAAAAACATTTCAAGTTTAGCACAAGGTAACCGGTTATCTAAAGTTTGAATGCAACAATGTTTTACACACATAAATTACTTTCAAAGAGATGGCTAACAACAGCATACGAGCTTGCAATAAAAACACAGTTCCACTCACCAGATGATGATCATTTGAAACTTAGCTTCTTGTTGAAAGTTATTCTTGAAAATGGAGAAGCTAACAAATTAGCAACAACATCCTTTTAGATGACAACTGCTGCAACCACTGTAGCCTAGCCTACAACAAAAGCTAGCTCGCTTGACCGTGGGAAACTACTGCTCGCTATTGCACAGTGACCTGCTGGCCTTTGACCTGTTGGCCATTACAAGTCAATGTAATTGGTTGATTCCACTGTCACTTCCAAATTTTGCCCTAATACAGTTGAATGTGAATACAGTTGAATGATCCTGATTGGATCTTTTTTTTCTCTTCCGTGTTAACCTTTTCCTTTCTAACAAACACTGAAGATAGAACATCATTGAAAATAATAATATAATTATAATTATTTTAATAATTGTATAAATCCTTAGTCTTTCTCTGAAAGCGTAGAAGGCCCTCATTGTTTCCCACTGTGTTTAGGTTTGTGGCTCTATTTGCCCTCAGCATTCACCATTCTGAACTTCTAAAGAATCCATATGTTCTTCTGAAATATGAACACAGAAATACTGGACAACTCTTATTATGACGATTTGACAAAATTACAGTCATGGTCTTGAATTGGACTCCCATGTTTCTGGTCTCGGTCTTGACTCGGTCTCTGACCTCTTGTCCCCCTCCCGGTCCCGGTCTTAACTCAGTCCCCCCCTCCCTGGTCTTGGTCTTGACTGGATTTGATCCGGTCTTGGTCTTGAATCGGTTTCGCTTTAGGTGGTCTTGAATAAGACACTCGCTGTAGTACCCGCTGTAGATAGGCACCCTGTGCTTGAAGGAGTACAGGGTAGTGTAGCGGTATCTATTGTCTAACTTCTGGCAGATTTTTACAGAATTCTCGTTCACCCCCTGTGGTTCGATGTTACTTTTGAAGACTGTTGCATCCAAAGAATCTTCTTTGGACCACATCCGCCTGGGAGAGGAAGGGGGGAGGGGGGGTGTTTGTATGTTTGCATGGGTGAGTGGAAATCCCGACACATAGTGACCATACCAATGAGATGCTGCCAATGAAGTGAGATCCTGGCATGTTGTGTGCAAGTGTAAAGTCAATTTGACCATTTACTGGAAAGAACAGTACCAATACAGGAAAAACCTAGTTATCAAAAACACATCCTTAGAATGTACCCTGAACCATCATTGATAGTGATATCTACAGGCTGTCCTGTATGTGAAGTGAAGTTCTGTTAAATCTAACACTAAATAAAATACATTAACCTCACAGATGGAAAGTCTTTACTTCATGTTCTATTTCATTCTACTTTCAAGACTTCCATCAGAGAGAGAAAAAAAGTTGACATTGCCCATAGATGCTAATCCAGAGTTAGTTTTGTGTTTTCCCCTCTTATGTTTTAGATCAGAATTTACGTCAAGAGGATTTAGGTCCTTCGCCAATGCAGCCCCTTTTATTGGTGGCCATTGCCTGCCTGTGGAAGTGGGGGAGGAGCTGGTGTATGCGGAGGCCAGGGTGGGAGGCCAGCATTGGGCGAGGTCCTGTCAGTGGGGTGGGGTGCAGGTTAAGGATCTCCAGGGCTGGGATTGGGCCATAGAGGGTGGGCAAGCCATGGTGTAGAGCCCTACGTTGGGGTCCCAGTGTGGACTCTGGGAGGAAGGGCCAGGCGATACAGGGTCCTGTGGCGGGATGGGATTTTGGGTGAGAGGGGTGGATGTCCCCCCTAATGTGCCACAGGAGGTGCTGATGGAGTGGGACAGAGTCCTGGGAACCAGGCGGAGAGGCTCACCGCTGCTCAGACTCAGCCTCAGGCAAGCATTTGCCAGGGCGAGCTCTGGTGCCATCCTTCGGGATAATCTCATAGCAGGGGAGGTGTGCTGGCTCCCCAGAGCTCCACCCTCATCTCTATTGGGGAACCCATCTCTATTGGTTATCTTTGCATGGGGATGGTCTATGAATGAAGGGTTTGGAGGGTTTGTCTTCTGCCTCTGGGCCTGAATGGTTGGTGTGAGTGTGTGTGGTGAGAGGGGTTTCTGGGATGAC
The DNA here is from genome assembly GCF_034236695.1 of Oncorhynchus nerka. Taxonomy (NCBI): domain Eukaryota; kingdom Metazoa; phylum Chordata; class Actinopteri; order Salmoniformes; family Salmonidae; genus Oncorhynchus; species Oncorhynchus nerka. Next base: position 68,322,860 of record NC_088397.1, on the reverse strand, counting down.
AGGGATTCTGTGAGTGGGCGGTCGGAGTCGTCTTACAGGGGCTCCCTCCAACAGCAGGTTTACCCCCAAGTACTGAGGGACTTCAACTGCAACCTGGGAGAAGAAGGAAGAGAGATGCATTCACACACTCCTGACTGGGGATTATTTTGCTGTATTTTACCTGATAATGCATTGCATAAACTCATAATATGTGATCATCAATCCATCAATTGTGTGTCTGCATGATTGCAAAATGCACAAGGATCTGCATGTATGTTTGTCTATGCATACATACACTGAGTGTACAAACATTAAGAACACCTTTTTAATATTGAGTTGCGCACCCTCCCCCAATACACATGGGAAATTGTTGAGGGTGAAAAACCCAGCAGCGTTGCAGTTATTAACACAAACCGGTGCACATGGCACCTACTACCATACTCAGTTCAAAGGCACTTAAATATTTTGTCTTGTCCATTCACCCTCTGAATTGCACACATACACAACCCATATCTCAAGCTATTCATTTAACCTGTCTGCTCCCCTTCATCTACACTGATTGAAGTGGATTTAAATCAATAAGGGATCATAGTTTTCACTTGGATTCGCCTGGTCAGTCTATGTCATGGAAAGAGCAAGTGTCCTTAATGTTTTGTACACTCAGTGTATATCCCTGTCTTTACCTGCTTGTAGATGAGCTGAAAGCCCCCTGTATAGGCACCAGGGTCCACCCGTCAGTCCAGCACCACCCTGAGGTTATCTAGCTGCACAGCAGGGCAGAGGTGGGCAGTGATGGCCATGGAGGGAGTCATGGTGGGGCTGGCATTGATCTCCAGTAGCCAGTGCCTTAGGTCCCGACCCAGCATGAAGTCTGCTACATAGAGGTCAAAGCTGCCCCTGCGCCCCTCCACCAGGTCCTGTACCACCGTCCGCTGCATCCTGGGCACAACCAGCACCCCCCATGCTGAGCCCTGGCCCTGGGCACGCAGGAAGGCCCGGAACTGGGAGCATGACCGCATGTTGTACTCGGGCACCTCCGGGTGGCGCCATTGAGACAGCTGGAAGTGCTTCTGGATGGAGTTGTTGCACAGGTGGTCCGAATTGATGGAGGGAGGGAGGAGGCCGAGAAAGAGAGAAAAGGACAGAATTAACTACTCATATTTTTGCGCAGTTCTTCTCCAAACTGCCTGTTGATTTGCTAAGGAAGACTGATGTGGAACATGTGAATAAGCAAGTTGTCACACCCTGACCGTAGATTGCTTTGTATGTTTCTATTTTTAGTTTGGTCAGGGTGTTATGTGGGTGGGTATTCTATGTTTTGTTCTATGTTTGTATTTCTATGTGTTTGGCCTGGTTTGGTTCCCAATCAGAAGCAGCTGTCAATCGTTGTCTCTGATTGAGAACCATACTTAGGCAGCCTGGTTTCGCCCTTGAGTTGTGGGTAGTTGTTTTCTGTTATGTGTCTGCACCAGCCAGAACTGTTTCGGTAGTTCTCTTTGTTCTTTTTTGTTATTTCAGTGTTCATTTAATAAATATGGACACATACCTTGGTCCTCTCCTTCCAACAGCTGTTACAGAACTACCCACCACAACTGGACCAAGCATTTACATTTACATTTACATTTAAGTCATTTAGCAGACGCTCTTATCCAGAGCGACTTACAAATTGGTGCATTCACCTTATGACATCCAGTGGAACAGTAGTGCATCTACATCTTTTAAGGGGGGGTGAGAGGGATTACTTTATCCTATCCTAGGTATTCCTTAAAGAGGTGGGGTTTCAGGTGTCTCCGGAAGGTGGTGATTGACTCCGCTGTCCTGGCGTCGTGAGGGAGTTTGTTCCACCATTGGGGGGCCAGAGCAGCGAACAGTTTTGACTGGGCTGAGCGGGAACTGTACTTCCTCAGTGGTAGGGAAGCGAGCAGGCCAGAGGTGGATGAACGCAGTGCCCTTGTTTGGGTGTAGGGCCTGATCAGAGCCTGGAGGTACTGAGGTGCCGTTCCCCTCACAGCTCCGTAGGCAAGCACCATGGTCTTGTAGCGGATGCGAGCTTCAACTGGAAGCCAGTGGAGAGAGCGGAGGAGCGGGGTGACGTGAGAGAACTTGGGAAGGTTGAACACCAGACGGGCTGCGGCGTTCTGGATGAGTTGTAGGGGTTTAATGGCACAGGCAGGGAGCCCAGCCAACAGCGAGTTGCAGTAATCCAGACGGGAGATGACGAGTGCCTGGATTAGGACCTGCGCCGCTTCCTGTGTGAGGCAGGGTCGTACTCTGCGGATGTTGTAGAGCATGAACCTACAGGAACGGGCCACCGCCTTGATGTTAGTTGAGAACGACAGGGTGTTGTCCAGGATCACGCCAAGGATCTTAGCGCTTGGGAGGAGGACACAATGGAGTTGTCAACCGTGATGGCGATCATGGAACGGGCAGTCCTTCCCCGGGAGGAAGAGCAGCTCCGTCTTGCCGAGGTTCAGCTTGAGGTGGTGATCCGTCATCCACACTGATATGTCTGCCAGACATGCAGAGATGCGATTCGCCACCTGGTCATCAGAAGGGGGAAAGGAGAAGATTAATTGTGTGTCGTCTGCATAGCAATGATAGGAGAGACCATGTGAGGTTATGACAGAGCCAAGTGACTTGGTGTATAGCGAGAATAGGAGAGGGCCTAGAACAGAGCCCTGGGGACACCAGTGGTGAGAGCACGTGGTGTGGAGACGGATTCTCGTGGTAGGAGCGACCTGTCAGGTAGGACGCAATCCGCGTGGGCAAGCGCCGGAGATGCCCAACTCGGAGAGGGTGGAGAAGAGGATCTGATGGTTCACAGTATCGTAGGTCTAGAAGGATGAGAGCAGAGGAGAGAGAGTTAGCTTTAGCAGTGCGGAGCGCCTCCGTGATACAGAGAAGAGCAGTCTCAGTTGAATGACTAGTCTTGAAACCTGACTGATTAGGATCAAGAAGGTCATTCTGAGAGAGATAGCGGGAGAGCTGGCCAAGGACGGCACGTTCAAGAGTTTTGGAGAGAAAAGAAAGAAGGGATACTGGTCTGTAGTTGTTGACATCGGAGGGATCGAGTGTAGGTTTTTTCAGAAGGGGTGCAACTCTCGCTCTCTTGAAGACGGAAGGGACGTAGCCAGCGGTCAGGGATGAGTTGATGAGCGAGGTGAGGTAAGGGAGAAGGTCTCCGGAAATGGTCTGGAGAAGAGAGGAGGGGATAGGGTCAAGCGGGCAGGTTGTTGGGCGGCCGGCCGTCACAAGACGCGAGATTTCATCTGGAGAGAGAGGGGAGAAAGAGGTCAGAGCACAGGGTAGGGCAGTGTGAGCAGAACCAGCGGTGTCGCTTGACTTAGCAAACGAGGATCGGATGTCGTCGACCTTCTTTTCAAAATGGTTGACAGTCATCTGCAGAGAGGGAGGAGGGGGAGGGGGAGGAGGATTGAGGAGGGAGGAGAAGGTTGCAAAGAGCTTCCTAGGGTTAGAGGCAGATGCTTGGAATTTAGAGTGGTAGAAAGTGGCTTTAGCAGCAGAGAGAGAAGAGGAAAATGTAGAGAGGAGGGAGTGAAAGGATGCCAGGTCCGCAGGGAGGCGAGTTTTCCTCCATTTCCGCTCGGCTGCCCGGAGCCCTGTTCTGTGAGCTCGCAATGAGTCGTCGAGCCACGGAGCGGGAGGGGAGGACCGAGCCGGCCTGGAGGATAGGTGACATAGAGAGTCAAAGGATGCAGAAAGGGAGGAGAGGAGGGTTGAGGAGGCAGAATCAGGAGATAGGTTGGAGAAGGTTTGAGCAGAGGGAAGAGATGATAGGATGGAAGAGGAGAGAGTAGCGGGGAGAGAGAGCGAAGGTTGGGACGGCGCGATACCATCCGAGTAGGGGCAGTGTGGGAAGTGTTGGATGAGAGCGAGAGGAAAAGGATACAAGGTAGTGGTCGGAGACTTGGAGGAGTTGCAATGAGGTTAGTGGAAGAACAGCATCTAGTAAAGATGAGGTCGAGCGTATTTCCTGCCTTGTGAGTAGGGGGGGAAGGTGAGAGGGTGAGGTCAAAAGAGGAGAGGAGTGGAAAGAAGGAGGCAGAGAGGAATGAGTCAAAGGTAGACGTGGGGAGGTTAAAGCAGTGTGGTAACCAGGAGCAGAGGGTTCTGGACTCCTGGACATGGGAGGAGATTTTGGACGGTAAGGGACCCTGGGCACAGGCTGGGGAATGTCACCGCCCCAGGGAGGAGCTGGACGCAGCTAAAGCCGAGCGTTATGAGGAGTTAGCACGGCAGCGCAACAGGGACGAGAGGCAGCCCCAAAAGTTTATTGGGGGGTGGCACACGGGGAGTGTGTCTAAGCCAGGTAGGAGACCTGAGCCAACTCCCCGTGCTTACCGTGGTGAGAGGTGGACCGGGCAGGCACCTGTCCCCAGTGCGCTAGCATAGCCCGGTGCGCTACATCGCAGCTCCTCGTCTCGGCCGGGCTAGAGTGGGCATCGAGCCAGGAGCAATGAAGCCGGCTCAGCGCATCTGGTCTCCAGTGCGTCTCCTCTGCCCGGGTTATATGGCACCAGCCCTACGCACAGTGTCCCCGGTTCGCCAGCACAGCCCAGTGTGGTCTTTTCCACCCCGCCGTACTTGCCGGGCTACGGCGAGTATCCAGCCAGGACAAGTTGTGCAGGCTCGGTGCTCAAAACCTCCAATGCGCCTCCATGGTCCGGTCCATCCGGTGCCTCCTCCACGCACCAGGCCTCCTGTGGCAGCTCCACGCACCAGGCTGTCTCTCCGTCTCGAGAATGGCACAATTTATTGCAATTTATTAAGTGTTTGTGTGTTCAGTATATACCTCTGAACCTCTGATACTGTTGAATTGTGATGAGTACTTTTCACCTTTTCTTCCTCTACTCTTCCCTCTCCTCCCGCTCTTCCCTCTCCGTCACTCCTTTCCAGTATGTACTGGAGCAGTCTAGTGCATGCTGTCCTCTGGAAGTCTTCCAAAAATGTGGAGAGCGAGGGAGAGAAGGAATAATGCAAACTATCATCTTTCGGAATTAGACATTCCTAATGAACGTCCACTATACAGTATCGTTGACTGTGAATTGGGGGTGGAGAGGTGCTTGCAGAAGGACAAGGGCCCATAGGGAGAATTGGGTGGAAGTTCCTGCTAACCACTGATACAGGATCAGATACTTTTACATACCTATAATGGTTAACGTTAAGGTTGGGGTTAAGATCATCTGATCCTAAATTTGTGGTTTAATGGAAACTATTACATTGAGCGATCACAGGTAGAAAGACACTATTTCTGTTACATGAATTTGAAATACACTACAGGTCAAAAGTTTTAGAACACCTACTAATTCAATGTTTTTTCTTATTTTTTAAAAACGATTTTCTACATTGTAGAATAATAGTGAAGACATCAGAACTATGAAATAACACATATGGACTCATGTAGTAACCAAAAAAGTGTTAAACAAAGATTCTTCAAATAGCCACCCTTTGCTTTGATGACAGCTTTGCACACTCTTGGCATTCTCTCAATCAGCTTCAACTGGAATGCTTTTCCAACAGTCTTGAAGGAGTTCCCACATATGCTGAGCAATTGTTGGCTGCTTTTGCTTCACTCTGTGGTCCAACTCATCCCAAATCCTCTCAGTTGGGTTGAGGTCAGGGGATTGTGGAGGCCAGGTCATCTGATGAGGCACGCTATCACTCTCCTTCTTGGTCAAATAGCCCTTACACAGCCTGGAGGTGTGTTGGGTCATTGTCATGTTGAAAAACAAATGATAGTCCCACTTAGCGCAAAACAGATGGGATGACACCTCACTGCAGAATGCTGTGGTAGCCATGCTGGTTAAGTGTGTCTTGAATTCTAAATACATCCCTGACAGTGTCACCAGCAATGCACCCCCACACCATCACACCTCCTCCTCCATGCTTCATGGTGAGAACCACACAGAGATCATCCTTTCACCTACTCTGCGTCTCACAAAGACAATGGTTGGAACCAAAAATCTCTGATTTGGACTAATCAGACCAAAGGACAGATTTCCACCGGTCTAATGTCCATTGCTCATGTTTCTTGGCCCAAGCCAGTCTCTTCTTCTTATTGGTGTCCTTTAGTAGTGGTTTCTTTGCATTAATTTGACCATGAAGGCCTGAATCACGCAGTCTCCTCTGAACAGTTGATGTTGAGATGTGTCTGTTACTTGAACTCTGTGAAGCATTTATTTGGGCTGCAATTTCTGAGGCTAGTAACTCTAATGAACATATCCTCTGCAGCAGAGGTAACTCTGGGTCTTCCTTTCCTTTGGCGGTACTCATGAGAACCAGTTTCATCACAGCGCTTGATGGTTTTTGCGACTGCACTTGGAGACATTTTCAAAGTTTTTCCGGATTGACTGACCTTCATGTCTTAAAGTAATGATGGAATGTATTTTCTCTTTGCTTATTTGAGCTGTTCTTGCTATAATATGGACTTGGTATTTTACCAAATAGGGATATCTTCTGTATACCACCCCTACCATGTCACAACACAACTGATTCACTCAAACGCATTCTGAAGGGAAAAAAATCCACAATTAACTTTTAACAAGGCACACCTGTTAATTTAAATGCATTCCAGGTGACCACCTCATGGAGCTGGTTGAGAGAATGACAAGAATGTGCAAATATATCATCAAGGCAAAGGGTGGCTACTTTGAAGAACCTCAAATATAAACTATATTTTGATTTGTTTAAAACCTTTTTGGTTACTACGTGATTCCATAATCAAATGAAATCAAATTTTATTGGTCACATACACATGGTTAGCAGATGTTAATGCGAGTGTAGCGAAATGCTTGTGCTTCTAGTTCCGACCATGCAGTAATATCTAACAAGTAATCTAACAATTTCACAACAGCTACCTTATATACACACAAGTGTAAAGGAATGAATAAGAATATGTACATATAACTATATGGATGAGCGATGGCGGAACGGCATAGGCAAGATGCAGTAGAAGGTATAGAGTACAGTATATGAGATAAGTAATGTAGGGTATGTAAACATTATATAAAGTGGCATTGTTTAAAGTGACTAGTGATACATTTATTACATCCAATTTGTAATTATTAAGTGGCTAGAGATTTGAGTCAGTATGTTGGCAGCAGCCACTCAATGTTAGTGATGGCTGTTCAACAGTCTGATGGCCTTGAGATAGAAGCTGTTTTTTAGTCTCTCAGTCCCAGCTTTGATGCACCTGTACTGACCTCGCCTTCTGGATGATAATGGGGTGAACAGGCAGTGGCTCGGGTGGTTGTTGTCCTTGATAATCGTTTTGGCCTTCCTGTGACATCGGGTGGTGTAGGTGTCCTGGAGGGCAGGTAGTTTGCCCCCGGTGATGCGTTGTGCAGACCTCACTACCCTCAGGAGAGCCTTACGGTTGTGGGCGGAGCATTTGCCGTACCAGGCGGTGATACAGCCCGCCAGGATACTCTCGATTGTGCATCTGTAAAAATTTAAAAAGAGTGTTTTAGGTGACAAGCCAAATTTCTTCAGCCTCCTTCACCACGTGGGTGGACCATTTCAGTTTGTCCATGATGTGTACGCCAATGAACTTAAAACCTTCCACCTTCTCCACTACTGTCCCGTAGATATGGATAGGGGGATGCTCCCTCTGCTGTTTCCTGAAGTCCATGATCATCTCCTTTGTTTAAATATGTGCTATTTAATAGTGTTGATGTCTTCACTATTATTCTACAATGTAGAAAATAGTAAAAATAAAGAAAAACACTGGAATGACTAGGTGTGTCCAACATTTTGACTGGCACTGTATATAACAATATCATATAGGCTATAGTCAGGGATGGGCATCATGATGATCTGAACTCATCCAACTCCCCACATTGTGAGCAAAACATTTTAGTGGTCATCATCTTGACAGGAGAGGAAGTTTTAAAATAAATTGTGCAATTCAACAAATTGTTCCATCTGGTGTAGAGAAAATGTTGCAATCGTATTACAAATTTCGTGCAATGCTACTCATTTTGTCATGGGGCAGCAATGAAAATGTGCTGTTTTACATCCAATTTCCTGCGATTCTACAATTTGCCATAGGGTGGAAAGAAATGTGTGCAGTTTTTAATATGATATATGTGTGAGACTGACTAATAAAATGCAATGTGTGCCCCCTGCGGGTAATTCGACCATGATATTTTTAGATAGCTGGCCGCGAAACTAACTTAGAAATCTGAAAATGTTTAGCTGACATGGGCTACTGACTAATCAGTGACTGACATAAGAGAAAACATTTCTGATACACAACCAAATTGTTCCGAGGGCCTTCAAAGGGGGAGCTGCAGTCGCAGGCCCGTAGCCGCCAGTTGCCCATCCCTGGTCTATGCCATGATTGCTGTCGTCATAGGCCTATACATTGCAAGTTCAAATGATAATGTAAAACATCTGAAAATGAATCCGTATACTTTGTAACAATCTACTCCAGTATTATGGATACATAGACTACTTTGTTACCCCCTGAATGTGCAACTTGAAACGGGACTTTATCTTGACATCAGTTCGGTGGCAACAGCAATGCGTCGCAGTCTTTCTGCTGCCTTCTCATAATTGGCTGAACAAGCAGTGATGCTCCATCCACCGCTAACCTTGCCCGGGATCAAAGAGAGGAAAGCTTGAGGAGCGCGCGCATCAGGACGTCAAAACGCTAATAACAGAACAGGTGGAATTTGCAGCGTTTCTACGATTCTCTCTCAACTGGGAACATGTTTTCCCACACCATGTCTGTCAGAATTGGGAAGGAATGTCACCAATGAATATCTGTCAAAGAATTGACTGAAAACACCGCGAGTCTCTTGTAGCCGTCTTGGCTATCAGCTTCAGCTTCTGACTCCGTGTATAGTAGCTCACCCGTCAACTGAAAGGACGATACACGGACCCTACTATCATGCCTGCAGAAGTCAACGACCCTGAGAGCATTTTGAGCTACCAGGTATTGTCATCTTTCTTTGTGCACTCCTTTATTTATTGAAAAATGCAATATCAAAATATGGCACAGTCAAGTGAATAAAAGTAGCGTAGATCTATACATCAGCCTAAAATAACAATGTTAACTGAACGTTACCGATGCCGTTATAACGGTTTTATCTGGAGAGGAAAAATGGAACGCTTCTGGACGCGCTTTTATCCTACCAAATGTGGGAAGATCAATAGCCATGTTTGCCTATAGGGCAGCTTCATGCAGTTTGTTACGAATATTAACATCATTATTAATTACATCTCAATGTGAACGGATTGAGATTTAGATGAATTTGCCACTCTTCAAGTGAAAACAGGAACGCATTTTTGTAGTAGGCTACAATCCTGTGAGGATGGAGCAGAGTTAGTGCGCACGAAGTGTTTTTATTATTTGGAAACTGCTGGCACGTGCAATGACACAATTCCCAATGGACATATCACATTGCAATACACTGCCTAGTGTGGACCCATCTTTCACGAGTCACATTTCTTTAACCTCAAACATGTTTTAAAATGTGTCTGGCATCGCCAGAAATAAGGAAAATGTTGGAGATGCATGCAATCACTCGCGAGGTAGACATGGCAAGGCAGGCAAGTGTAAACACGGATAGAGGCTTAGTGTATATCTATGTTTGGTCATTGGTTGGCTAATATAAAACGGACACTTGTTAAAACTGTTTGAATATTGAGTTTGATCAATGTATCGATTATGAAGCCTACAGCAGCCTAGGCTATGGGTTGTCCAAAACAATTGAAGCATTTGGTCTACTTATCCTTTTAGAACTGCATCAGACAACATCAACCATTCACCCTCAATGATAGCCTACAACACACAACTAACATGTTCAGTGTAGCTAAAGTGTTAATAATATTCTACTCATTCCCGGAATACATTCTCAATTACCCTCAAATGACCTTGACGCCATCCTATGTGTAATCCGTGGCGGTTGAAGGAAACCGAGCTCCGAATTAAGCTTTAGTTTCACCATTGTGTTAATTAGGGTGGGACCATAGAGCTAGATATAGTTTCCAAGAAGATAAAGAGAAAATATAATTAGCGTCAGCTTTCAATACTTGATTGATTTTATCCATGGTCAACCGACAATACAGGCAGTTCAAAATACAGCGACTGCTCATGAATGTACCCTGAGGCATCTCTGGGCGATAAATGAAATAAGTGTACATAGTACCTTACCAGGGCTTAAGATAGGATAATGATAGGAATATTTATGCAAAGTACCTGGATGACAGTCTCCTATGTCGTCATTGGTTGGCTGACTGCTGGGGAATGTATGGAGACTCAAGTGTTTTTTTTATTTATTATAGGAGAAAATTCTGAAATTCCATTCCAGTGCCAGAACAGCTAATCAAAGATTATCAACTGGACTAGCCTGTAGTCTGGTGGTGCTTGACATTTTTCAAATGGGCTTTATTTGGACAGTAAGTGTCCTTCAAATACATAGGCTCTGATACACAGATCTGATAGAGAGCCAAAAGTCTCATATTAGATTAAGCCCGATTGTAGCCTAAGTATTGAGGTTAAAGTGATTGGGGAGGATCTAGACTGGACTGAGCATGGGCAGACCTAATGACTGGTGTCAAGGGAAGACAATGGTAATATCATTTGATGGCTTCACTGCATAGCACCGGAAAGGGAGGGAGGCATACAGAGACATCTGGACCCAGACATTACAGATCTCTAGCCTCCCAGTGAACCCATTACCACTGTCTGTATATCATCTTGTGATAAGGTTAATGCTTTATTTCATTACTCTATTAGCTCGAATCCAGTTAGCACAGAACTAGGCAATATCAGGCTATGATATCGCCATGCGTGAAGGAGCCTATAATGCCTCAATAGTTTTGTTTGTTCTGATGAGTCACCACATGTACTGTGTCATACAGTAGGGAATCTAGGACTGATAATGCCAAAAACAGACCAGCCCTAAATATATGACAGTGTTGTTAAAGGACAGCGATTTCACTGCCACGTTTTTCTAAAATCTTACTGAATTTCTATAATGGCATTGGCCCATTTCAACCCAAGTCTTGACTATCAATAAAAGTATGTAACATGGATAAGCCTTATTAATGTAGCCATAGTACAGTACACCATGTTGTGTTGTGAGGTGAAATCCTCAGAGCTACAGCTCAAATGTTTCTTCAAATCAAGGACAGAACAAGAGAATAACTATTAGAATATACAAAGACATAATATTTGTTTGCCACAAGAAATTCTCAATAGACGTTTGGACTGCAAGAACATCTTTAACGTCTTTGTGCTTCACACAATATCTGCTGACAGCACAGTGTTAGAGTTTAGAGTTCCAGTTTAGAGCAGTCATTTTCACTAATTAGTGTAGCATACAACATGGAACCTAGAATCTGGCAAACAAAATAATCCCAAACCTAAGGCCTGCCATGAGAGAAGGACTGTGGACCAATGGAGACCGGCACACTCGCGGTAGACACATTCTTACAATTACGCATCTTCAATTTGGTTACGTCATTGTCATCACTCCCGTCCTCCCAAGGCATGCCCATCTTTACCAGAGTAAGGGATCCCCTGACTGAACAGGAAGGCCAAACTTTTATACTCTAGGCAATGCCTTTCATGTCCAATAAGGGACACCTGGCAGTGACAAGCCACAAGGGTACATTCACAAACTACCTTGTTGTAGATACTAACTCAGTTATGGTTCAGTTAGGACATTTCCATGGTGATAACCCGTAATCTCTTAACTCCCCTTCGTGATGACAAACTCCCTTTAATGTTGTTCTGTCCAGCTTATCTCACAGTTTTAATTAGGCTCTGATCTTATCTCTGTGTTTGGACAGACCAATATGTACCTGTAAGTGATTGCTTTGAGAGGGAAAAACTAGCCACTGTAATGTTTATGTTATGATCTGTTTGTTAGCAGCATTGTCCTTTTAGTGACGGAGGCTGTAAAAAAATTAAAAGTTGTGGTGAAACACATGCGTGATAAATGATATGAGTGATACCTCTTCTCACTGGTAACTCGCATGCACGCACACACTCCCACACAGCTAGTAATATAGTGCCTCCTCAATCAAAGGAAGTCACAGTAGAAGCTGAATGATGCACATGTAATTAATTATACAACACCCTTCCCTCCCTGTATGAGCTCTATTTGCATTCTCTCACCTACACAAGCCACCAAGGCCACAGTGTCCTGATGGAGGGAAGAGGAAGGTAAAGAGAGAAAGAGAAATAGAGAGAGACACAAATAAATGAGTGGCATTGAACAATGCTAGTGAATGCATCGCATCCTCTCCTCTCCCCTTTCTCTGCTCTCTCTCTTTTTAACCTGACTAAGACCACTTTTTCTCTCATCTTTACCTCCCCACCCCTTCACCTCAGTCATCCCCCTTTCTCTATCCCCATCTGTCCAATCCCTCTCTCATCTTCTCTTTCATGGCTTAGATATCAGCCTCTCCCATCCCTAGTGTCCTATGGAACTAACTCCTTCTCTATTCTTCCTGAGTCAGGTCAGTTGTAGTGTACAGCAGTGTGTTAGACTGTAGTGTAGTAGCAGTGCAGGTGTCTGGGGCCAGGCCTGGGGCTGAGTGATTACAGTTACACTATGAGCCATGTGGAGGAGGAACAGCAGCCTCTGTGGCCTGCTGGCCCCGCCCCCCTCACACACTGGGCCTCGTCTGGAAGTGACAGGCCCAGTTGTCAGAGTCAGGATCTGTAGCACTGCTGTCAGGTCAGTGTGCTGCTGGAGGGAGAATGGAGAAGAGGAGAATGGAGAAGAGGAGAGGAGAATGAGAGGGAGGGGGAGTGAGAAAGGAGGAGTGTGGAAAAAAGGAGAAGAGGGAGAGGGGGGCTTAAGTAAAGAGAGGGAGAAGGAAGTGGAAATTGAGTTGAAAGGAGGAAGGAGAGAGTGTGGAGAAAGTATAAAAGGGAGAGGGGGACTCTAGGAAAGTGAGGGAGGAAGAGAGAGAGTGGTAGACTACTTAAAGAGAAGTAGCCTGTAGGAGGAGAGGTTATTGGGCCTATAACCGTGACCCTGATTTACACACAGTTCAGACGCCAAACTTATGGCGAGTCGAACTGAATAGAAATGAAGAGTGGGCCGGCACAGTTGAGAGCTTCTCATGACGTACCGATTGGTTTCATACGACCGCTCGCAAGAATGCAGCCTTCCTCGTTGGTTTTGGGTCGAATTCAGGCATAACAGCAACCTCTTGTGTTAAAGAAACCAGAGTTTCTGGTTTTTAGTTTATTGCACTAAAAAGACAGATGATTCACACAACTGTGCAGCGCGGAAGTTCATGTTTAAAACAGTGAATATGATTGGTTTTATGTGATAACTAATGTAACGTGTCTTCACATTTCATAACTCCCTTTTACTAAGGAATCATAAAGAGTCTCCTCATCCCTAAAATAAACCATGAGATCTGTAAGTGATATTAGGATTACTGTGCAACGTAGACCTTCCAGTTTCTCCCAGGATGGCAAAACAATTTGCATGTTCGTGTAGTGCCCATCGGTTATGAATGTTTCAGCCTTTGTGTGGAGAAGTCGTGTTTTTACCGTAATTTGCTGGTTTTAAAGAGCACTAAAAACTACATTAAACATGAGCCTTTCTGCCGCCACAGAAACAGACCCTGGGTCTGTTCTAACATGACCACCCGCGAATCCGAGGCCATGATTGTGCTTCCGTTGTTGGTGTGGTAACGAAGCAACCTTTATTTGCATGTAATTAACATATATGAATTTGACATTTTCTCCCAACAAAAGAACTGCTCTCATGAAACAGAGGCTCGTTTAGTTAAAAGTATGCAGTATGCCACGACCGCAACACAGTAGCAGCTCGTGACTGGCTAAGTAGGCGGGGCGGGGCCGAGTGCGGATGGATTTTTCAGAATTCAACATGTATCACTTCAACCAGCCTGATAATAGTTCATTTCCAATTTGTTTAATTTCTCTAAACTCAGAATAGAATAGGAATGGAGTTATAGGCCTACTCAGGCTGGTTATAGGCAGACTATCACATTCGACCTATAGCGTAGCCCAAATAGCCCATCTATCCTATTTAAAAAGGAGTTAAGACAGAAACAGATCATTGGTTCCATTTCCATTATTAGTGAAACCAAAGCTCTGTAACATATAAATCAAATCAAAAGGCTATTGCACAGAAAAACATGGACTTGCGGGTGTATTGCAAATTCAGAACTCAAAGACAGCAACACAATAAACTACAGCACTGATCATTGGAAACGAGATCAGAATGACTGCTAAGGCTTGATCCATGAATTAAATCATTAAATTAGGTAGCCTAGCCTACAAAACTAAAACAATCCATGTGTTCAAATCAAAAGGCCTGATTAACATGACATCAGTAGCCTATGATACAATACTCGTGATCATATTGAGGAGAACAATAACTACTTAGCCTACATTTGAACACCACCACAGAAAGATCACTCTTTGGCATCTTCACAATTAACTAGCCTAGTTTTGTTGTTAGGTTTGAAGAGAACTAGGGCCTATTACTCGCAGCCCACCTCTTCCAAATGCATTGTGGAAAAGTGTGTATCGAATTCTACTAGATGAAGAGCTGAAGTGAGTATAACATCCTGGCATTTAAACTATACTCGATTTTTGAAAATTCCCATACTATAAAGAAAAGAATAATCCCATACTGAGAGTGCATCATGCGGGATTGCGTTGTTTCCTGCTATTCATTGATTTCGGTAGCACATCCCCATATCTAATGGATCAGCTGTTGTCAAAGCTGAAATTAAACTCATTTTTTTCTCCATACTCAAACGGCCAACTATTTAGGAGGCAAGTATGGGTATTCAAACATGGCCAGTGTCTACTGTTTGCATGTCTGTGGATCAGCTGAGTCATTGGTCCCTGGTCAGTGTTAATGGTTATTGCCTTGGTCAGCTGAGTCATTGGTCCCTGGTCAGTGTTAATGGTTATTGCCTTGGTCAGCTGAGTCATTGGTCCCTGGTCAGTGTTAATGGTTATTGCCTTGGTCAGCTGAGTCATTGGTCCCTGGTCAGTGTTAATGGTTATTGCCTTGGTCAGCTGAGTCATTGGTCCCTGGTCAGTGTTAATGGTTATTGCCTTGGTCAGCTGAGTCGTTGGTCCCTGGTTAGTGTTAATGGTTATTGCCTTGGTCAGCTGAGTCGTTGGTCCCTGGTTAGTGTTAATGGTTATTGCCTTGGTCAGCTGAGTCGTTGGTCCCTGGTTAGTGTTAATGGTTATTGCCTTGGTCAGCTGTGTTGTTGGTCCCTGGTTAGTGTTAATGGTTATTGCCTTGGTCAGCTGAGTCGTTGGTCCCTGGTCAGTGTTAATGGTTATTGCCTTGGTCAGCTGAGTCATTGGTCCCTGGTCAGTGTTAATGGTTTTTGCCTTGGTCAGCTGAGTCGTTGGTCCCTGGTTAGTGTTAATGGTTATTGCCTTGGTCAGCTGAGTCGTTGGTCCCTGGTTAGTGTTAATGGTTATTGCCTTGGTCAGCTGAGTTGTTGGTCCCCGGTTAGTGTTAATGGTTATTGCCTTGGTCAGCTGAGTTGTTGGTCCCGGTTAGTGTTAATGGTTATTGGGGTTTGGCTGCCTTGGTCAGCTGAGTCGTTGGTCCCTGGTTAGTGTTAATGGTTATTGCCTTGGTCAGCTGAGTTGTTGGTCCCTGGTTAGTGTTAATGGTTATTGCCTTGGTCAGCTGAGTTGTTGGTCCCTGGTTAGTGTTAATGGTTATTGCCTTGGTCAGCTGAGTTGTTGGTCCCTGGTCAGTGTTAATGGTTAATGCCTTGGTCAGCTGAGTTGTTGGTCCCCGGTTAGTGTTAATGGTTATTGCCTTGGTCAGCTGAGTTGTTGGTCCCGGTTAGTGTTAATGGTTATTGCCTTGGTCAGCTGAGTTGTTGGTCCCGGTTAGTGTTAATGGTTATTGCCTTGGTCAGCTGAGTCGTTGGTCCCGGTTAGTGTTAATGGTTATTGCCTTGGTCAGCTGAGTCGTTGGTCCCCGGTTAGTGTTAATGGTTATTGCCTTGGTCAGCTGAGTCGTTGGTCCCCGGTTAGTGTTAATGGTTATTGCCTTGGTCAGCTGAGTTGTTGGTCCCCGGTTAGTGTTAATGGTTATTGCCTTGGTCAGCTGAGTTGTTGGTCCCCGGTTAGTGTTAATGGTTATTGCCTTGGTCAGCTAAGTTGTTTGTCCCCGGTTAGTGTTAATGGTTATTGCCTTGGTCAGCTGAGTCGTTGGTCCCCGGTTAGTGTTAATGGTTATTGCCTTGGTCAGCTGAGTCGTTGGTCCCTGGTTAGTGTTAATGGTTATTGCCTTGGTCAGCTGAGTTGTTGGTCCCTGGTTAGTGTTAATGGTTATTGCCTTGGTCAGCTGAGTTGTTGGTCCCTGGCCAGTGTTAATGGTTATTGCCTTGGTCAGCTGAGTTGTTGGTCCCCGGTTAGTGTTAATGGTTATTGCCTTGGTCAGCTGAGTTGTTGGTCCCCGGTTAGTGTTAATGGTTATTGCCTTGGTCAGCTGAGTCGTTGGTCCCCGGTTAGTGTTAATGGTTATTGCCTTGGTCAGCTGAGTTGTTGGTCCCCGGTTAGTGTTAATGGTTATTGCCTTGGTCAGCTGAGTCCTTGGTCCCTGGTTAGTGTTAATGGTTATTGCCTTGGTCAGCTGAGTCGTTGGTCCCTGGTTAGTGTTAATGGTTATTGCCTTGGTCAGCTGAGTCATTGGTCCCTGGTCAGTGTTAATGGTTATTGCCTTGGTCAGCTGAGTCATTGGTCCCTGGTCAGTGTTAATGGTTATTGCCTTGGTCAGCTGAGTCATTGGTCCCTGGTCAGTGTTAATGGTTATTGCCTTGGTCAGCTGAGTCATTGGTCCCTGGTCAGTGTTAATGGTTATTGCCTTGGTCAGCTGATTCGTTGGTCCCTGGTTAGTGTTAATGGTTATTGCCTTGGTCAGCTGAGTCGTTGGTCCCTGGTTAGTGTTAATGGTTATTGCCTTGGTCAGCTGAGTCGTTGGTCCCTGGTTAGTGTTAATGGTTATTGCCTTGGTCAGCTGTGTTGTTGGTCCCTGGTTAGTGTTAATGGTTATTGCCTTGGTCAGCTGAGTCGTTGGTCCCTGGTCAGTGTTAATGGTTATTGCCTTGGTCAGCTGAGTCGTTGGTCCCTGGTTAGTGTTAATGGTTATTGCCTTGGTCAGCTGAGTCGTTGGTCCCTGGTTAGTGTTAATGGTTATTGCCTTGGTCAGCTGAGTTGTTGGTCCCCGGTTAGTGTTAATGGTTATTGCCTTGGTCAGCTGAGTCGTTGGTCCCTGGTTAGTGTTAATGGTTATTGCCTTGGTCAGCTGAGTTGTTGGTCCCCGTTAGTGTTAATGGTTATTGCCTTGGTCAGCTGAGTTGTTGGTCCTTGGTCAGCTGGTCAGTGTTAATGGTTATTGCCTTGGTCAGCTGAGTTGTTGGTCCCCGGTTAGTGTTAATGGTTATTGCCTTGGTCAGCTGAGTTGTTGGTCCCCGGTTAGTGTTAATGGTTATTGCCTTGGTCAGCTGAGTCGTTGGTCCCTGGTTAGTGTTAATGGTTATTGCCTTGGTCAGCTGAGTTGTTGGTCCCCGGTTAGTGTTAATGGTTATTGCCTTGGTCAGCTGAGTCGTTGGTCCCTGGTTAGTGTTAATGGTTATTGCCTTGGTCAGCTGAGTTGTTGGTCCCCGGTTAGTGTTAATGGTTATTGCCTTGGTCAGCTAAGTTGTTTGTCCCCGGTTAGTGTTAATGGTTATTGCCTTGGTCAGCTAAGTTGTTTGTCCCCGGTTAGTGTTAATGGTTATTGCCTTAGGCACAAACTGGTTGAATCAACATTGTTTCCATGTCATGTCAACCAAAAAATGATGTTGAATCAACATGAAAACTGATTGGATTTTTAAAAAGTAATCAACGTTAGGGCATTTAGTATTTTTTCCACACAACTTTTAATCTAAATCCAATGACATGGTGAATTCACGTTAGTTGACAACTAAATCAAATGAAAATCAAAACTAGACGTTGCACTGACGTCTTTGCACAGTGGGTCTGCTGTGGTCATTCATTATTGCTCTGAGATAGAGCACTTCAAGTTTAAGTGTTAATGTCACGTGCACAAGTACATTGAAATGCCTTTCTTGCAAGCTTCAAACCCAACAATGCAGTAATCAATATCAGTGTAGTACTAAAAATAACTTACGGTATAACAAAAACACATGAGAAATAAAAATAAGAAATAATAAGAACACAAGCAAGTCAGAAGCTATATACAGGGTCAGTTCCAATACCATTTTTACAATGTGCAGGGAGGCATACTGGAGTGATAGACGTAGATATGTATAGAGCAGAGATAAGGTGACTAAGCATCAGGATATATGATAAACAAGAGTAGCGGCAGCGTAAATGATTATTGTATGTGTGTGTGGATGTTATGTGTGTGTTGGAGTGTCAGTGTGCGTGAGTGTGTAGAGTTCTGTGAGTGTGCATAGAATAGAGACAGTTCAAAAAAAGAAATACAAGGGTCAACTCAGAAAGTCCTTGTGGTCATTCTGTTAGCTATTTAGCTGTGTTATGGCTCGGGATAGAAGCTGTTCTGAAGTCAGTTGGTGACTCACTTGTTGCACTGGTACCGCTTGCCATGCGTAAGCAGAGAGAACAGCCTATGGCTTGGGTGGCTGGGAGCTCAGCCCCAGTGATGTAGTGGGCTGTCCGCACCACCGTCTGTAGCACCATGTGATCGAGGGTGGTGCTGTTGCCATACAGTGATGCAGCCAGTCAAGATGCTCTCAATGGTGCAGCAGTTGAACTTTTTGAGGATTTGAGGGCCCATGCCAAACCTTTTCAACTTCCTGAGGGGTATGATGCACTGTCGCGCCTTCTTCACGACTGTGCACATGTGAGTGGAGGATTTTAAGTTCTTAGTGATTTGGACACTGAGGAACTTAAAGCTCTTGACCCACTCTACTGCAGCCCTGTCAATGTGGATGGGGGCATGCTTCCCCCCCACCCCCATTTTCTGTAGTCCACGGTCATCTCCTTGGTCTTACTGACGTAGAGGGAGAGGTTGTTGTCCCGGCACCACACTGCCAGGTCATTGAGCTCCTCCCTGTAGCCTGTCTAAACGTCAGGCCTACCACCCTTGTGTCGTTAGCAAACTTGATGCACGACTCCAAAACCATCATCACCACGCAGTCGTGGGTAAACAGGGAGTACAGGAGAGGACTAAGCACACTCCCCTGTGGGGCACCCGTGTTGAGGGTCAGGGTGGCGGAGGTGATGTTGCCTACCCTCACCACCTGGGGTCAGCCCGTCAGAAAGTCCAGGATGCAGTTTCAGAGCAAGGTGTTCAGTCCCAGGGTCCTAAGTTTATTGACTAGCTTGGAGGGGACAATGGTGTTGAACGCTGAGCTGAGTTGTAGTCAATTAACAGCATTCTCACATAGGTATTCCTCTTATCTAGGTGGGTGAGGGCAATGTGGAGTGCAATTGAGATTACATTGTCTATGGATCTGTGGGGCGGTATACAAATGGGAGTGGGTCTCAGATCTTCAATGTTCATTCAGACTTGGCTGATTTAATTATTTTCCAGTACTACAGTTAGAAACAACATCAAGATACTAGTTAAGCCACCTTTTATTTACACTTGTTCACGGAAATGACAAGTTATGCTGTTTATTATACAAGTACAATACAATAGAAAAAAACTAAACACATTCCTTACCTCAGGACACTCCAATGAGTGACTATCCAGAAAAATATAAAGGCGAACTCTGTGTCTGCATTGATCTGAGAATATATTTTCGGGACATACAAACAGGCTTTCAAAATACACTCCCATCTCTCATTAAGCTTTTGGGTACACTTTCTTTCCACAATACAATAGAACTGTATTGAAATACCTTCTCCCATTGATAACTTGTTGGCAGTGTGATAGAAATTAGGAGATGAGTGTGTGGTGAAGAAAGTGAGTGTGATGTGCTGTGGTAGTTATTCCCCTGCTTCTCAGGCCTCAATTAGGTCCACCATTGAGCACCATCCCTTTAAAGACAGCCTCATAGCACAGAGCTAAGGGACACATTCTGGGTTCTGACTAGAGGGAGTACAGCTATGACCGGAAGTTACTTTTCCAAAGCTGGTTAGAAGAATTTACGCAGCAGGTTAGGATAATTAACGTGGCAGGTTAGGAGACTTAGGTTAGGAAAATGGTTAGGGTCACCTATAACACACTCCTACCCTGGTATGGAAAGTCACTTCCAGTCATAGCTGTACTCCCTCTAGTCACAAAACACATTCTGCCCACAACATCCCTTTAGGCGGGGCTCCCAGGACAGTTACAGTAACAGTAAATCTCTCCATGGAGCTGACTGATTGTTGTATGGTTCTGTTTGTTCATTTATTACTCTGTACAGCCAGGACAATGGGAGATTAAATGTGTCTTGTACAGATGTAGGATCATAATTTGAGCCAGTTTGCTATAGCAGGGAAATTAGTATTATTAAATGTGAATTATTATTTGGATTATAATTAATGGACATTTTTGTAGGGCTTGTAAATGTATCAAATTGGAAATTACAAACTTCAGAAGCCTTTTAAAACCTCAAATACACTACAAGTTTTAAATGTCCTGCAACAGTGTGATCAAATTAAGATTCTACATCTGTATGTATTTATCTTTACTTGTGACAATGCTGGCCTGGCTGTGTGCACTTAAAATGGACTGACAGAGTCTTCCAAAATAAAGGATATTTATTTAGGAACAGGAAGGTAAAAAAAAGGATGCTACAAGTAGACAATAGGCCTTGTAAAATGTTTAAAATGCTACAACATTTATACAAACACTGAACAGCATCCTACTACTGGCCTGGATTACTCTGCGTCCACCAAATGTATGCTTTTGTGGATGAAATCCAACTAATGTTGATAGCCAACTCAACTCTTTGAGATATTCCACCAGATTGTAAGCTTTTACATCCAATGAAAGCATTTTCTATTTCCATATCAAACCTCCAAATCATCAAGAAGGAAAAAGAGACACAGAGACACATAGTAGCTCACTGTACAAGTGGGGTTTTATTCACAAGACACATTTCACATGTATTCATCCTCCTGGAGGAGGAATTCCTCCCAGCCTTGAGATCAGAGCTAAATTAGACACATGCTTTGGGTGATACAGCTGTGTGTGTCTGTACAAGTATGTGGTTGTGTTTTGATGAACTGTTACTAGGTAACAGAAAGGTTAAACAGAGGTCTTCTCAGCGTGAGATGCAGACCATGATGATTCCTAGACCTGGAGAAACACTGTTTTCACTCCCTGTGTGGCTGGCAGCTGTGACAAATATTGTTGAATACACACAACACCATCTGCTACATTCTGACATTCTGCTAATTGGAAGACAAAAATGAATGTCTGTTTTTATTGTTCTGTCAGGTAGGCTATCTCTCGCTCTCTGTCTCTGGGGTGTGTATGTGTGTGTGTTTAGAAACTCAAGCTGAGTTGTCCCCAGGCTACTCCAGTGCTATAGTGATTTGCTGTGGTGGTGGTGTCCTCCCCTCACACTCTGTCAGTAAGAAAATGTATGCACTCACTACTGTGAGCGGTCTGCTAATTGACTTACATGTAAATGTACATGTAGTTACTGTAGCACTGATGAGCCTGTGATGGACACAAACTCAAGTAAAGAGCTATTTCGCTTGTGTGTGTGTGTGTGTGTGGTAGCAGGTGGCTGAGATCGGGGGTTGATGGTGGTAAGCTGTGTGGAAAATGACTGTGTGAAGTCAAGCCCCCTTGAGCATTGTGGGTATGACTGGGGTGTGGTGGGAGTGACTGGGGTGTCGTGGGCGTGACTGGGGTGTGGTGGGCGAGTGACATGCATTATTTACATGCACCAAATAATGCATGCAGACCAGATTTTGGCCGATACCCGCTAATTATCAAAATCCAGAAAAGAGTCGTTCAATTCTACAGCCACCTAAAAGGAAGTGATTCCCAGACCTTCCATAACAAAGCAATCACCTACAGAGAGATGAACCTGGAGAATAGTCCCCTAAGCAAGCTGGTCCTGGGGCTCTGTTCACAAACACAAACAGACCCCACAGAGCTCCAGGAGAGCAACACAATTAGACCCAACCAAATCACGAGAAAACAAAAAGATAATTACTTGACATATTGGAAAGAATTAACAAAAAACTGAGCAAACTAGAAAGCTATTTGGCAAAGCTTTGACTATGTCTGTACATATGTACTATGTACAGACTCAGTGAGCATAGCCTTGCTAGTGAGAAAGGCCACCATAGGCAGACCTGGGTCTCAAGAGAAGACATGCTATGTGCACACTTCCCGCACAGACACATATTTCCTTCAGATGACACAGATCCACAAAGAATTCGAAAGCAAAACCAATTTTGATCAACTTAGATATCTACTGGGTGAAATATCAAATCAAATTTATTTATATAGCCCTTCGTACATCAGCTGATATCTCAAAGTGTTGTACAGAAACCCAGCCTAAAACCCCAAACAGCAAGCAATGCAGGTGTAGAAGCACGGTGGCTAGGAAAAACTCCCTAGAAAGGCCAAAACCTAGGAAGAAACCTAGAGAGGAACCAGGCTATGTGGGGTGGCCAGTCCTCTTCTGGCTGTGCCGGGTGGGGATTATAACAGAACATGGCAAGATGTTTAAATGTTCATAAATGACCAGCATGGTCCAATAATAATAAGGCAGAACAGTTGAAACTGGAGCAGCAGCACGGCCAGGTGGACTGGGGACAGCAAGGAGTCATCATGTCAGGTAGTCCTGAGGCATGGTCCTAGGGCTCAGGTCCCCCGAGAGAGAGAAAGAAAGAAAGAAAGAGAGAATTAGAGAGAGCACACTTAAATTCACACAGGACACCGAATAGGACAGGAGAAGTACTCCAGATATAACAAACTGACCCTAGCCCCCCGACACATAAACTACTGCAGCATAAATACTGGAGGCTGAGACAGGAGGGGTCAGGAGACACTGTGGCCCCATCCGAGGACACCCCCGGACAGGGCCAAACAGGAAGGATATAACCCCACCCACTTTTCCAAAGCACAGCCCCCACACCACTAGAGGGATATCTTCAACCACCAACTTACCATCCTGAGACAAGGCAGAGTATAGCCCACAAAGATCTCCGCCACGGCACAACCAAAGGGGGGGGGGGGGGGGGGGGCCAACCCAGACAGGAAGATCACATCAGTGACTCAACCCACTCAAGTGACGCACCCCTCCCAGGGACGGTATGAAAGAGCCCCAGTAAGCCAGTGACTCAGCCCCTATAATAGGGTTAGAGGCAGAGAATCCCAGTGGAAAGAAGGGAACCGGCCAGGCAGAGACAGTAAGGGCGGTTCGTTGCTCCAGAGCCTTTCCGTTCACCTTCCCACTCCTGGGCCAGACTACACTCAATCATATCAAAAGAACAGTATACCTTCACAGCAGTAAAATGTGTGATCTGTTGCCACAAAAAAAGGGCAACCAGTGAAGAACAAACACTATTGTAAATACAACCCATATTTATGTTTATTTATTTTCCCTTTTGTACTTTAACTATTTGCACATCATTACAACACTGCATATAGACATAATATGACATTTGAAATGTCTTTATTCTTTTGGAACTGCTGTGAGTGTAATGTTTACTGTTCTTTTGATTGTTTATTTCCCTTTTGTTTATTATCTACTTCACTTGCTTTGGCAACATTAACATATGTTTCCCATGCCAATAAAGCCCTTAAATTGAAATTGAATTGAGAGAGAAAGAAGGAGAGAGGGAGGGAGAGAGAGTGGTTGCTAGGGGAGGGAGGCCGCAAGACACAGATCATTTGCCACACACACACACACACGCACACGCACACGCACACGCAGAGAGAGAGTCAGTACCTAGGTGATAGCAGAGTGAGTAGCACCTTAAGTGGGCTGTGTGTATTTTTTAATTAAAATAGTACCTAACTGTAAACTAGAGAGGTGAGTGGTGATTGGTTTAAATACTGCAGGAGGGAAAGGCTAACTCAGTTCACTAGCTAGTGATCCTATGCATGAGGCCAGGAGTTTTTCCTCACCATGTGATCACAGTTGTTCCTTTCAGGTCACATGGTCAGGGAAACCTTAGGGCCCTATAAAACAATTAAAGTCATTGTATATCCATGCATTCTCTTGTATATCCATGTCACAGCTTTTTGTGTACTCACCAATCACTTCCTGTATTGGATTGAGTCAAGGGTTACAAGCTAAAAGCAGGAAACAGGTCACCCCCCCCCCCCTACCATTCTTCATTTGCACTCAACAGAATGAAACAGAGAGGGAAAGAGAGAGAGCTGTATCCTAGCTGCAGTTCCAGTCCTCCTAATAGAGCTGATTATAGAGCCTGCAGCCTGAACTGAGTCCCACAGACAGCCCTAATTCACCAGCCACAGCTGCACTGCCTGATAACACAGCACCGCATCGAACAGAATAGGGGAGTGGGTGTGTGTGTTAGAAGGGTAAAGGAGAGAGAATTAGAGGAAGGGTGTGTGAATGTGTTTATACAGTAGATGGAAGGAGAGACAGTGTTGAGACAGAGACAGGTTCATCAACACCATGTTTATATACCAGTGGTAAATGAATTCTGACTATAGAGCCATTGTGAAAGAGAACACTGAGACTTTTTATCAACTCTTTCCTCTTAATCACCAGGTTTATTAAGCCCTAAATACATTATTTCTACCAATTCTATATTTCTGTGCACTTGGTAATCTTCATGTTTTTTCCAACTCAAGGTCAATCCATCATCAATGAAGGAATTCTATGTATGGCATTCAGCTTTTATCTAATGCAATTTACAGTACAGGGAGTTCATACATTTGAGTGATTCCAGCTAGAATTGAACCCACAGTCCTGGCGTTGCTAGCACACCTCTCTTACCAACTGAGCCACACATTCATTCAGCATTGCAACAATTCCCTCACTCACCCAGTCTTTCTGTATTTTCTAATAGTCCCATGTAGTACTCAGTGTATTTGTCTAACAGTGAGAGGAAGAGGTGTCTAGGGAGATGGAACTGCCTAGTCATGGAAATAACTCCCTGTGGCTCAACATTGACAGAGAGAGGGTGAGGTGGAGTGGGAAAACGAAGGATGGCTAAGCAGCACCAAGTCAACCATTTCAATTAACTCTCACCAGGGAGGTGTAGGGGGTACTGGCATAACAGGTGTGTCTGCATGCCCTGTGTATGTGCATTGTGTTGACTCTAAGCTGAGGGAAAGGTACTATACCTTACAGCGCAGGTACAGATCTGGGGGCTTTTGCAAGATTTGACTTCACAAGGTAAGAATGGTCTCGGAGTCTTGTTTTTCCCGTGAAAAACATAGTCTGTGTCATATCTTAATCTGGAGACTAGTTATATAAAACTGTGATTGGAAGCTTGAAAATACACTTTAGATGAAATATGTAGGATAAAGAAAAATTATACTTTACTTTCAATACTGCAACTTTTTTTAAGTCGTCAAAGTACAGCTAAAAATGCCCAGTGGTCAACTATTAAGACCTGTTTGTGTGATAAATGTTGAACTGAAAGTGAGGGACCTCCAGTGAAGGTGAATCTGCCAGACCTCTGGAGGACAAGTGAAACAGCCCTCTCCTTGAGGTGAGGTGGAGTGGGCCCAGCTGTCCTCTATCCTTTTTATGGTGGGGTTTCTGTTGTGATGAATTATGCCACCATCAAGGGGTGAGGTCAGGGGGAGGAAACTGATAGAACAGGTCTGCTAAAGAGGTGGAGCTTACAGGGACAGGGACTGTCTCCCTCCTCAACCCCTCACCCTCATCTCTCATTTATCACAGCTCACAACTCTAAGGCTAGCTGGCGGAACAAGAATGGTTCTAATGTGCCTTTTCTAAATGGGTCGATACATTGGCCCTGTGTTCAATCGGACAGAGCACAGGAGAACCAGAAAAAGTAAATCAATGTTCTATGTATTTACTCTGATGCCATGTCAATTTGATACGCATTGCAGATAATGGCACACACACACACACACACACACACACACACACACACACACACACACACACACACACACACACACACACACACACACACACAGAGGAAGCCTGGAGATAGGCAGTGATGTGCTGAAAGGAAGGTTGAATCATCTCATTCCAGGAAAGTATTGATGCATGCAGTTCACATAAAGGGATCCTGGCTGCAGCAGAGGAAGGCACTAATAGGATTCATATTTTCCTGAAAATCTACCAAGTTTCAATACCGGGAATAATTCCAATTTATCCAGAGAGTCCCGGGAAGTACTGCAAAAATAGAAGTGCCCATTTAAAGCATTTAAAACCAAGATATCGCCCCTATGCCAGCCCAATAAGAGGGGCTTTGCACCACCTTGTAGGCTTGGTTGCACCACTATGTAAAGATTTCAGAGAAAGTGAATCTGATATTTAATAGCGATAAGAGTAACTATCTTTGATCGCTAGAGACATTGTTGTGAATTGTGAAACAGGCAGTTCATGTTCCTCAACTCATTCAGCACTAGGCTATCTCGACACAGAGCGTTCAGGACGCACAGCGTGCACCCTGAGTATAGCGTTGTCAAATCATACAAACTTTGTAATGGCAGTCAATCAAAAGTTAAATGACAAAAGTTGCTAAGCTTGCTAGATAACCTCCTTCAACGAATGACAGAATATCTCCTATATTTGGCAAAATCAAGTTGACGATTATGCAGATAGCAGATCAACTCATGAATAACAGGGAGATGAAGAGTGGAAGTAGTTGCAATATCAAGGTATCTTAACCCAGAACAAAATATCCATATCTTCTCTCATTCCGTTTGTTGATCACACATTCTCTACTGAAGCTCTCATATGGGCAGCAGTACGAGACAGACCAGAGAAGCTCTCATATGGGTAGCAGTGCAAGACAGCGCAGAGAAGCTCTCATATGGGCAGCAATACGAGACAGAGCAGAGAAGCTCTCATATGGGCAGCAATACGAGACAGAGCAGAGAAGCTCTCATATGGGCAGCAATACGAGACAGAGCAGAGAAGCTCTCATATGGGCAGCAGTGCAAGACAGCGCAGAGAAGCTCTCATATGGGCAGCAATACGAGACAGACCAGAGAAGCTCTCATATGGGCAGCAATACGAGACAGAGCAGAGAAGCTCTCATATGGGCAGCAATACGAGACAGAGCAGAGAAGCTCTCATATGGGCAGCAATACGAGACAGAGCAGAGAAGCTCTCATATGGGCAGCAATACGAGACAGAGCAGAGAAGCTCTCATATGGGCAGCAATACGAGACAGAGCAGAGAAGCTCTCATATGGGCAGCAATACGAGACAGAGCAGAGAAGCTCTCATATGGGCAGCAATACGAGACAGAGCAGAGAAGCTCTCATATGGGCAGCAATACGAGACAGAGCAGAGAAGCTCTCATATGGGCAGCAATACGAGACAGACCAGGGAAGCTCTCATATGAGCAGCAATACGAGACAGAGCAGAGAAGCTCTCATATGGGCAGCAATACGAGACAGAGCAGAGAAGCTCTCATATGGGCAGCAATACGAGACAGAGCAGAGAAGCTCTCATATGGGCAGCAATACGAGACAGAGTAGAGAAGCTCTCATATGGGCAGCAATACGAGACAGAGCAGAGAAGCTCTGATATGGGCAGCAATACGAGACAGAGCAGAGAAGCTCTGATATGGGCAGCAATACGAGACAGAGCAGAGAAGCTCTCATATGGGCAGCAATACGAGACAGAGCAGAGAAGCTCTCATATGGGCAGCAATACGAGACAGAGCAGAGAAGCTCTCATATGGGCAGCAATACGAGACAGAGCAGAGAAGCTCTCATATGGGCAGCAATACGAGACAGACCAGAGAAGCTCTCATATGGGCAGCAATACGAGACAGACCAGGGAAGCTCTCATATGGGCAGCAATACGAGACAGAGCAGAGAAGCTCTCATATGGGCAGCAATACGAGACAGAGCAGAGAAGCTCTCATATGGGCAGCAATACGAGACAGAGCAGAGAAGCTCTCATATGGGCAGCAATACGAGACAGAGCAGAGAAGCTCTCATATGGGCAGCAATACGAGACAGAGCAGAGAAGCTCTCATATGGGCAGCAATACGAGACAGAGCAGAGAAGCTCTGATATGGGCAGCAATACGAGACAGAGCAGAGAAGCTCTGATATGGGCAGCAATACGAGACAGAGCAGAGAAGCTCTCATATGGGCAGCAATACGAGACAGAGCAGAGAAGCTCTCATATGGGCAGCAATACGAGACAGAGCAGAGAAGCTCTCATATGGGCAGCAATACGAGACAGAGCAGAGAAGCTCTCATATGGGCAGCAATATGAAACAGAGCAGAGAAGCTCTCATATGGGCAGCAATACGAGACAGAGCAGAGAAGCAGGGAAAATGTTCTAGCTGTATTTTGACATACTTAGGCGAGAGATGTGCTTTCATAATGCAACCTATGGATTACAGAATACAGTTTGGAATTTTCATGCGAGACAGGAGTCAACATATTGGGTTTCAGTGAGATTGGGGCCGGACGGGAAAATAACCTAGGCTCTAGGACAGGAGAAGATAATGTTTTCCCTCATGTCTCTGAATTGATTATCCCCTTACACTTGTGTCTATAAGGTAGTAGTTTTGGAATTGTTAGCTAGATTACTTGTTGGTTATTACTGCATTGTCATAACTAGAAGCACAAGCATTTCGCTACACTCGCATTAACATCTGCTAACAATGTGTATGTGACAAATACAATTTGATTTGATTTGTTAACATACTTCATGTCTGTGACAGAGATGACTATGTAGTGAATTGTGCATAGGCCTACCAAATTTGTGATTATCTGAAGAGTCACAATGACAACGCAAAGAGGCACGCGTTCTTTTCTAGGCTATACTCTAGGGGTTTCCTGTAGGGTTTATTAACTACATTCGTGTCGGTTGTGTTGTCCAGCAGTGTCAATTATGTGTGTGCTTTGGATTTATGCGACTTTGTGTGAAGTAAATACACTAGGCTAAAGGCTTCGATGCCACAACCTGTTTGATTATGTGCTATTGTATTAGTTGATAATCTGCTGCTGTGGAACTGCATTAGTGCGACATTGGGGGAAAATGTTGTAATTTCCCGGGTCTTGTCATTACATTTTTTCAGGAAATGTGAACAGTGTTCCCAGGGCAGTCCCGGGATCCCTGTTATCCATGTTAATCCCTAGAAGGTACCAGCTGCAGCCACTCCAATTAGGGCCATGCCCTGTTTAAGCAGCACATCTTGCTGCAGTCAGGCTGCGTTTACACAGGCAGCCCAACAATGTTATTATTATTTTTACCACTAATTGGTCTTTTGGCTAAAGCAATTAATTGGTCTAAAGATCAGAATTGAGCTGCCTGTATAAACACAGCCTCAGAGCTCTATTGCATTTGATGGGTCTCCAGCCCAGTGACTATCTCAAAGACTATGGACCTTTTGATGAAATGTTTTTGATACAGTCAAATGGTGGCAAGAGATATTTCAGTTACAGTTTTGACCTCTGTTGAGTTATTAAGTGCTTGAACAGTGATATATACTCTGATTTGAGCTAGACCTTTTATTTAGCAGTTTGAATTCCGCTTTCAAAGTGATAAAACAGCAGAACATTTTCATGTTTGCACCGGTCCTTTGGCTCCAGTGTCCCGGTCGCACACACACACACACACACACACACACACACACACACACACACACACACACACACACACACACACACACACACACACACACACACACACACACACACACTGTGCCAGGTGATGGCCCTGGTCCAGGTTTGTGATGATCCATCAAGGATGTGTCAGAACAGCCAAACCATGATTAGTTTATGCTTCTGATTTAGGGTCTGCAGTGTTGCTGCAGACCCCACACACACGCATGCCTGCACATACACACAATATTACAATTCCAGTGCAGCCCTGGCCGTAGATGCAGAACCATTAGCTGTACAGGACCGGTGGAACCACACCCTTGTTTTTGAATTCTTTCTTTTTCTTTTCAGTTGATTGAACAGTTCAACTTTGAGACATGGTGACAGAATATGTCACAAGGTTAATGGCTTGTTTGTTAGAACAGATTCTGTTTGTGATTGTACTGCTGAATGGAGCTCTGTGTGGAAATGTGTTAGTAGAACATCCTGACCTAGCTCCTCTGGTTGAGTGGGGGATTGTTGTGTGTCATGCTCTTTGATGGGTTTGCGTGTGTGTGCCGGTTTGACGGTCTGTCTCCGGCTAAGGTCAACAATATTGACTGGGATTTGCCAGTAATGACATGGAAAAGGTACACATACCACACACACACACATAACTGTATCATACATTGATTTGTATTGTATGTCCTCTGAGCCATCTAATTACACTTCTGAAAGGTTCCTGCAACATTGTAACAATGACATTGAAATATAAGAGCAGCATTCCCTTGATCTGAAACCAGATTTGAACCCTCAGATCCAGTACAGTATAGGTCGTTGTCAATAAAACGTCACAATACAGTGCACAGCGTTCGATTTGCCTGCTGGGGTGCAAGGAGACCCCACCTGTAATGTCAGATATGTGAGGGTAGCCCATCCATTTGGCATGTAGCTACACTCTTAGAAAAAATGTGCTATATAGAAGCCTTTGAAGAACCCTTTTTGGTTCCAGTTAGAACCTTTTTGGTTCCAGGTAGGACATTGTTGGGTTCCATGTAGAACTCTTTCCCCATCGGGTTCGACCTGGAACCAAAAAAGGCGCTCTTATGGGGACAGCCGAATAACCCTTTTGGAGCCCTTTTTGCCATTAGCTTGATTCATCAGAGATTAGGCTTTTGGAAAGAGCTTAACATCGGCAAGTCCTTGTGCTGTTAAAGTTGTCAGTTGGACTACTGTCATCACCACTATAGATGGCAAGAAAGTCAAACAATATTTGGATATAATGCCATTTATCCCCTGAAAGTTTGCTTGTTATGTAGCTAGCCATAATTGACTTGATCTGTTTAGCTAGCTAATTTGACGTAGTCCATCAATGTAGCCTATCATGTCGGCCAGCAGCAATCGTGATTAAACACTCTTAGCAACAATGTGGGAAATGGGATGTTAGGTAACTTTGCTAGGTAGGCCTACATAGGTTGAAGGAAACAGTACCTTAGGTCGACTTATGTGTAGCCAACTGTACAACGTTTCTACTAGTAGCTTGCAAAGTAAACATTATCAGCTAACAGTGCATCTGCAAATGCCCCTTCTGCTGCTTGACAGGCAGAGCCCACAAAGGAAGGGAAATGAACCTAAACCACTAATACTTGTCAGGTATAGGTAACTTTTATTTTATATCACTCAAATATCCAATTAATGGTGGCCGATATTGTGCAATATCATGAGGCTACCCACATGTATCTGAAATGACATGATCAATTGATGTTTACTGATTGTGAAAAGCATGCAGTTACTTGCTCTATAACTCTGATGATAGAGATAAATGTGTGCAATTGTTTTGCATGGAATAATCGGAAATGTGTCATTCTGACTATGCTCTTCAAGAGGTGATATTACAACCAAATACTTAACATTTATATAACAGTCCTTTCAAAGCTGCACTCACTTTTCAATGGTTTTAGTGGAGCTGGGAGTCTTCTTTCCCCCCAGCAGGCAAATCAAAAGCTCTGCACATTATTGTGACGTTTTATTGATGATGACCTATAGAGTCAATGAGATGCACAGGCCTTAGGGCCAGATTTCGACTTAAAATATATGCTTTTTCTACGCATGCCTTTCCTACGCACTTCTCAGTAGTTGGTATTCAGACTTACGTTATGCAAGTGCGTAACGGGCTTTGCAGGTGCGGTCCCCTTGCAGGCACTAAATACATTTAATTCAACCGCTGAAAACCCTCCCACTTGATGGCCAAGAGATGTTTCATTCAATAGGGTTTTCAGTACATTTCAGCACCAACTGGTAGATTATTTATATATATATATATATATTTGTATATACAGTGCATTCGGAAAGTATTCAGAATCCTTGACTTTTTCCACATTTTGTTAAGTTGCAGCCTCTAAAATGTATTAAAATATTTTTTTCCCCTCATCAATCTACACACAATAGCCCATAATGACAAAGCAAAAACTTGTTTTTAGAAATGTTTGCTAATTTATTTAAAAACATAAACAACTGAAATATCACATTTCCATAAGTTTTCAGACCCTTTACTCAGTACTTTTTGAAGCACCTTTGGCAGCGATTACAGCTTTGAGTCTTCTTGGGTATGATGTTACAAGCTTGGCACACCTGTATTTGGGGAGTTTCTCCCATTCTTCTCTGCAGATCCTCTCAAGCTCTGTCAGGTTGGATGGGGAGCGTAGGTGCAAAGCTATTTTCAGGTCTCTCCAGAGATGTTCGATTGGGTTCAAGTCTGGGCTCTGTCTGGGCCACTCAAGGACATTCAGAGACTTGTCCCGAAGTCACTCCTGCGTTGTCTTGGCTGTGTACTTAGGGTTGTTGTCCTGTTAGAAGGTGAACTTTCACCCCAGTCTGACGTCCTGAGTCCTCTGGAGCAGGTTTTCATCAAGGATCACTCTGTACTTTTCTCCGTTCACCTTTGCCTCGATCCTGACTAGTCTCCCAGTCCCTGTTGCTGAAAAACTTCCCCACAGCATGATGCTGCCACCACCATGCTTCCCCGTCGGGATGGTGCCAGGTTTCCTCCAGGCGTGACACTTGACATTCAGGCCCAAGAGTTCAATCTTGGTTTCATCAGACCAGAGAATCTTGTTTCTCATGGTCTGAGAGTCTTTGGGTGCCCTCCAAGCAGGTTGTCATGTGCCTTTTACTGAGGAGTGGCTTCCGTCTGGCCACTCTACCATACCAAGACCTGATTGGTGTAGTGCTGCAGAGATGGTTGTCCCTTTGAAAGGTTCTCCCATCTCCACAGAGGAATTCTAGAGCTTCTCCCCCGATTGCTCAGTTTGGCCGGGCGGCCAGCTCTAGGAAGAGTCTTGGTGCTTCCAAACTTCTTCCATTGAAGAATGTGTTCCTCAGGACCTTCAATGCTGCAGAAATGTTTTGGTACCCTTCCCCAGATCTGTTTCTCGACACAATCCTGTCTTGGAGCTCTACGGACAATTCCTTCGACCTCATGGCTTGGTTTTTGCTCTGACATGCACTGTTAACTGTTGAACCTTTACATATACAGGTGTGTCCCTTTCCAAATCATGTCCAATCAATTGAATTTACCACAGGTGGACTCCAATCCAGTTGTAGAAACATCTCAAGGATGATCAATGGAAACAGGATGCACCTGAGCTCAATTTCGAGTCTCATAGCAAAGGGTCTGAATACTTATGTAAATAAGGTATTTCAGTTTTTAATACATTTGCAAAAATGTCTAAAAACCTGTTTTCGCTTTGTCATTATGGGGTATTGTGTATAGATTGCTGAGGATTTTTATTTATTTAATCAATTTCTGAATAAGGCTGTAACGTAACAAAATGTTGAAAAAGTCAAGGGGTCTGAATACTTTCTGAAGGCACTGTATATTTTTTTGTTGGTACTTTTACCCCCTTTTCTCCACAATTGTTAGCTACAGTCTTGTCCCATCACTGCAACTCCCCTACGGATTCGGGAGAGGCGAAGGTCAAGAGCCATGTGTCCTCCGAAGCACAACCCTGCCAAGCTGCACTACATTTTGACATACTGCTTGCTTAACCTGGAAGCCAGCTGCACTAGTGTTTCAGAGGAAACACCGTCCACCTGGCAACCAAAGTCAGCTTGCAGGTGCCCGGCTGCCACAAGGAGTCGCTAGAGCGCGATGGGACAAGGAAATCCTGGCTGGCCAATTGTGCTCCGTATCATGGGTCTCCCGGTCAGAGCCGGGTGTGACACAGCCTGGGATCGAATCCGGGCCTGTAGTGACGTCTCAAGCACTGCAATGCAGTATCTTAGACCGCTGCTCCACTCAGGAAGCTTAGGCACATTTTTGGGTTAGGAAATGTACAGTGGGGCAAAAAAGTATTTTAGTCAGCCACCAATTGTGCAAGTTCTCCCACTTAAAAAGATGAGAGAGGCCTGTACATTTCAACTATGACAGACAAAATGAGAAAAAAAATCCAGAAAATCACATTGTAGGATGTTTTATGAATTTATTTGCAAATTATGGTGGAAAATAAGTATTTGGTCAATTACAAAAGTCTATCTCAATCCTTTGTTATATACCCTTTGTTAGCAATGACAGAGGTTCTATAGAGGTTCTGTAAGTCTTCACAAAGTTTTCACACACTGTTGCTGGTATTTTGGCCCATTCCTCCATGCAGATCTCCTCTAGAGCAGTGATTTTTTGGGGCTGTTGCTGGGCAACACGGACTTTCAACTCCCTCCAAAGATTTTCTGTGGGGTTGAGATCTGGAGACTGGCTAGGCCACTCCAGTACCTTGAAATGCTTCTTACGAAGCCACTCCTTCGTTGCCCGGGTGGTGTGTTTGGGATCATTGTCATGCTGAAAGACCCAGCCACGTTTCATCTTCAATGCCCTTGCAGATGGAAGGAGGTTGTCACTCAAAATCTCACGATACATGGCCCCATTCATTCTTTCCTTTACACGGATCAGTCGTCCTGGTCCCTTTGCAGAAAAACAGCCCCAAAGCATGATGTTTCCACCCCCATGCTTCACAGTAGGTATGGTGTTCTTTGGATGCAACTCAGCATTCTTTGTCCTCCAAACACGACGAGTTGAGTTTTTACCAAAAAGTTCGATTTTGGTTTGATCTGACCATATGACATTCTCCCAATCTTCTTCTGGATCATCCAAATGCTCTCTAGCAAAACTTCAGACGGGCCTGGACATGTACTGGCTTAAGCAGGGGGACACGTCTGGCACTGCAGGATTTGAGTCCCTGGCGGCGTAGTGTGTTACTGATGGTAGGCTT
This sequence comes from Oncorhynchus nerka, assembly GCF_034236695.1. Classification (NCBI taxonomy): domain Eukaryota; kingdom Metazoa; phylum Chordata; class Actinopteri; order Salmoniformes; family Salmonidae; genus Oncorhynchus; species Oncorhynchus nerka. Next base: position 68,287,950 of record NC_088397.1, on the reverse strand, counting down.
TGTTACTTTGGTCCCGGCTCTCTGCAGGTCATTCACTAGGTCCCCCCGTGTGGTTCTGGGATTTTTTATATCACCGTTCTTGTGATCATTTTGACCCCACGTGGGGAGATCTTGCGTGGAGCCCCAGATCAAGAGAGATTATCAGTGGTCTTGTATGTCTTCCATTTCCTAATAATTGCTCCCACAGTTGATTTCTTTAAACCAAGCTGCTTACCTATTGCAGATTCAGTCTTCCCAGCCTGGTGCAGGTCTACAATTTTGTTTCTGATGTCCTTTGACAGCTCTTTGGTCTTGGCCATAGTGGAGTTTGGAGTGTGACTGTTTGAGGTTGTGGACAGGTGTCTTTTATATTGATAACAAGTTCAAACAGGTGCCATTAATACAGGTAATGAGTGGAGGACAGAGGAGCCTCTTAAAGAAGAAGTTACAGGTCTGTAAAGAGCCAGAAATCTTGCTTGTTTGTAGGTGACCAAATACTTATTTTCCACCATAATTTGCAAATTAATTCATTAAAAATCCTACAATGTGATTTTCTGGATTTTTTTTTCTCATTTTGTCTGTCATTGTTGAGGTGTACCTCAGATGAAAATTACAGGCCTCTTTCATCTTTTTAAGTGGGAGAACTTGCACAATTGGTGGCTGACTAAATACTTTTTTGCCCCACTGTATGTATCCAATCCATGAAATATTGGAAAGTGGAAAAAGGTGTACAATACGTTTTGAACAATAGTGCTATAAATCTACTCTAGTCCTCACTAATCATGGAACTGTATGACAACGGTCCAGTCATTGTGAACCCTGTGCCAGGCTCCAGGTTTAACCTGCTACGTGTGGTCTGAGTTCCATGATGACTCAAATAGACTACATGTCCCAAATTATTGCATAACTTGCAATGCGGTAGCCTAATATGATCCACTAATGCTAGTGATCCTCAGGAATACCTCCACAAACCCTACAGAGGAAAGAAAGGTAAACGGGATGGAATGATGCAAAATGTAAGATACAAATTGAAGCAAAACTAACACTGAAGTGACAGGTGTAAATGCATGTGGGTATTACTGATGAGGGAGGGGGATTCTAAATGGACATATGGAATTGTTTTAAGATGGTCATACTATGGATCTTTTAGCTATTTGATTTAGAATTTTAGGACCCCCTTAATGGGTGCTTTGAGACGCATCCAATGCAAAAAACAGATATCTCTAGATTAAACTGACTGATTTTTAAAAATGATGTTACTTAGAATTGCGTGCGTCAATCGACTATAGTGGGTTAACATGATACAAATTGTAAAATAAAACAGAGAAAATCCTGGGTATATAATTAAAACATTCTAAAGCTCATTCAGCCCTAGAAGCCTATAGCTTGGGTCTCCAAAATTAATCCATTCAAATTATGAGGGCATACAATTTAAATTCTGAATAATGGCACAGCTATTTATTGCCTACTTCACTGTGGAAAGGGGAAATATCTAAAACAATTGCTTTGTGTATTTACAATCCCCTTCTCCTATCAGATTACTCATTTACATACAGTAGCTCTTATGAATTTATAAATTACAGTGCATGAAGAATGCTGTTATTTTATCGGAAAAAAGAAAGTAGGTGCTTTTTCCACTTGGAATCGGCAGGTTCGCTCAACCTTATTCATGATTTTCTCTTGCGTAAAGGTGGAATTATTAGGGAATTGAGTCAAGGTCAGAATATAGCGTGTCTGTAGATACACCTTCATTTCTTAGATCTCCACCCTGAACGAATAGCGGGTGAATAGCTTGCTATTCTCATGCTTAAGCTCAAGGTCAGAATACGGATAGAGAGTAAAGTGCATAAAAAAGGAATTGCGTTCCATTTATGTGCACTTAACTAGGGTCGGAATCGGCCCCTTAGTGAATAGATAGATGCCACAGTTTCCCAATCATATCCTTATGTAGTTGTCTAACTAACACACACACTCTTACCGCACCCACTGCTTATTGTTTTACCCCCTCCAGGCACTGACTGAAATGTACTAGGGTTGTCACGATGCCAACATTTTATTAACGATACTATACCAGGCCAAGTATCACGATACGATACCAGGTAGTATCGAGATGCCACAGGGAAAATGTGTCTCCGCTGTGCATCGTGGCACACAACCTCCGCATCATGCATGCATTATTTTCCAGAGAACTCATAGCCCCTCATTGATTAAACCTTACACAATGATTCACATGTCATTGTGGCAGTAAGCAGAACAATAATAGATGAAACTCTCATTACTGTTTCGTGGTTCTTTTGATCGGTAGGATGAAAAATTCAGTAGTATCATATGAAACAGTACTATGGTATTCATAAATCTTGGTATCATAAGTATCATAACGTTTTGGTACTGTGATATTACCATGGTACCGGTATATCGTAAAACACTAAAGTGTACACGCACGCACACAGGAACACGCATTCACACACTGATATCCATATCAAGTGGGTGGAAGCTCCATCCATATGCATGAGGAGAGCTTTATTTAATCCCTACTGTTAATCACTAGTGCTTGGTCAAAGGTAGGTAAAGGTTGCATTACTATGGAAGAGTAATGGTCCGAGGGGGAATTAATCAGAAATGACCCCCACCCACACTGTAGACTTAACACCAAGTACATGAGGCCTGCTTTTTATTTAATTTTTTATTTGATTTAAGATTTATTTAACTAGGCAAGTCAGTTAAGAACTAATTCTTATTTACAATGACGGCCTACCAAAAGGTAAAAGGCCTCCTGCGGGGACGGGGGCTGTGATTAAACATACAAAAAAATATTAAAATATAGGCCAAAACACAGATCACAACAAGAGAGACACCACAACAATACATTAAGAGAGACCTAAGACAACAACATGGCATGGCAGCAACACATTACTTCTGCATGTGTGTTCAGTTAAACAGCTCTGTTGAAGATGCTGCCGATTACAGATGGAGTACTCCTGGTAAACATGCTGAGCTCTGAGCATTAGGTCCAAACAGATCACTTTCCCACGAGCACACCACCCACATCAACCAATACTACATCACTCCCCCGCTCCTCCCTCCTTCACACACACACACACACACACACACACACACACACACACACACACACACACACACACACACTGCAGTGTAAGCAAAAATAATGTGAGAACACCAACAATGTTTATCATAAATGTGGTGAAACAAGTTAATCTAGAAACCTTGATCTCTCTGAAGATACAGTACAATATCACCGCAGCCAACTAGCAGCATCAGTCAGTCTGATATATGTGTCACTTTGTTTATTTATTGATTCAACTCTCCCTGGATGGCACAGATTGGAGGTTTCACTGGCCTGCCTGACCTTCACATCTCTTGTCTTCTTGTCTTCTTCAAGCCCATGCCTAATGTGTGTGTACGGATGTGTTTGTGTGTTTGTTTGTGTGTGTGTGCACATGTATGTGCCTGTGTGTATGTGTGTATGTCAAATTTCAATCAAATGTATTCATAAAGCCCTTCTTACATCAGCTGATGTCACAAAGTGCTGTACAGAAACCCAGCCTAAAACCCCAAACAGCAAGCAATGCAGGTGTAGAAGCATGGTGGCTAGGAAAAACTCCCTGGAAAGGCAGAAACCTAGGAAGAAACCTAGAGAGAAACCAGGCTCTGAGGGGTGGACAGTCCTCTTCTGGCTGTGCCTGGTGGAGATTATAACAGAACATGGCCAAGATGTTCATATGTTCTAAGATGACCAGCAGGGTCAGATAATAATGATGAGAGTGGTTGTAGAAGGTGCAACAGGTCAGCACCTCAGGAGTAAATGTCAGTTGGTTTTTCATAGCCGATCATTCAGATTATCTCTAGAGAGTGGAAAACAGCAGGTCTGGGACAAGGTAGCATGTCTCGGTGTGTGCGCGAGCGTGTGTGAAAGAAACTATCATCTGACCTATAATCCACTTTTTATGCATTAGTGTCATCCTCTGAGGCTCCTAATGTGAAATAGCCTCTGAGGCTGTTCTGACTGAAGTTTGAGTTCTCTCTGAATTATCAAGTGTCTGTGCTTTGATGCTGTTTTCTGATAGGAAACCATCCGTGAGGGCCAGTTAGTGGCTCTTTGGAACTGAGAATGGGGTTTGGGGCTCCAATTGACCTTTTGACACAGATGGCAAGGACTCTGAGACACCTTGCTGCCTGCCTTCCTCCGGAGTTGCTCCAGAGACCATCTTTGCTTGCTCTCCCCATTTGACCACCTCCCTCCGATGACCACTCAGGCCATGCACTTTCCCGCCCCTCCACATGACCTTCCATCTCATGCATGATGTTGTTGTTTTCTAAATTGCTTGTATTTTTTGTGTTGCTTTAAAGCGCTTTGAGATTCATTGTGTAATGAATAGCGCTATAAAAGTTACATTTATTATTATTATTATGATGTTGATCTAGTTCCTCACAGCTTCTGTTTGTACATGTGAGTGTTTTTCATTGAGCAGCTGCTGAAAAATTAGCTCCTGTATATATTGAGATTTAAATGTTTTTTTAGAGTGAAGTACATCGAAAAAATCAAGAGAAAACTGCAAGACTCAATAGAAGACAAAACAAGGAACAAACAAAAAGACAGGCTTTTGAAGAAGTAACTATTTTTCATAAAATTGTACAGTTATCTTAGCTAGCTGAATTGCTAGCTGAATTGTTTACTTGTTGCTAAGCAGTTGCTAGGGACTCTCCTGGAAGAAGCTAGCTAGCTTACAAAGAATAACAACAAAAAATATCTAGTTAACAGAAGAAAGGAAGACAAAATAAGGACAGAAGAAAAAGGAAAAGAAAAAGGACAACAAAGTGAAACCTCTAAAGAAACAAGAGACCATAATACAAGAAACAGCACTATAGAGAGATAGAACAACAACAACGCAGCCACTGCCAGCTAGCCTACTTCAGCAGTACTGTATCATTTGAATTATTTTAGTCAATAAGATTCCTGCTACGTAAGCTTAACTTTCTGAACATTCGAGACGTGTAGTCCACTTGTCATTCCAATCTCCTTTGCATTAGCGTAGCCTCTTCTGTAGCCTGTCAACTATGTGTCTGTCTATCCCTGTTCTCTCCTCTCTGCACAGACCATACAAACGCTCCACACCGCGTGGCCGCGGCCACTCTAATCTGGTGGTCCCAGCGCGCACGACCCACGTGGAGTTCCAGGTCTCCGGTAGCCTCTGGAACTGCCGATCTGCGGCCAACAAGGCAGAGTTCATCTCAGCCTATGCCTCCCTCCAGTCCCTCGACTTCTTGGCACTGACGGAAACATGGATCACCACAGATAACACTGCTACTCCTACTGCTCTCTCTTCTTCCGCCCACGTGTTCTCGCACACCCCGAGCTTCTGGTCAGCGGGGTGGTGGCACCGGGATCCTCATCTCTCCCAAGTGGTCATTCTCTCTTTCTCCCTTACCCATCTGTCTATCGCCTCCTTTGAATTCCATGCTGTCACAGTTACCAGCCCTTTCAAGCTTAACATCCTTATCATTTATCGCCCTCCAGGTTCCCTCGGAGAGTTCATCAATGAGCTTGATGCCTTGATAAGCTCCTTTCCTGAGGACGGCTCACCTCTCACAGTTCTGGGCGACTTTAACCTCCCCACGTCTACCTTTGACTCATTCCTCTCTGCCTCCTTCTTTCCACTCCTCTCCTCTTTTGACCTCACCCTCTCACCTTCCCCCTTTACTCACAAGGCAGGCAATACGCTCGACCTCATCTTTACTAGATGCTGTTCTTCCACTAACCTCACTGCAACTCCCCTCCAAGTCTCCGACCACTACCTTGTATCCTTTTCCCTCTTGCTCTCATCCAACACTTCCCACACTGCCCCTGCTCGGATGGTATCGCGCCGTCCCAATCTTCGCTCTCTCTCCCCGGCTACTCTCTCCTCTTCCATCCTATCATCTCTTCCCTCTGCTCAAACCTTCTCCAACCTATCTCCTGATTCTGCCTCCTCAACCCTCCTCTCCTCCCTTTCTGCATCCCTTGATTCTCTATGTCCCCTATCCTCCAGGCCGGCTCGGGCGTTCCCTCCTGCTCCGTGGCTCGACGACTCATTGCGAGCTCACAGAACAGGGCTCTGGGCAGCCGAGCGGAAATGGAGGAAAACTCGCCTCCCTGCGGACCTGGCATCCTTTCACTCCCTCCTCTCTACATTTTCCTCTTCTGTCTCTGCTGCTAAAGCCACTTTCTACCACTCTAAAGTCCAAGCATCTGCCTCTAACCCTAGGAAGCTCTTTGCCACCTTCTCCTCCCTCCTGAATCCTCCTCCCACTCCCCCCCCTCCTCTCTCTCTGCAGATGACTTCGTCAACCATTTTGAAAAGAAGGTCGACGACATCCGATCCTCGTTTGCTAAGTCAAACGACACCGCTGGTTCTGCTCACACTGCCCTACCCTGTGCTCTGACCTCTTTCTCCCCTCTCTCTCCAGATGAAATCTCGCGTCTTGTGACGGCCGGCCGCCCAACAACCTGCCCGCTTGACCCTATTCCCTCCTCTCTTCTCCAGACCATTTCCGGAGACCTTCTCCCTTACCTCACCTCGCTCATCAACTCATCCCTGACCGCTGGCTACGTCCCTTCTGTCTTCAAGAGAGCGAGAGTTGCACCCCTTCTGAAAAAACCTACACTTGATCCCTCCGATGTCAACAACTACAGACCAGTATCCCTTCTTTCTTTTCTCTCCAAAACTCTTGAACGTGCCGTCCTTGGCCAGCTCTCCCGCTATCTCTCTCAGAATGACCTTCTTGATCCAAATCAGTCAGGTTTCAAGACTAGTCATTCAACTGAGACTGCTCTTCTCTGTATCACGGAGGCCCTCCGCACTGCTAAAGCTAACTCTCTCTCCTCTGCTCTCATCCTTCTAGACCTATCGGCTGCCTTCGATACTGTGAACCATCAGATCCTCCTCTCCACCCTCTCCGAGTTGGGCATCTCCGGCGCGGCCCACGCTTGGTTGCGTCCTACCTGACAGGTCGCTCCTACCAGGTGGCGTGGCGAGAATCTGTCTCCTCACCACGCGCTCTCACCACTGGCGTCCCCCAGGGCTCTGTTCTAGGCCCTCTCCTATTCTCGCTATACACCAAGTCACTTGGCTCTGTCATAACCTCACATGGTCTCTCCTATCATTGCTATGCAGACGACACACAATTAATCTTCTCCTTTCCCCCTTCTGATGACCAGGTGGCGAATCGCATCTCTGCATGTCTGGCAGACATATCAGTGTGGATGACGGATCACCACCTCAAGCTGAACCTCGGCAAGACGGAGCTGCTCTTCCTCCCGGGAAGGACTGCCCGTTCCATGATCTCGCCATCACGGTTGACAACTCCATTGTGTCCTCCTCCCAGAGCGCTAAGAACCTTGGCGTGATCCTGGACAACACCCTGTCGTTCTCAACTAACATCAAGGCGGTGGCCCGTTCTTGTAGGTTCATGCTCTACAACATCCGCAGAGTACGACCCTGCCTCACACAGGAAGCAGCGCAGGTCCTAATCCAGGCACTTGTCATCTCCCGTCTGGATTACTGCAACTCGCTGTTGGCTGGGCTCCCTGCCTGTGCCATTAAACCCTACAACTCATCCAGAACGCCGCAGCCCGTCTGGTATTCAACCTTCCCAAGTTCTCTCACGTCACCCCGCTCCTCCGCTCTCTCCACTGGCTTCCAGTTGAAGCTCGCATCCGCTACAAGACCATGGTGCTTGCCTACGGAGCTGTGAGGGGAACGGCACCTCAGTACCTCCAGGCTCTGATCAGGCCCTACACCCAAACAAGGGCACTGCGTTCATCCACCTCTGGCCTGCTCGCCTCCCTACCACTGAGGAAGTACAGTTCCCGCGCAGCCCAGTCAAAACTGTTCGCTGCTCTGGCCCCCAATGGTGGAACAAACTCCCTCACGACGCCAGGACAGCGGAGTCAATCACCACCTTCCGGAGACACCTGAAACCCCACCTCTTTCAGGAATACCTAGGATAGGATAAAGTAATCCTTCTCACCCCCCTTAAAAGATTTAGATGCACTATTGTAAAGTGGCTGTTCCACTGGATGTCTTAAGGTGAACGCACCAATTTGTAAGTCGCTCTGGATAAGAGCGTCTGCTAAATGACTTAAATGTAAATGTAAATGTGTGTGCGTGTCCATCCGTGTGTATGTGTGAATGAGTGCATGTGTATGTGTGTATGTGTGAATGAGTGCATGTGTATGTGTGTATGTGTGAATGAGTGCATGTGTATGTGTGTAAACGTGTGTATGTGTGAATGAGTGCATGTGTATGTGTGTAAACGTGTGTATGTGTGAATGAGTGCGTGTGTATGTGTGTATGTGTGAATGAGTGCATGTGTATGTGTGTAAATGTGTGTATGTGTGAATGAGTGCATGTGTATGTGTGTAAACGTGTGTATGTGTGAATGAGTGCATGTGTATGTGTGTAAACGTGTGTATGTGTGAATGAGTGCATGTGTATGTGTGTAAACGTGTGTATGTGTGAATGAGTGTGTGTGTATGTGTGAATGAGTGCATGTGTATGTGTGTAAACGTGTGTATGTGTGAATGAGTGCATGTGTATGTGTGTAAACGTGTGTATGTGTGAATGAGTGCATGTGTATGTGTGTAAACGTGTGTATGTGTGAATGAGTGCATGTGTATGTGTGTAAACGTGTGTATGTGTGAATGAGTGCATGTGTATGTGTGTAAACGTGTGTATGTGTGTGTGAGGTTCTAATGTTACACTCTTTTGAAAAAAGGGTTGCAAAGGGGTTATTTAGTGGTCCCCGTAGGATAACCTTTTTGGTTTCAAGTAGAACCCCTTTGGGTTCCATGTAGAACCCTCTGTGGAAAGGTTTCTTCATGGAACCTAAAATGGTTTTACTTGGATCCAAAAAAGCTTATTCAAAGGTTTCTCCATTTTAGGTTCTAGATAATACCTTTTTTCTAAGAGTTTATTTTCTGTGTTTGTATCTTCCAGAGGGCAGATGAGGAAGTGGTAGTGGACCAAGGAGGAACCAGCTCAGTCCTCAACATCCACTATGAGAAGGAGGAGCTAGAGGGTGAGACACCTGACCACCTCATTAACCTTTATCTGTGTGTACGTGTGCTTAACAATTGAGCTCATATATTTTTCAGCACAGGAGTCGGGCAACCACTGTTCATGTGCAAGTGTGTATATATATTTGTGTGTTTGTATGAGCATATTTGCATGTGTTAGCACAATATTGTGTACCACGCAGGTTTGTTCATGAGAGAATGCCAAGTGTGTCTTTCTTTCTAGTGTGTGTAAGTGTGTATGTGTTTGTCCATCCCTGGCCATGTTCTGGTTCAAATGTATAGAGATCTACATTAATAATGGATCCGCCAGGTAGGCCTGGGCAGGTTGAGGGGGGTCTACTCTGTCATTGGTTTGTGTGTGTGTGTGTGTGTGTGTGTGTGTGTGTGTGTGTGTGTGTGTGTGTGTGTGTGTGTGTGTGTGTGTGTGTGTGTGTGTGTGTGTGTGTGTGTCTTGTCTCACTTTCCTCTGTAATGAGGAGAAAGCTGGATAGAGAACTGAACACACCCTGATGATTTGACTCTTCTAACTCTCCTATAACACATTATTCTAACAACCTTCTTATAGTATTAACGGGTAGCTGTCGACTCACATCAAGTACATTTGCACTGAATGTTTATCAAGGTAGCTGACACGCGCACACACACACACGCGCGCATGCACAAACACAGACACAAACACACGCACACAGCCGCCAACATGTGGCTGGCCAAAGGCTGTTGTGTCATGCATTATTCATGACTGCCTAACAGATGAGATTGGGCAGATTCAACAAATTCAACAGCTGCTTGATTCCTGACTGCTGTGAGCCTTTAGAACTTGAACTCTTATTTACTTCATCCTGCCCTTAGCTGTTTTACCTGTCCCATTGTGCTGGATAAGCTAAATCAAGCTTACCTAAAGTATTTATAGAAAACGATGTAGGACCCATGTTGAATATGCATCATTGCACCAAGTTAAATCACGAAACATTTGTTCACCCTCTCTCTTTCTCAGAGTTTTTATAGTACTGATGTGAGGGCTATTAAATCTGTCTCTCTCCCTCTCTCTGATCCACCTCTTCTCCTCTCTGTTCCACCTCGCTCTCTCTCCAGGCCACAGAACTCTGTTTTTGGGGGTGAGTATGCCCATGGGTAGACAGAGCCACCGCCACCACCGCCCCCATGGCTCACGCCACCGCAAGAAGGACAGGAGGGCAGGGAACGCTACACAGCAGGACGAGGAGGGAGAGGGGGCCTCAGTCTCTCATGGTGACATACACACACAAACTTGTTTTCTATCCTCGAGGAGACCTAAAATTGATTTGCATTCAAAATCTAATTTTCCCTAAGCTTAATCATAACCCATAACCCTAACCCAAATCCTAAACCTAACCCCTAACCCTAATTGTAACCCTAACCCTAAACCTAACCCCTAACCCTAATTGTAACCCTAAACCTAACCCCTAACCCTTAATTGTAACCCCAAACCTAACCCTAATTGTAACCCTAACCCTAAACCTAAACCTAAACCAAATTGCTACACGTGCAGCAATTTGACTATGTTCAATCCAAACAGGGTCATGTGGAATTTCAATGAAATCCTATATAAATGTTTCTGTGTCCATGAATGAACATGGACACTAACTGTACATCATGTCCAAGGTTGCTGGCTGCTGGTCCATGTGGGGGACATTTCTCTGCAGTTCTATCCCTGAGGTTGTTCTATGGGAAGCCATTCACATGTGTAGGCTGACCTATGTGTTTATATTTCCTCTCTGTTAGAGAGAGGATGGTAAACAAATCAAGTCAATACTGCAGCACAGGCCAGGCCAGGCAGCTAGGCCAGTGGTGTTAATCCATGTCACCTTCACAGGGCTGTGGACACACTGCTAATGCAACCTGCCTCAGCACCCCAGGCTAATATGGATAAGCATGCTGATTAGGCAGCCCAGAGCAGGAACTGGCACGCATAAAACACACAAACACACACACACACTATTGTGTCAGTGTCAGGGGACAGGGGGGTTCCATCTGCAATATGGTCTGAAATACTGTAATATCTTTTATATTTGAGGTCAACAAGATTTAAGTCAGTAATCCCTGCATCAACACAGGCAGGAAACAATTGTAAATATCTAAACAGTCCATCTCCTATCATTATTTACTCTGCTTCTCTTCTCTTCCCAACCCACACATCCTATCCTACTACCTCTGCTCCCACCATTATTTCCTCTTTCTCTATCGTTCCATAATTCTCCCTTTTCCATCTCTCTTCTACCCAAATCTCTATCCTTCCTTTTCTCTCCTCTTCATCGCTCCTCTGTTCATCTCTCTTCACCTTCCCTGCCCTGTATCCCTCTCTCTTCCCTCTTAATATCTCTCCCCTCATCATCTCTCTCTATCCATCCTTCTCTCTCTCCTCTTCATCTCTCTCACTCCATGTAGACACTCCATCCCAGCGTGTCCAGTTCATTCTGGGGACAGAGGAGGATTCTGAACATGTGGCCCACGAGCTCTTCACTGAGCTGGATGAGATCTGTGTCAAAGAGGGAAAGGACGCGGAGTGGAAAGAAACCGCCAGGTCAGGGAGAGACATAGGAGTGTGTGTATACGTGAGGCTTGTGAGAGTCCCTACATTGCTTTAACCGCTAAACATCTCTCTCATCCCTGTAGGTGGTTGAAGTTTGAGGAGGACGTGGAAGATGGAGGAGAGAGGTGGAGTAAGCCCTATGTAGCCACGCTGTCCCTCCACAGCCTGTTTGAGCTGCGTAGCTGCCTCATCAACGGCAGTGTGCTGCTGGACATGCAGGCCAACACCATCGAGGAGATCGCAGGTTAGTCAGACCAACACACAGACAGGGAAGAGCCTGTGGTCCAGACACATGTATGACTCCCCATCAGAGACAGGGGTTCAATTCCCATATCTACCTTCCCTCACCCTCTGATCTCAAATCTTCCAGAATAACGTGTCAAAATACAAACAAAGTATAATAAAACACTACACAGACAAATATCGTCAATCAATCAATATATTGAACAGGAATCAAAATTCCAGTTCAAGAATAGGTTAAAAAAAAGCACACACAAAACATCACCTCAACAGCTGCTACTAAACAGACCAATTACAAATTCCCCAAAGAAAATATGACATATGTACAGTATTAGCTTTACATTGACAAGGAAATTGTCACCATGTTGCTAGACTAGTCCCCCGCCCTTATAATATATAAAGTCATTACAGTTAAATGAGAGATGATGATGAGAACTTGCATGCACTGTGATGCTGGAGGGCTAGAGCAGTGAACTGTGTCTATCTCACACTGGCCTGACATTTCACCAGATGGACTGAGGGTGACAGGCTGAACAGGTGGCACCTGTCAGCTGCACCTGTCTGTCTAGATGATGTAAGAGCATTGTGTCTAACAGCATACAGAGACGGTCTTATCTTATCATGCATGACATGATAAGACACAACAATGAATATGCAGCCATGGTGGTGGTGTGCTCCACACCTCTGCTGATTATTCTCTGCAATCACACCAATCAGTACAGAAGCACACTTCAGGGCTGAGCGATTAGTGCTTTTTGAGGTCGGTTCAGTTTCAGTTCGATTATGACAAAATAATCATGGTTTTCGGTTTCATTTTCCTGCTCATTAAAAAAAATAGTCCTCCCTCATCTTAAATGGCACTGACCACCACTGTTAGTTACAGAGTCTATGGTTGTTTTTGTGGTGTGTCCTGGTGCAGATATGGTGTTGGACCAGCAAGAGGCGTCCCATGAGCTGGACGACAGTGTGAGGCTGAAGGTAAGGGAGGCCCTGCTGAAGAGACACCACCACCAGAACGAGAAGAAGAGGTCCGGCCATCACCAGCTCATCCCTGACATGGTGCGCTCTTTCGCCGATGCCGGACGCAAGCACTCTGAACCCCACATGGACAAGAGCGGTGGGTACCAGGAGAGAAGTGTGGGAGGAAGGGCAGAGAGAAGGGAAGGGGAGGATAGAAAGCAGGTTGACATTTATTCTCATGAATCTTGCCCTGGAGGCAGAGCTGATTTCCGTTAAATGGGCCAGCTGCTAAGTCAAAATTGGCTATATCGTAAAAATTCATGAAAACACAAATGTGCTTTTTTGTCCTAATATAATTAGGCTAGCAGTGTGGTTACGGTCAGGGTTATGTAAAAAGTCTGATTGTATTCATTGTGTCTGTGCCAGTCAGTGGCCACTCTGCAGAGCTACTTCCAGTACATGAGTCACTCCAATAAATACCAACATGCTGATGGAAAGGGGGGGAAAGGAGGGAAAAGGTGAGGAGGAGGGAAAAGTGAGAGAGGAAGTGAGGGAGGGAGTCAACGGGTGGATGACAGATAGAAAGAGAGTGGGGAGAGAGAGAGAAAGAGAGTGGGGAGAGAGAGAGAAAGAGAGTGGGGAGAGAGAGAGAAAGAGAGTGGGATGTAGTAACTAATCAGACAGCCTTCTATGATGTGTCAAAAAGTATAATTGAAACTTCCGTTAGTCGTCTGCCAGGAATCAATAAAATTGTTCCCAAAGACAAAATGTCTGATATATTAGCTGAACAACCATTAGTTTCACTCTCTTGGCAGTTGACCAGAAGTACAGAGGAAAGTGTACCAACAGCACCTCACACACACTCCTCCACACCGCTCTGATCCCTCAGGTCCAACTGTCTCCCCCCAGCCTCCCCCCACCAACATAGAGGTAAAGAATGGAGCCAACCACGACAACAGCCAAGTGGACCTTAGCAAGGTACGTGTGTGTGTGTGCGCGTGTTAGTGTGTGTGTGTTTGGTACTACGGTGAAGTGACTCACTGCTGTCTGGATCAGAGAGCTGTGAAGATCACACCAGACACACAGAGACAGAGAGAGACAGAGACAGAGACAGAGAGAGAGAGAGAGAGAGAGAGAGAGAGAGAGAGAGAGAGAGAGAGTGTGAGCCAATTCGTCTTTCTCCTTGAACAGCAAATACGTCTGTCTAAGGAAAGGTGGCCAAATATAGACAAATGCATATTGTTCAACAGCATCCAAATTAAACTCAACACCATACATATGGACCTAGCCATTACAGTGACTTGCACACCAGTATAATATAAACAATGTACATTGTTACACAGACCTCAGCACACAGACATCCCCTGACTTGCTGACTGGGTGATACTGTGTGGCTGCTATGCACCATCCTGCTGGAATCAGTCACTGGTGCCAGTCAGGGAACATCTGGGCCACACAGCGCCCACCAGGGAGCAGCAGGGGTACTACACATTGTCTTACTATTACTGAGCCACATCCTGTCCCAGGCAGCCTTTATCATATATAACATTATTCAGATTTAAGGATGCATCTCAATACTATATAGTGGTTTAATCTCCTTGTCTCCTTCCCTTCACCTGCTCTGATACGCATCATCAGACTGGTGAAAGCATATTCCTGATTCTGTATCCACTTTGTGTTCTCAGATCAGTACAGATGAAGATGAGGAGAAGAAGTCAGGTTAGACTAAGGACTAGAAACCCAAGAAACCCAAGGCCTGAACTCATATAGTAATACTGTAAAAGATACACAAGCATAGTATAGATACATAGACAAGTGTGATACTGCAGCTACAGTGGGGCAAAAAAGTACTGTTTGAGGTTGTGGACAGGTGTCTTTTATACTGATAACAAGTTCAAATACAGGTAACGAGTGGAGGACAGAGGAGCCTCTTAAAGAAGAAGTTACAGGTCTGTGAGAGCCAGAAATCTTGCTTGTTTGTAGGTGACAAAATACTTATTTTCCACCATAATTTGAAAATAAATAAATAAAAAATCCTACAATGTGATTTTCTGGATTTTTTTTCTCATTTTGTCTGTCATAGTTGAAGTGTACCTATGATGAAAATTACAGGCCTCTCTCATCTTTTTAAGTGGGAGAACTTGCACAATTGGTGGATGACTAAATACTTTTTTGCCCCACTGTATGTAGCCTACTGTGGCAGTATTTAGTACTATATTAATGGCTTTTTGTCTATAGGTCAGGGATTTAGTTGAAGCATTCAAAAACCTCCTTCCTCTCCTCTCCCAGGTGGACATGCACTTCATGAAGAAGATTCCTACAGGAGCCGAGGCCTCTAACGTCCTGGTGGGAGAGCTGGACTTCCTGGAGAGACCTGTGGTGGCCTTCGTACGCCTCTCCCCTGCCGTACTGCTCACTGGCCTCACTGAGGTCCCCATACCCACCAGGTAGTCTACTGTGTGTGTGTGTGTGTGTGTGTGTGTGTGTGTGTGTGTGTGTGTGTGTGTGTGTGTGTGTGTGTGTGTGTGTGTGTGTGTGTGTGTGTGTGTGTGTCTGTCTGTCCTGCTCACTGGCTTCACTGAGGTCCCGATACCCACCAGGTAGTCTTGGTCCTATTCTATGATTCTAATGCATTCATATGATAATGTTAGTAAGAGGGGACACACTCCAGAATGATTATTGGCTAAAAGCAGTTGGTGGCTAAAGTGTGTAGAATCTTCAGTAAATTAACAGAAAATGACAGACGATATTCTGGTCAGATAGGACAGCCACCCGATGCTTTCATAGCATAGTAGCGTTGCGTATGATAGCATAGCAGTATCCAGTAGTATCCAGTATTGTTAACCCAGTCACTGTTGCAGGTTCATGTTCATCCTCCTGGGCCCAGACGGAAAGGCTCAGCAGTACCACGAGATTGGCCGCTCCATGGCAACCATCATGACTGACGAGGTAAAGTTCAACAAAAGTCTACATTCTTCCTCTTTAACACTAAACATTCTGGGGGTTAATGGCAACTCTTGGCAGCCCTAGATAGAGTTACAGAACGTTCTAGTTTGTGTGCCAGATCTTTGTCCTTGTTCTGTGTCAGATCTCAGTTGGCACAGACAATTCATTACCTCCTATCTTTATCAGATCACTCTCTCTCTCGTTCTCCCTTCCTCTCTCTGGCAGATTTTCCATGATGTGGCATATAAAGCTAAGGACCGCAGTGACCTGCTGGCTGGTATAGATGAGTTTCTGGATCAGGTAACCGTTCTGCCCCCCGGGGAGTGGGACCCTTCCATCCGCATCGAGCCCCCCAAGAGTGTCCCCTCTCAGGTAATGTGACTATGGTAATGTGGCTGTGGTAATGTGGCTGTGGTAATGTGACTGTGTTAATGTGGCTGTGGTAATGTGGCTGTGTTAATGTGGCTGTGTTAATGTGGCTGTGGTAATGTGGCTGTGGTAATGTGACTGTGTTAATGTGGCTGTGGTAATGTGGCTGTGGTAATGTGGCTGTGGTAATGTGACTGTGTTAATGTGGCTGTGGTAATGTGACTGTGTTAATGTGGCTGTGTTAATGTGGCTGTGGTAATGTGGCTGTGTTAATGTGGCTGTGGTAATGTGACTGTGTTAATGTGGCTGTGGTAATGTGGCTGTGGTAATGTGGCTGTGGTAATGTGACTGTGTTAATGTGGCTGTGGTAATGTGGCTGTGGTAATGTGGCTGTGGTAATGTGACTGTGTTAATGTGGCTGTGGTAATGTGACTGTGTTAATGTGGCTGTGGTAATGTGACTGTCCCTTTGGCTATATTATGTATGGTTTAAGTGATCCATTAAACAATGTGGAGCAAACATGAGCACCAGAATGCTAAATTTGTAATGGTTTGTGGCAAGGCTTTTTGTGATTGGGGTTCAAATTGTGCTGTTTGTTCCTGATTGGCTGCTGTTGCTCATTGGGAGTTGTTTGAATGGTTGTGTGTGCAGGAGAAGCGGAAAATTCCAGGGATGCCCAATGGTACGACCTGCCCTGTGGAAGAGGAGTTTCACGCAGAACATCATGGTCCTGAGCTCCAGAGAACAGGAAGGTATGTTGCACTGAACAACAAACAGGGTTAGGAGTTAGGCTTAGGTTTCTGCTGCTGGGGAACTCAATCAATGCATAAGAACAAGGATCTTGCCCACAGTATTGCTATTTCTAAATAAAAGTGAATTTATTGTCTAAATGGAGACAAACAAGCAATATTTTTGTTCTTGTGACTTTGACTGAGTTACTTTTGTATTTAACTTTTTATTTTGCCTAATTGAGCTTTGAACTCGTAAGGTGATGTATTGATATTGGTACTGCTCTCCTCCCACTCCTCCTCCCCCTCTCCTGTGTAGATTGTTTGGGGGTCTGATCCTGGACATTAAGCGGAAGGCTCCGTTCTATCTGAGTGACTACAAAGATGGGTTGAGTCTTCAGTGTGTTGCCTCCTTCCTCTTCCTCTACTGCGCCTGCATGTCCCCAGTCATCACCTTCGGAGGCCTGCTGGGGGAGGCTACGGAGGGACGCATTGTAAGAACACACACATCCAAATGTGACCGACCACCTCGATTTGGTCTTGTGTTGCAAAAATTTACATTGGATAAAAGTAGAGACTCTCAGCTACAAAATGGTATATCATACACTGCAGTTGAGGAACAATGGGAAAGTAATTCTGCTTTGAAAGTTGATAAACTTGTAACCCCACTTTTGAGAAAATGGCCCTTGAATATTTTGGTAAACCTACTGTAGAGCTCTTCTTTATCTACACCCTCTTAAGCCTTAGCCCCACCCATCTCTTTAAGGATTCACATGTGAGGCCATGTGCTAAACAGAGTAAGGTAGTGTAGTAAACAACCAAAGATGTCAAGACTAAACGTGGTGAAAGTAGTAGCCTACAATAAGTAAAAACTCCAGGTAAAAATACACGTTTATCTGGTCCTTTGCTTATATCCTAATCTGACTTTGGTGTAGGTCATGTTGTTTTTCACGTTACCGCCTCTGGTAAATACACACTATAAATCTAAGGTTATTTGTCACATGCACAGGACACAGTAAGTGTAAACATTACAGTGAAATGGTTACTTGCATATTTGCATAGTAGCAATATCAAAAATAGAGTGTCTAGATAAAAATATTTTATAAATATTTTATAATTATTATATGATGCTTACCCAGACACACTTGTCTAAACTGATGGCTCATGTGAAAGAAATGTCATCCGTAATCACCCCCAGACACACCTGGCTAACATGATGGGTCATGTAATCATCTGGCCAAGTGGAGTCTTTTGTTTAGACATGTAGCTAGCTAGCTAAACAATGAACCATAATCCCAATGAAATGAAATGCTGTAGTATGAATCTGCAGGTAGCTAAAGCTAACCAACTAGGTTCAATGTTATAACTAGGCCATAGGCTCTAACTAGCAATGCAAATGATTTCTGAGATACAAATAATATTACTACACAGATCATACACGTAACGTTAGCTAGCGTGCCAGCAAGCTAACACTAGCTATCTAACAGAATGTTTTAACTTGCAATAAAAAAGTGACTTTCTGGCAAAATTAGAAACTTATAATATCTGAAAATGTAGCTAGAATCAAACACGTATACATGGAGGAACTCTTCACGACAGACTGCAGGTTGCAAGATCAAATCCCTGAGCTGACAAGGTACAAATCTGTCGTTCTGCCCCTGAACAAGGCAGTTAACCCACTGTTCCTAGGCCGTCATTGAAAATAAGAATTTGTTCTTAACTGACTTGCCTAGTTAAATAAAGGCAAAATAAAAAAGTAAGTTCTCCTCCTGTGTCATTTCCGTTTTGTTTGTGGCTACAGCTTGTTTGGCCCGTTGTGTCAAGTCACTCCATTTCATACGGACCATTTGAAAAAAGTAGTTTGATAGCGCCTGCTATATTTAGGGCAGCAATGTTATTGAGAGCAGTAGCAGCACTTTTGCAGTTGTCCATGGCTAACGTTATATCTTTATAACATATACTGAGGAGCTCATGTTATAGACAGAAGCAAGCTACATGGTAGACCAATCCAAACCCATCTCTCGGTATGTCCAGCCCATCCATTATCTCAGCAAATCATGGCTATCAGGAAGGTTCCTGTCTTTTTCCATGGCTAAACCAACTAGGCTTGTAATTTAACAATTGTATTCGTATTTACAGATGGTATAAAAGTTTGTTATTAAGACATATCAAAGTCCACATGTTCACGAAGGCATTTCTGCAACAACAAAAAAACATTTTGATCAACAACAAAATAATTATGTTCAAATGCCTATCCTGTGAAGTAGTGACATGCTACATACGCCTAGCTTCCTGAAACTGGTCACAAATATGTTCACACACACTCACAGACCCCTGCACTAGTGGTGCACGGGTCAGCTGTTTGTTCGCCTGCCCGCAATTGCTAATAACCCATCCGCAAATGTGCAACTATATGTGATAAAGTGAAAATCTGAGGCCCACACCCGGCCCTAAGCTGCTAATATAGAAAATGCACTGTAGGCTACAGTCAGAATCGGAGGGACGTTTTGTTATAGCCTGAATGAAAAATGTTTTATGTTTTAAGAAATGTTTACAAATGAATAAAAAATGTAAAGCTGAAATGTCTTGAGTCAGTAATTAGTCAACCCCTTTGTAATGGCAAGACTAAATTAGTTCAGGAGTAAAAATGACCTTAAATCACATACAGTGCATTAGTAAAGTATTCAGACCCCTTGACCTTTTCCACATCAATCTACACACAATATCCCATAATGACAAAGCAAAAACAGGTTTTTAGAAATGTTTGCAAATTTATTAAAGTAAATCAATTGAAATATAACATTTACATAAATATTCAGACCCTTTTAGTCAGTACTTTGTTGAAGCACCTTTGGCAGCGATTAATGCCTTGTCTTCTTGGGTATGACGCTACAAGCTTGGCACACCTGTATTTGGGAGTTTCTCCCATTCTTCTCTGCAGACCCTCTCAAGCTCTGTCAGGTTGGATGGGAGCTGCACAGCTATTTTCAGGTCTCTCCAGAGATGTTCGATCGAGTTCAAGTCCTGTCTCTGGCTGGGCCACTCAAGGACATTCAGAGACTTGTCCCGAAGCCACTCCTGCGTTATCTTGGCTGTGTGTTTAGGGTCGTTGCCTTCACCCCAGTCTGAGGTCCTGGGCACTCTGGAGCAGGTTTTCATCAAGGATCTCTCTGTCCTTTGCTCCATTCATCTTTCCCTCAATGATTACTAGTCTCCCAGTCCCAACATGTACCAAAGAAATTAACTTTATGTCCTGAATACAAAGTGTTATGTTTGATGCAAATTCAACACAACACATCACTGAGTACCACTGTTCATATTTTCAATCATGGTGGTTGCTTCATCATGTTATGAGAATGCTTGTCATCGGCAAGGACTAGAGAGTTTTATTTTGGATAAAAAGAAACGGAATAGAGCTAAGCACAGGCAAAATCATAGAGGAAAACCTGGTTCTGTCTGCTTTCCAACAGACACTGGGAGACAAATACACCTTTCAGCAGGACAATAACCTAAAACACAAGGCCAAATATACATTATACTGTAGTTGCTTACCAAGACGCCATTGAATGTTCCTGAGTGGCCTAGTTACAGCTGTGACATAAATTGCCTTGAAAATCTATGGCAAGACTTGAAAGTGGCTGTCTAGTAATGATCAACAGCCAACTAGACAGAGGTTGACAGAGGTTGAGTTTTAAAAATAATTATGTGCGAATATTGTACAATTCAGGTGTGCAAAGCTCTTAGAGACTTACCCAGAAAGTCTCACAGCTGTAATCAATGTCAATGCTGATTCTATTGACTCAGGCATGTGAATACTTATATAAATGAGATATTTCATGTTCAATAAACTTGCAAACATTTCCATCCCAAAAAATTAATTGGTCATTATGGGGTGTGTAGACTTGTGAAGAACAAAAAGAGAAAAAAAGTATTACAGTTTTGATTTCAAACTGTAAGAACAAAATGTGGAATACGTCCAGGGGTATGAATACTTCCTGAAGGCACTGCATGTTTCTGTTTATAATTTCGGACATTATGGCTATTTGTTAGTCAACTTGTCTATAATTAAATATATGCAGCTTCTCTTCTGTCATTAGATGTTTCCCTAGAAGACTATATAAACCCTTGCTCACAAGAATAATGTCATAAATGGAAAGAATTAAAGTTCTCAGTCATCTCTGTTTCTTTCGTAGAGCAAAGATGTTCAGGGACCAGAGAGAAAATACAATAACTCAACAACAACAACAAAACGGGACATTTTCTGTGCAAAAATTGAAAGCTGTGAAAACGACCCAACATGTTTCTTCTGATAAAATTTCAGTTCGGCTTGGATGCATATTTTATGTGGTTGAAATACTATCAGCTTTTATGATGCTGATAAAGATAGCACCTCTACAGATGGTATCTAACTGCGCATTCATATTCTCTCAAGATGCTGAAAGAAAGAAATACAATTTCTCCACTCCTGTTCCCAGATTCAAAATATGCCCTACATTTGTTGTATAATTTCACTGCAAGAAATGCTTAATTCTGCAGGAGTTATTATTAGGATATGTGAGAGGTTATAGACCTACAGTCAGGGTCCAGATTTTAGTTTCCATTTAACCCATCTAAACAGTAGACTACAGTTCCCTTGACGTGTCATAGGCCTATTTGAAGTCTTGTGACTGTGGAATTTGTATAGCGCCTCACAATCATCAAACATAACATAACCAGTCAGCACTGCTATCATCCTCTTTTACCACTTCACCAAATAATTTCTAAACATTTATTTTATGGCCCTCCCTTCTCTTTATTTTCAACTCTCTATTTTGCAGCTTTTCTCTTATTGAATTAAACTCTGACATTGTCCGTTTTGCCTCTGTGGATCGACATGAACTCTTTCTACCTGTTACCAAACATTTGGCGATTGGCATGTAGGCTATTTGACTATCGTACAGTTAGGACCAAAAGCTTAGGCTTATGCACAAGTACCAGATAGCCTAAAATAATGAAAGAAAAACCTCAATGTTTCCTATATAAATTGTACAAGAAGGATATATATTCACTCAGCTTCCCTTCAACCACACAGTATTGAATGACTCTAAACCCGTGCATCACTATCACACACACACTCATGTACAGTCAGATCAAATCAAAATCAAATACATATGCATGCACGCACACACATACACTCTCACACATCAACACTCTCACTCACACCCTTTTGTCTTGCTTACGTGTGTGTGTGTGTGTGTGTGTGTGTGTGTGTGTGTGTGTGTGTGTGTGTGTGTGTGTGTGTGTGTGTGTGTGTGTGTGTGTGTGCGTGTGTGTATCTCAGAGTGCCATTGAGTCTCTGCTGGGAGCATCCATGACAGGAGTGGCCTACTCTCTGTTTGCTGGTCAGCCTCTCACCATCCTGGGTAGCACAGGCCCTGTCCTCGTCTTTGAGAAGATCCTCTTCAAGTTCTGCAAGTCAGTACATTCTCTTCGTTATATTAATCATTTAATTACATTTAAGTCATTTAGCAGACGCTCTTATCCAGAGCGACTTACAAATTGGTGCTTTCACCTTATGACATCCAGTGGAACAGCCACTTTACAATAGTGCATCTAAGTCACCTTAATGTGTTATTATGTTCTATAATTAGGGCCTGACTGTTAATATTTCCTCTGACTGTCTCCCAACCCCCCTCCTTCTCTCAGGGACTATGACCTGTCCTACCTGTCTCTGAGGACCTGTATCGGCCTGTGGACGGCCTTCCTGTGTCTCGTCCTGGTGGCCACAGATGCCAGCTCCCTGGTCTGCTACATCACCCGCTTCACAGAAGAAGCCTTTGCTTCCCTTATCTGCATCATCTTCATTTACGAGGCTCTGGAGAAGCTCATCCACCTGGGGGAACACTACCCCATCAACACCCACAGCGACCTGGACAAGCTCACACTGGCATAGTGAGGACCATACACCTTCCTGTTTCTACCTTTTTCTGTTTCTGTCTTTATCTGTTTCTTACTTTATTTCCATTTTCTCATTTTGTGTAATTTAGTCCCTTTGAATTATTTATACTATGTGTGTGAGAGTATACTTAAGAGTATGTTTTCTGTGGCTTAAGTGAATTCAATTGAGTATATCTCTCTCTGTAGCTGTCGGTGTGCAGAGCCTGATAACCCCAGTAATACAACCCTGGAGCTATGGAGTCAGAAAAACATCACTGCTTCTACTGTGCCTTGGGCCAACCTTACTGTCAAGGTAACTCAGCCGACACACTCCCACACAAACACACACAATCACAGGGACGGATTAATGCAGGGGCTTACCAGAGCTGAAGCCCCTGGTCCCAGGCTCATGTGGGGCCCAAAAGGCAGCAAAAATAAAGAAATAAAAGTATGATTAAAATAATTAAGGAAATATATAATCTATATATTATATATGTAGTATATATTTTATAATTTTTCACTGCGACCACAGGAAGACTCAATGACTGTAGTCAGCCAGCTGCTGCCTGCTGCCTCTCCGCTAATCATCAGATGGGGGGAGGAGAGGAGGTAGGGGGCCCACGTGGATAACTGGTGGTTGATTGGGTAACTGATTAATAAAAACAATTCAAATTAACTACATAATAAATAAATGTGACTGGTCAATTATATGATTCAGGGGCTGGGCCCAAGCCTGTAGGGGGCACTAGAGGCAAAACAAAATGTATATATAAAAAATATATATTCTTATCATTTTTATCCAACCAGAGGAGCCCGTGTTCAATGTTCAAAATAGACCAGACAGCATAATTTAGCCACAAAGGATTAACAGTTAATGAAAAAATAACTGTAGATTAAGTTTTATCACATAAATACAGGTCTCTGCCAAAATGAAGGAAACCCCAACATAAAGGTCTTCAAAGGGTGTTGGGCACCATGATCTGCCAGAACAGCTACAATGCTCCTTGGCATAGATTCTACAAGTGGCCCTAAACCATGCCAGGAAAATGCACTGCACACCGTAACATATACTTTGTATCCTTTGTTTACCCAAGTATTTCCTTTATTTGGTTATTTTGTCCCATCGCTGTAACGCCCGTACAGACTCGGGAGAGGCAAAGGTCAAGAGCCATGTGTCCTCCGAAACACGACCCTGCCAAGCCGCACTGCTTCTTGACATACTGCTCTCTTAACCTGGAAGCCAGCCGCACCAATGTGTCAGAGGAACAGCTGGCGACCAAAGTCTGTGTGCATTAGGAGGGCCAAACCCTCCCCTAACCCGGATGACGCTGGGCCAATTGTGCGCCGCCTCATGGGTCTCCCAGTCACGGCCAGCTGCGACACAGCTTGGGATCGAACCCGGGTCTGTAGTGACTCCTCAAGCACTGGGATGCAGTGCCTTAGACCGCTGCGCCACTCGGGAGGCCCACTATTTGATCATTGTATCACTACCCCACCTTACGAAGAAATACTTGTAAACAAGCATACACCAAAGTGTTAGGTAGGGGGCTGTCTGCTAGACATACCAATGCAACAAACAACAAATACCGTTTGGGGGAGATGCTATATGAGATACTGCACACATTTTGAGCGGCTGTCTTTAGGTATCCTTTCGCAGAGGAAATATCGTAGCCTATGAGGTCCATCCGAGGTGTGATGATTGCTGGTTGAAAACTTAAGCCAATACCCCACTGGGATGACTTAAAATATAGTCAGCCCTGGGTTTAGTAAGAGACTACTATACATGTCAAAGAAGATAGTGCCAGGTCAAATCGCGGCTATATCCCACTCATGTTGCTGTCTAGCTATTCTGATGTTTCAGCCACCAGGTGCAGATCATATTTAGATTCAGTAGAATCAGAGAAAAAGTGTCAGTAGTATAAGCTATGTCAGATGTTGTCCAGGGGAGACTAGAATCAGCAATGGTGGGTCTGGGACGTGAACCCAAAACAGTTGCATTGCTGTCTGAGCTATTCTTCTATGTTGTTTTGTGTGTTTGTTGATCTTCAGGAGTGCATAGATCTGCAAGGCCACTTTGTGGGTACAGCTTGTGGACACCATGGCCCCTACACCCCTGACGTACTCTTCTGGTCGGCCATCCTCTTCTTCGCCACTGTCTTCATGTCAGCGTTCCTCAAAGAGTGTAAGACCAGCCGATATTTCCCCACCAGGGTAAGACATTACAAAACTGTGTAAATGAATGAAGCTCAATCTGAAATAGATTCCAATGCTATGGTTGTGGCATTTGTGTTTGGAAGGGAAGAGGCTACAGGGTTAATTGTTCTATATGCTGGTTCGTCTAGACCTATGTTTTTCTGCCTGAGTTTTAGTAGACAATTTTGTGTTGTTGCATCATCGAAGATCCCTTCCTGCTTTGTTCAGGTGCGGTCCATGATCAGTGACTTTGCGGTCTTTATCACCATTGTATTTATGGTCATGCTTGACTTCCTGATTGGAATCCCCTCGCAGAAGCTGCAGGTGCCCAGCAACTTTAAGGTAGGATGAAAAGATCACTGTTTTATATGTGATAGGTGGTTTATAAACTATCGAGACGATCCTTTCCGTACCCTGCTATCTCAGATATTTTATTTTTTGTCTCTGTCTGTTCTACTAACTAGCCCACCCGAGATGACCGTGGTTGGTTGATCAACCCGATAGGTCGAAACCCGTGGTGGACAGTGCTGGCTGCCTCCATCCCTGCTCTGCTCTGCACCATCCTCATCTTCATGGACCAACAGATCACCGCTGTCATCATCAACCGCAAGGAGCATAAACTACTGGTGAGAGGAAGACAAGTCTGTATTTATTGGTCCCAAATATTATTTTACTAAGGACTGGGATGCCGTCACACTGTTGGAGGTATGGCAATGCAAGACTACACTGTGGCCATTGCCCAATAGTTAGTCAGAAGGAACTTGTTCTTAATGCAGCTTTGTTCTGAGGGCACAAGTCAGAATTTGAGTTAAGGTTTTGTTGGTCGATCTGTATGATTTTTCATGTGTTATTCATGTATTTCCCCTTCCCCTTACAGAAGGGCTGTGGCTATCACCTGGACCTGCTGATGGTGGGGGTGATGCTGGCTGTGTGCTCCATTATGGGCCTGCCCTGGTTCGTGGCAGCCACCGTGCTCTCCATCTCCCACGTCAACAGCCTGAAACTGGAGTCAGAGAGCTCGGCCCCCGGGGAACAGCCCCGCTTCCTGGGCATCAGAGAGCAGAGGCTCACAGGCCTGGTCATCTTCCTACTGATGGGCCTCTCTGTCTTCATGACTGGGGCTCTGCAGTTCATTCCCATGCCTGTCCTGTATGGAGTATTTCTCTACATGGGAGCCTCGTCTTTGAGGGGGATACAGGTAATATCTTACAAAGCATGCACTTCTACAGCAGCAACACATACACACACACACACATTTGTTGCCATTATAAGTCACTGTCATACAATTCCAATGTTATCTTCTTTCCTCTCTCAGTTTTTTGACCGTCTAAAGTTATTTGGTATGCCGGCCAAGCACCAGCCAGACTTCATCTACCTGAGACACGTTCCCCTGAGGAAGGTGCACCTGTTCACCATCACCCAGCTCACCTGCCTGGCCCTGCTCTGGATCATTAAAACCTCCAAGGCTGCCATTGTCTTCCCCATGATGGTAACAATTACACTATGGCACAGAGTATAGCAGTACTGTGGTATTGCTTCTTCTAAACCTATTTATCCCAGTTGGTCCCATTGAACAAGAATGGTATTCGCTTTGGGAATCTCTGTGTAAATGGCTGAAAGTATTGTGTCGTATCATTGTATTGAATGTCATACATGTGAAATATCATATCTGGCAATATATGTGTATGTATGTGTGTGCGTGTGTGTGTTGTGTAGGTTCTGGCTCTAGTGTTCATCCGTAAGTTGTTGGACCTTTGCTTCACTAAGAGGGAGCTGAGTTACCTGGATGACATAATGCCTGAGAGCAAGAAGAAACAACTGCATGACGCCTCCAAGAATGTTGACATTGAGGTACTCCATCTATTTACAGTATGATTACAGTATGCTTTGATCCCATAGCATTCAACACAACTGCTTTTGGAACATGGAGGTCAACGTTGCTTTGTCACCACTAGCGGCAGTGTTGTATGGGGTATGGTGTATTATTTGACTAAAGGCTGAAATACACAACACAATTTTTGTCGGGTGTACGGGCTCTATCTATCGGAGAACCTCTCCCATTTAACGATTTAGTCAAGCTAAATTATTGTGAAATAGTACATACACCTCGCGGAACCTCCGATTAGACAATCGGGACAGAATTAGCATATATTTGCTAGGCATGGAGGAAGATGCTGTGTGCTTTTATCTGGATTGCTGTCAGGGGTGTAGTGCAGCCGGTATGCAGTGGAACAATGCGCCTCCACTTCTCAGAATGGTGCTTGTTTAATAAAGTTTAGACTAAAGTTGAATCTCACAAGATCTTTTAATGATTCATTAGTATTTTACATAACAAACCATAGTAAAACGTTACGCTCTACTGCCAAGTAATTAGGCTACTTGTGACATCTTATTATGATTGTGCTGAATAGTCGCATTTATTTTCTCATGCGGCCAGAACTCAACAATGCACACCACTAGGCTTAATATGCTCTGATTGAAACAAAATACAAGTGGAAGTATAGCTTCTTAAACACCCTCTGCTCTAAAATGTGATTAAACAGTAGTTAGGTTGCTAAGCCTACATCATTCAAGAAGAAGATCGAAACACATATTCCCCTGAAACTGATTGGGATCAAATGGTTGGCATGCAGCATGGACATTTCACCTGTAAAAGGTGAAGAATTATCATTCACGATTGACAGTGATGATGGCCTAAAATGTATAATAAGGTAGGCTTAATGAGGTGTTTTAGGATTTTAAAACTAGAAACATTTCTTTGAGACACTGTGTAGGCAAGTTAATTGTTACATTTTGGATGATGCATTGTAGGCTATGTATATTCAAAAATGATATTCTACAACAGGCTACATTTCGGAACCAAATTTCATTGAGAAATGATGACGTAATAAATAAATAAAATAGCACTACATCCCTGATTGTTATGTGCCAAAAAAGCTAAGACAAAAGCAAGAATGAAGCAAATTTTGGCATGCAACTGGTTACGGAAAAGAGGACAATGTGGAGTGTTGATTTTGCAGAAAGAGCTTGGGGTAAGAACACATTTAAATGTGACTTGTAACATATCCCGGCAGACCAGCTAGCTTGTGTGTGTGTGTGTGTATGTTTTTGTGTGTGTGATGAACTTGTGAGTAGCTGATTGGCTAACAGTGGGACATGCCTTGCATCTGCTCTGAGCATTGTTCACACTTGGCCGATTTGAGGCTGAATATAAATTATCATGATGCCAAGCGCACAGGAGCCTGTCTGTGACAGCCATCAACCACAAATCAGGTATGTGTTTACACTTTACGGGCTGTGGCGGTACGTTTTACTCCAGGTTTGCTCCGGTTTCTCGGCAGCCCGTAGATCGGGTTAAAAACATCTAGTGTCCGCCAACCCTAACACTCTTTCTGCTACAGATGTAGGATCTTAATTTGATCACCCTGTTACAGGTAAACTGCAATGCAGGAAATGTTTTACTTATTGGGTATTTACTGTTTAAAATGGCTTCTGACGTATGTATTTCCACTTAGAAAATGTTCCCTTACGAAAAATGGATCAACCTCTAATTAATGTTCATAAATGATAATTCACATAATAATTCACATTTCCTGTTGCTGCAGGATCAATTTCCTGCTGTAGCAAACTGTCTCTAATTAAGATCTTACATCTGTACCTGACATGCACATATCATCACTATATTCTTCTGTGTGTGTGTGTGTGTGTGTGTGTGTGTGTGTGTGTGCAGCAGGATGAGGAGATTCTGGGTACAGCAGTAGAGGATAAGACCTCAGTCCATATCCCCATGGAGAGCAGCAAGCTCCTGCAGTTCCCCAAAACACACGACCCCAGGTAACACAGACACACACTTCTGAAGAGACACATACACACACTTACCTACGCTCACACGCACACACACACACACACACACTTGCATATGAACACGTACACCCTTATGAAGACACACACACTTACCTACGAACACACATACGTGATGGTCAAGATAGCTTAGGCAGTCGCTACCGGGCGTTAGATCTGCACTATCGTCTAGGATTGATGTGCATTCCTGGTAATAAATCAAATCTAATTTTATTTGTCACATGCTTCGTAAACAACAGGTGCAGACTAACAGTGAAATGCTTACTTCCCAACAATGCTGAGAGAAAAAAAGAGAAATAGTAGTGTATTTGGTTATTTAGCAGTCTTATGGCTTTGGGGTAGAAGCCGTTCAGGGTCCTGTTGGTGCCAGACCTTTGCCGTGCGGTAGCAGAGAGAACAGTCAATGACATGGAAGGGCTGGGGTCTGACAGTTTTTTGGGCCTTCCTCTGACACCGCCTGGTATAGAGGTTCTGGATGGCAGCTGTAGAACTTGGTGCAGCTGTAGATGGTGCAGATGTAGAACGTATTGAGGATTTGAGGGCCCATGCTGAACTTTTCAGCCTCCTGAGGGGGAAGAGGCGTTGTCGTGCACTTTTCATGACTGTGTTGATGTGTGTGGACCATGATGTGGACACAGGAACTTGAAGCTCTCGATCTGCTCCACAACAGCCCTGTTGATGTGGATGGGGATGTGCTCAGCCCTCTGAGAGGTTGATGTCCTGGCACCACACAGCCAGGTCTCTGACCTCCTCCCTGTGGGCTGTCTCATTGTTGCAGGTGATCTGGTTTACCACCGTCGTGTCGTCTGCAAACTTAATGATGGTGTTGGAATCCTGCACAGCCACGTAGTCGTGGGCGAAAAGGGAATACACTTGTGTGTGTGCAAAAGCATCATTTCCCTCCTTAACTATCTTTAACTGTCCCGTCAACATTTTCGTAATTTCGGATGTTGCACACCCTTGGCTAAACGTGGTTGTTAAGGAGGGAAATTATGCCTTTGCATCCTGGATGGAGGATGCTTTATGTACTAGCCAGTGCACAGAGAAGTGTATTACCGGGAATGCACATCAATCCTAGTTGATAGTGTAGATCTAACACCCACTATTGGCTGCCTAGGCTATGACATCTAGTGGACAGGTAAGTCTTGGTTCATGTCTTTGCTCACTGTCTGTATGTGGTGTCTTTTGATGGTACAGTAGAGGTTTCTTCATTGCACCGCTTGTTGAGTACTAACCCCCTCAGACTCCACCCTCCCCTTCTTCCCACCCCCTCTGACCTCTGACCCGTTGCTTTAACCCCTTCCTCCCCAGGTGTGACCCTTCTGATATTAACATATCTGATGAGATGTCTAAAACCACCGTATGGAAATCCCTCAACGCCAACCAAAAGGACAGTCGCATGGGGGCTGCTAAGAAGGCAAGGCCCTATCCCTCTCTGCCTCTTTATTTTTCTACCTTTCTCTCACAGTCACAGTTTTTTTTAAAACCTTTATTTAACTAGGCAAGTCAGTTAAGAATTTTATTTTATTTACAATGACAGCCTACTGGGAAACAGTGGGTTAACTGCCTTTTTCAGGGGCAGAATGACAGATTTTTTGTCCTGTCAGCTCTGGGATTCAATCCAGCAACCTTTCAGTTACTGGCCCAACGCTCTAACCATTAGGCTACCTGCCGCCCCTGTCTGGTGCATTGCATGTCTCCATTTTGCCCACTGAGGTTACTGTCTCTCTGTTTCCTCAAATCTCTCCTCTCCTACTTGCATTTTATAGAATCAGTTGTTTGAGTTTTTAATATTATGATAGAAGTGGGAAATTGGATCTCCCTCAAACTGGATTTGCCATGGTATATTATTAACCATGTCTCTCTGCTCTCTATCTTTCTCATTCCTTACTTCCCTCTGTGTGTGTGTGTGTGTGTGTGTGTGTGTGTGTGTGTGTGTGTGTGTGAGTGTGTACGTCTCTCTAAAGGATTGAAATTGAAGGTCTGGAATTTATAGATCAGTGAGAGTGGAACCAGATGACTACAGAGGCTGTGAGCTACACTTCAATAAGCCAGACCCATAGGTCATAGAGCATTTCTAATGCCCCCTTGTGTTTTGGCTCACACACATCTTTAACCCAAACACTTCCTCTACAATACCGGGACCCCAAGATTCCTAACGGCTGCTCTCATACACCCCAAACACACACACATTCCCTCAAACAACCACAACCACAACAACAGTAACAACAACAACAAACCTTCAGAACAGCCTTGCTGTGTCTATGAGAATGCTCCTTCAAACCCAAACCAGGTTATTTTTTAAATCACAGTGACTCTACTAGTATGTTATCTTTACTTTAAAGAGTTGGTCTTTTTCTTTACTGTACCATAAGTGTGTTTTCTATAACGTGGTGTTCTTGTCAAAATTATTTTTAAATTCTAAAGTATATTATTGGATCAATAATGTAGAGATATTTAACTTTGGACATAAAATCGGTGTCTGTTTTTGTGCAACGTATGATATGATAATATTGCTAGAAGAGACCGTACTTCAGTTCAACCAGTGAAATCAATCATTTGATTAGGCGCTATAATAATCTGTTACCTTTGTGGATATATCTGTGTTAAATATAACTGTTCAGATTGGAAGCTCCTGTACAGAATGTATGTGATCTTCTGTTTCTGTCCATGTGTTTTACCTCAGTCGACCTCTTTGGAATTGGGAACTCTTGTCAGGCAGTATGGGTAGGACCTTAAGTTTTTCCAGATCATGTAATCTGGGTTGTTCCTGATCAGGTCACATGGTCAGGAACAACACACAGTGCCTAAGTATGGGTAACACTGTAAAATGTTAGAAGCCAGAGGGGAGTAGCAGTGGAGCCTAGAGTAGTACAGGACCACACCTAGAAATGACTCACCGAAATGGCCAGAATACACACCTTTTGACTGTGTGTGTGCATTTCTGAGAGAGTTTAATATATGGGCATCCATAATTCATCGGCAAAACCAATATGAGCAATAAATTAGCCCAAATGAATGGCCCTGTGCAGAAGATCTACCTACCACTGAATCTACCTACACTAAACACACTTACTGGACCTGATTGTAGATGTTTCAATGACCTCCACGTTTTGAGGACATTTAATTTCATTGATAAACCTGTCCATTTCTTCTCAAAGGTGCATCATTCCTCCTTACTCTCCTCTCTTCTGTTGATTACTGATCTCAGATCTGTAATTATATTAAGGAATGAAGGAAGGATGTATTTGAACAGCACCCTAATCCAGTAAATTGGGACCACATCCCTTACTGTGATGTGTGCTCTTTGCTCCTAGACTAGTGCCAGTCGGGAGGCGAGAAAACATACTGGCACAGTATTCCTCAATAACATACAATGAATTTGTAGTTGTACATTGTATAGATATAGTATATATAATATATGTTTTATTTTCAAGAAACTGAGTAAGAGATTATGTATGACAGTAATTTATTTTAGAATATGAATGTTAAAACGGCCACTTTCTGTATATAGTGTAATAAATGGGACAATGTGCTAACAGGAAGCCTAAGGAATGCAGCACAGAAAGCATCTAAATACTAACGTAATAGGAATGACTCCACGAGAATATATCCTCCCATGTTTACAAGATGTCTCCCACCACTAAATCCAACTGCCTACTACTGAGAAACTTCAGGAATGTGTCCAAAATGATGATCATTGTAATGTGGATGATGATTGTCATGATCGTTATCATTTCTATACATCCCCATGGCTAGTGCCAAAGTGGCTTTAAGTACAGTCTACATGCAGTAATAATACCGGTACAAAGATCATGAGAGATACAGCATCTTGCTTCAGATAAAGCCATGATTGTTTGTCAATAGTCATCTTGACATGGATCACCCAATGGGTTCAATAGATTACATTCCTCTTTTTTCCAAACCTGATGGAAATACTAATGGATGGAATGTAAGAAACATTGTACTGAGGAGTAACTAGGAAATATTGTATTGTTTTTGATACAATGTGGTGATGTTTTGCCTCTGTGTTATACCTCTCAACTTCCATTTAAATCATCCAATCATTTTGTTTCTTTGTCCCAGACAACAGTATGAAATGGCTTTGAGAATAAGTAAAAGTACAGTGTGACACAAACACAATAAAATATGAGAATTCAAACAATATAAAACAGCAACAGTCAAACACTTAAAAAAGCCAAACTTGAAATACACAAACCACAAAACGTAGAGTGAAAGCAGAACATACATTTAGAGAAAGAAACGAAACTCAAAATGTGGTTTAAAAGGCCCGGGGCAGTTAAAACATAGATTTTCCTGTGTTTATATATATTTCCACATTACTAGGTTTGATAATGATAATATGATAATAAACCTTTTAGTGTATGAACTGTTTGAGAAGACCGCCAGAAATTCCAGCCTGCTTTGATGGGACGGAGTTTTAGCCTGCCTGGTGACATTAATAGACCAATAAGAAAGATAGTTTTAAACCTCTGACAATAACAGCTAGTTTTCAGTTTTCCCTTCCCCACCCAGACCACTCCCAGACAGTCCAAGCAAAATTCTTGCTTGAGAAATTGCTTTTTGCTATTTTCACAATTTTAATTGAAAACAATCACAGCAAGTTCCTTAATTGACCCGTAACTAAGCCCCACCCCAGAATGTTGGGAAATCAATCACAGTGCTCCAATGGATAGCAACTACAGTTGCTCACTTTTCAAACACATGAGAGCTATGGCAAAACTGGGAGTTTCATCAAAATGTAACTAAATTGTTTCAATGGCTAAATAACAATGCACCAGGGTTAATTGCTACTGTGGTTCCTGCAACGCAGAGCCAGTTGGAGTATTTTTAAAATCCTAATTATACTTTTGTTACATTGTTTGCTAGCTCAGCTGGTTAGCTAGCTCTCAGTCTCATTGACCACCAAACATTGCTAACACTAGCTAGCCACTTATTATAACTTGATTCTCAAAATGTATGTTAGCTAGCTAAGTTATCTATATTATGAATACAACTATAATCTGCTGTTGACATCAGGATTCGACTTGAGATAACTAGTTAGCTCCAAAAGTAGTTATAGTAGTAGCTTTGACTGCATGACAGTGCATTCAGAGCCATCCAATCTTCCACAAACTTACCGTAATTGTACCAGATTCCCGTGAAGCAATTGTAATGACAGTCCACCACAATAATTTATTGTGTATTAAAAACACAGTTTAAGATTGTTGTGAGTGGTTTCTCCAGTAGTTTGACTGGGCAATGGAGCTTCCTGGGAAAATGTTGTCATAGGTTGCAACAGTAACCAAGGGGGTCCGGGCTTAGCAAAGGGTCAATTGTTACCTAGAAATGATTTGATATTGAGATACAAATGGCTGCATTGGACCTGTAAGCAAGCAGAGCTACTGTACATTCACACACTGTTAGTGGATATGCTCTCAGAAAAGACTTGAATAATTCAGCAAAGCAATCTTAAAAATGACATGATTAGTTTTATGTGATTGAGAAATAATTAAAAAAATATTCAAACAATGTGTTCTTCTATGTATACAGTGCCTTCAGAAAGTATTCATACACCTTGACTTATTCTACATTTTGCTGTGTTACAGTCTGAGTTCAAAATTGATTAAATATTTTTTTTTTCTCACCCGTCTACACACAATACCCCATAATGACAAAGTGAAGCCATATTTTTTAGAAATTTAGCAAATGTATTGAAAATAAAGTACAGAACTATCTAATTTACATAAGTATTCACAACCCTGAGTCAATACATGTTAGAATCAACTTTGGCAGTGATTACAGCTTTAAGTCTTTTTGCATTAGTCTCAGCTTTGCGCACCTGTATTGTACAATATTTGCACATTATTATTTTTGGATTTATGTAAGCTCTGTCAAGTTGGTTGTTGATCATTGCTAGACAGCCATTTTCAAATCTTGCCATAGATTTTTAAGCCAATTTAAGTCAAAACTGTAACTAGGCCACTCAGGAACATTCAATGTCATCTTGGTAAGCAACTCCATTGTAGATTTGGCCTTGTGTTTTAGGTTATTGTCCTGCTGAAAGGTTTTATTAAAAAAATGTATTTAACCTTTATTTAACTCGGCAAGTCAGTTAAGAACAAATTCTTATTTTCAATGACGGCCTTGGAACAGTGAGTTAACTGCCTGTTCGGGGGCAGAACAACAGATTTGTACCTTGTCAGCTCGGGGGTTTGAACTTGAAACCTTCCGGTTACTAGTCCAAGGCTACCCTGATTTTGTCTCCCAGTGTCTTGGAAAGCAGACTGACCCTCTAGGATTTTGTCTGTGCTTAGTTCTATTCCATTTATTTTTATCCTAAAAAACTCCTTAGTCCTTGTCGAAGACAACTATGCCCATAACGTGATGCCACCACCACCATGCTTGAAAATATGAAGAGTGGTACTCAGTGATGTGTTGTATCTTTGTAGTGACTGCGTGTATTGATACACCATCCAAAGTGTAATTAATAACTTCACCATGCTCAAAGGGATATTCAATGTCTGCTTTTATTGATTTATTTTACCCATCTACCAATAGTTGCCCTTTGCAAGGCATTGGAAAACTTGTTTTTTGTGTTTTTTGTGAATTTGTGTTTGAAATTCACTGCTTGACTGAGGGACCTTACAGATAATTGTTTGTGTTGAGTACAGAGATGAGGCAGTCATTCAAAAATCATGTTAAACACTATTATTGCACATTGAGTCAGTCCATGAAACGTATTATGTGACTTGTTAAGCACATTTTTACTCCTGAACTTATTTAGGCTTGCCATAACAAAGGGGTTGACTACTTAATGACTCAAGGCATTTCAGCTTTTCATTTTCCATTCATTTGTAAAATTTTGTAAAAATGTAATTACAGTTTGATATTAAGGGTTACTGTGTGTAGGCCAGTTACACAACATCTCAATGTAATACATGTTAAATTCAGGCTGTGTGAATACTTTCTGAAGGTACTGTATGTCAGTATGTGCTGCCCCGGCTGTTCTGTCGAGTGTGTGTGTGTGTGTTGAGACTTTGACGTTGTTCAGTGCAGTGCAGTCAGTGTCACTGTGTCCTCACCCTCACCCCCAGTCTCAGACTTTTTCTCTGAGATCATACACTTCTGGTATTAGCTGTGTTTACCCAATGTGATTGAGTGTGTCCGCTCCTCTCTTCCTCCCATCCTTTCCTACTCTCCTCTTCCCCTCCTCTTCTCCTTCCCTCCATGTAGTGAGTAGATGTGTCATATTGTACAGTGTCAGACAGTGCTTTTCTGATGAATACAAGATTGGCCTTGTGTCCACAATTAATTTAACAGACAAGGTCAAATAGAAAGAGAGGGATGAGAGGAGGGGGCGGGGTGAGAGAGAAATTAAAGGGAGGGTGAGAGATACAGAGGGCTTAGAGAGAGAGATTTTCAGGGAGAAAGATGCCTTGTCTGAAAAATATTGAATGCTTAGTCCATAGCAAAATTATTCTAAATGTTTTATATGTGTAATGTCATTTTTGATTATGGAAACATGGGAAATAAACCGTACATCTTTAAAAGTATACTTGTTGTTTGTGTCATTGCATTTAAATGGTATTTTAGGAGGGTAAGGTTGTTTTTTTAGGAGGGTAAGTGTTTTTTATGAAATGTGTAATTCAATACTGTCTCTAAAGTAATAATTCCATTTTATTATGCCACTAGATGGCGATGCCTCATAGAAAGTCAAAGGCGCTGTCATTAAATTACTTTTTTTTATGAATACTTTTTGACAAAAGATGGATTTTCTACCCAATCAAATACAATACATGATCAGTGAGTTTCGTAAGCAGGAAGGGTGCATTTTTATAAGTATTTAACTGGGCCAAATATGTTTAGGAGGCCTGACATAAGTCCTGCATTGACTAAGGGAATCTCTATCTCTCTCTCCTGAAGTGAGGTCCCTGAGTGTGGAGTTTAGACATCTGGAGGTAATCCATCTGTCAGAGAAGTGGAGTAGGTCCTGATTACAAACAGCTGGTAGTGCTAAGTCCTACCCAATCACAAAGCCCCTCTCCTGTGACGTCAGGGCAGGGTGTGGCTATGGACACTAGAACAGAGAGGAGGGGATCAATGATGAAGCCGTACGAATACTCAGCGGCCAGTTCACAAAAATGGTTACCCCCCTTACAGACAGTGAGTCACGTGGCCATGGCAGACTGGCACCGAAGCATTCAGTTGGATTGAACGTTAGAATGGGAAAAACGAGTGACCTAAGTGACAGTGTCTAGGGTTTACCAAGCGTGGTGTGATTGTCTGTGCTCGGGCCAGTTCAACAGTGTCTAGGGTTTACCAAGCGTGGTGTGATTGTCTGTGCTCGGGCCAGTTCAGCAGTGTCTAGGGTTTACCAAGCGTGGTGTGATTGTCTGTGCTCGGGCCAGTTCAACAGTGTCTAGGTTTTACCAAGCGTGGTGTGATTGTCTGTGCTCGGGCCAGTTCAACAGTGTCTAGGGTTTACCAAGCGTGGTGTGATTGTCTGTGCTCGGGCCAGTTCAACAGTGTCTAGGGTTTACCAAGCGTGGTGTGATTGTCTGTGCTCGGGCCAGTTCAACAGTGTCTAGGGTTTACCAAGCGTGGTGTGATTGTCTGTGCTCGGGCCAGTTCAACAGTGTCTAGGGTTTACCAAGCGTGGTGTGATTGTCTGTGCTCGGGCCAGTTCAACAGTGTCTAGGGTTTACCAAGCGTGGTGTGATTGTCTGTGCACGGGCCAGTTCAGCAGTGTCTAGGGTTTACCAAGCGTGGTGTGATTGTCTGTGCTTGGGCCAGTTCAACAGTGTCTAGGGTTTACCAAGCGTGGTGTGATTGTCTGTGCTCGGGCCAGTTCAACAGTGTCTAGGGTTTACCAAGCGTGGTGTGATTGTCTGTGCTCGGGCCAGTTCAACAGTGTCTATGGTTTACCAAGCGTGGTGTGATTGTCTGTGCTCGGGCCAGTTCAGCAGTGTCTAGGGTTTACCAAGCGTGGTGTGATTGTCTGTGCTCTGGCCAGTTCAGCAGTGTCTAGGGTTTACCAAGCGTGGTGTGATTGTCTGTGCTCGGGCCAGTTCAACAGTGTATAGGGTTTACCAAGCGTGGTGTGATTGTCTGTGCTCGGGCCAGTTCAACAGTGTCTAGGGTTTACCAAGCGTGGTGTGATTGTCTGTGTTCGGGCCAGTTCAACAGTGTCTAGGGTTTACCAAGCGTGGTGTGATTGTCTGTGCTCGGGCCAGTTCAACAGTGTCTAGGGTTTACCAAGCGTGGTGTGATTGTCTGTGCTCGGGCCAGTTCAACAGTGTCTAGGGTTTACCAAGCGTGGTGTGATTGTCTGTGTTCGGGCCAGTTCAACAGTGTCTAGGGTTTACCAAGCGTGGTGTGATTGTCTGTGCTCGGGCCAGTTCAACAGTGTCTAGGGTTTACCAAGCGTGGTGTGATTGTCTGTGCTCGGGCCAGTTCAACAGTGTCTAGGGTTTACCAAGCGTGGTGTGATTGTCTGTGCTCGGGCCAGTTCAACAGTGTCTAGGGTTTACCAAGCGTGGTGTGATTGTCTGTGCTCGGGCCAGTTCAACAGTGTCTAGGGTTTACCAAGCGTGGTGTGATTGTCTGTGCTCGGGCCAGTTCAGCAGTGTCTAGTGTTTACCAAGCGTGGTGTGATTGTCTGTGCTCTGGCCAGTTCAGCAGTGTCTAGGGTTTACCAAGCGTGGTGTGATTGTCTGTGCTCGGGCCAGTTCAACAGTGTCTAGGGTTTACCAAGCGTGGTGTGATTGTCTGTGCTCGGGCCAGTTCAACAGTGTCTAGGGTTTACCAAGCGTGGTGTGATTGTCTGTGTTCGGGCCAGTTCAACAGTGTCTAGGGTTTACCAAGCGTGGTGTGATTGTCTGTGCTCGGGCCAGTTCAACAGTGTCTAGGGTTTACCAAGCGTGGTGTGATTGTCTGTGCTCGGGCCAGTTCAACAGTGTCTAGGGTTTACCAAGCGTGGTGTGATTGTCTGTGTTCGGGCCAGTTCAACAGTGTCTAGGGTTTACCAAGCGTGGTGTGATTGTCTGTGCTCGGGCCAGTTCAACAGTGTCTAGGGTTTACCAAGCGTGGTGTGATTGTCTGTGCTCGGGCCAGTTCAACAGTGTCTAGGGTTTACCAAGCGTGGTGTGATTGTCTGTGCTCGGGCCAGTTCAACAGTGTCTAGGGTTTACCAAGCGTGGTGTGATTGTCTGTGCTCGGGCCAGTTCAACAGTGTCTAGGGTTTACCAAGCGTGGTGTGATTGTCTGTGCTCGGGCCAGTTCAGCAGTGTCTAGGGTTTACCAAGCGTGGTGTGATTGTCTGTGCTCGGGCCAGTTCAGCAGTGTCTAGGGTTTACCAAGCGTGGTGTGATTGTCTGTGCTCGGGCCAGTTCAACAGTGTCTAGGGTTTACCAAGCGTGGTGTGATTGTCTGTGCTCGGGCCAGTTCAACAGTGTCTAGGGTTTACCAAGCGTGGTGTGATTGTCTGTGCTCGGGCCAGTTCAACAGTGTCTAGGGTTTACCAAGCGTGGTGTGATTGTCTGTGCTCGGGCCAGTTCAACAGTGTCTAGGGTTTACCAAGCGTGGTGTGATTGTCTGTGCTCGGGCCAGTTCAGCAGTGTCTAGGGTTTACCAAGCGTGGTGTGATTGTCTGTGCTCGGGCCAGTTCAACAGTGTCTAGGGTTTACCAAGCGTGGTGTGATTGTCTGTGCTCGGGCCAGTTCAACAGTGTCTAGGGTTTACCAAGCGTGGTGTGATTGTCTGTGCTCGGGCCAGTTCAACAGTGTCTAGGGTTTACCAAGCGTGGTGTGATTGTCTGTGCTCGGGCCAGTTCAACAGTGTCTAGGGTTTACCAAGCGTGGTGTGATTGTCTGTGCTCGGGCCAGTTCAACAGTGTCTAGGGTTTACCAAGCGTGGTGTGATTGTCTGTGCTCGGGCCAGTTCAACAGTGTCTAGGGTTTACCAAGCGTGGTGTGATTGTCTGTGCTCGGGCCAGTTCAGCAGTGTCTAGGGTTTACCAAGCGTGGTGTGATTGTCTGTGCTCGGGCCAGTTCAGCAGTGTCTAGGGTTTACCAAGCGTGGTGTGATTGTCTGTGCTCGGGCCAGTTCAACAGTGTCTAGGGTTTACCAAGCGTGGTGTGATTGTCTGTGCTCGGGCCAGTTCAACAGTGTCTAGGGTTTACCAAGCGTGGTGTGATTGTCTGTGCTCGGGCCAGTTCAACAGTGTCTAGGGTTTACCAAGCGTGGTGTGATTGTCTGTGCTCGGGCCAGTTCAGCAGTGTCTAGGGTTTACCAAGCGTGGTGTGATTGTCTGTGCTCGGGCCAGTTCAACAGTGTCTAGGGTTTACCAAGCGTGGTGTGATTGTCTGTGCTCGGGCCAGTTCAGCAGTGTCTAGGGTTTACCAAGCGTGGTGTGATTGTCTGTGCTCGGGCCAGTTCAACAGTGTCTAGGGTTTACCAAGCGTGGTGTGATTGTCTGTGCTCGGGCCAGTTCAACAGTGTCTATGGTTTACCAAGCGTGGTGTGATTGTCTGTGCTCGGGCCAGTTCAACAGTGTCTATGGTTTACCAAGCGTGGTGTGATTGTCTGTGCTCGGGCCAGTTCAACAGTGTCTAGGGTTTACCAAGCGTGGTGTGATTGTCTGTGCTCGGGCCAGTTCAACAGTGTCTATGGTTTACCAAGCGTGGTGTGATTGTCTGTGCTCGGGCCAGTTCAGCAGTGTCTAGGGTTTACCAAGCGTGGTGTGATTGTCTGTGCTCTGGCCAGTTCAGCAGTGTCTAGGGTTTACCAAGCGTGGTGTGATTGTCTGTGCTCGGGCCAGTTCAACAGTGTCTAGGGTTTACCAAGCGTGGTGTGATTGTCTGTGCTCGGGCCAGTTCAACAGTGTCTAGGGTTTACCAAGCGTGGTGTGATTGTCTGTGCTCGGGCCAGTTCAGCAGTGTCTAGGGTTTACCAAGCGTGGTGTGATTGTCTGTGCTCGGGCCAGTTCAACAGTGTCTAGGGTTTACCAAGCGTGGTGTGATTGTCTGTGCTCGGGCCAGTTCAGCAGTGTCTAGGGTTTACCAAGCGTGGTGTGATTGTCTGTGCTCGGGCCAGTTCAACAGTGTCTAGGGTTTACCAAGCGTGGTGTGATTGTCTGTGCTCGGGCCAGTTCAGCAGTGTCTAGGGTTTACCAAGCGTGGTGTGATTGTCTGTGCTCGTGCCAGTTCAACAGTGTCTAGGGTTTACCAAGCGTGGTGTGATTGTCTGTGCTCGGGCCAGTTCAACAGTGTCTAGGGTTTACCAAGCGTGGTGTGGATATTGCTCATACGCCTACTCTAGCAGGCTTAACTACGTGTGCATATCGCACATGCAGTGGTCTAAAGTACTTAAGTAAAAACACTTTAAAGTATTACTTAAGTTATTTTTTGGGGTATCTGTACTTTACTATTTATATTTTGATATAAAAAATATTACTTCACTACATTCCTAAAGAAAAGAATGTACTTTTTACTCCTTACATTTTCCCTAACACCCAAAAGTACTCGTTACATTTTGAATGCTTAGCGGGACAGGAAAATGGTCCAATTCACATACTTATCAAGAGAACATCCCTGGTCATTCCTACTGCCTCTGATCTGGTGGACTCATTAAACACAAATATTTAATTTGTAAATTATGTTGGAGTGCCCCTGACCTTCCATTTTAAAAAAATGAGAAAATCGTGCCGTCTGGTTTGCCTACTATAAGGAATTTGAGATTATTCATACTTTGACTTTTTATACTTAAGTATATTTGAGCAATTACCTTTACCTTTGATACTTAAGTATATTTAAAACCTAATACTTTCAGACTTTTACTCAAGTAGTATTTTACTGGGTGACTGCGCACATGGCTGTCCAAACACCGAACTCTTCATTGAGACAATGTTGAAACATCAATCCATGGGCGAGTCAGTACCACATATTAATTTGTGCCCGAAATCAAAATGAAATAAAAGTTATTTCAAATTCAGCAGGCTATGGTGTGAAATAGGCTTTTAGAAGTGCGGTCTTTATTGTATTACTTATAGTTAATGCCTTCTTCGGTGTGTTTGGTGTGCTTATCAATGCCCAAGCTCCTGCCTTGAGCCAATCAGTGTAATTTTGTAAATGCCAGATCTCCATATCAAGACGCATAATTCACCCAAGTTTTGTCAAAATGTAGCCAGTGCTGTCTGAGATATCGCTCGTGACTCACATACAGGGACAGATCCACAGTGCCATCACCGATTTCATCGTGGGGTAAATAAAAAAAATGTAATCAGTCAAAATGAAGGGGATGATGACAATCTTTGCAAGAGGGAGGGAATCTGATTTCATTGGTCTTCATCTCGCTGTTCAGTCATTTCATTCAGGGTGAACGTAAATTCACTTAAACTCGTACATCGCCTTG
This sequence comes from Oncorhynchus nerka, assembly GCF_034236695.1. Classification (NCBI taxonomy): domain Eukaryota; kingdom Metazoa; phylum Chordata; class Actinopteri; order Salmoniformes; family Salmonidae; genus Oncorhynchus; species Oncorhynchus nerka. The sequence goes on along the minus strand of NC_088397.1, from coordinate 68,245,700 downwards.
GTCTGTGCAATTGCCCTTATTTTTGCGCCCCAAAAACGTAATACTTCCAGATCAACTGTAATGTCAATGCCATTGTAAAGCACAATTTGTCCCCTTTCCAACAGAATAAATTACATGACCTAAACGCTGCCCGTTTCTGCATAATTCAAGCAGGCAATGAGCCCCGTCGGGTCTTTTTAAAAATGGCGGGTGGGGAAGCGAAACTAATGTGTGGTAGTGAGAAGGAGAGATGTTGTGTGGGAAAATTGCCTTTTTTTGTGTCAAATTTGAATCGGGTTTTTAGGGCGGTGCTAAAGTGATCTTAGAGATAAACAGCGGCTTTGAGAATGATGATCGCATGCAATGATGACGCAAAAAAATGACTAGGTTTCCCCCCCTTTACCCCCGTCACTGTCCATTTCTTGTTTTTAAAGGATGAGAGAAGTGCTACACCTGGTGGAGAGAGATTGTAAGACAGAGATAGTTGCTTTATGCGTGCTAAACGTTACGACATGACACGTCACAATGTAACGGAGGGTCAGATTTTTCAAATTTTCTCCAATACTGTAGAGCCATTACCATGTCGATCAACACTTGAATAGAAACCTAGTTCACACCCCCGATTTTGAAGTCAACACAGTCGCTACAGTCCCATTAGTTTTCTTTATAGCATTTACATTACATTTAAGTAATTTAGCAGACGCTCTTATCCAGAGCGACTTACAAATTGGTGCTTTCACCTTATGACATCCAGTGGAACAGCCACTTTACAATAGTGCATCTAGGTCTTTTAAGGGGGGAGGGGGAGAAGGATTACTTTATCCTATCCTAGGTATTCCTTAAAGAGGTGGGGTTTCAGGTGTCTCCGGAAGGTGGTGATTGACTCCGCTGTCCTGGCGTCGTGAGGGAGTTTGTTCCACCATTGGGGGCCAGAGCAGCGAACAGTTTTGACTGGGCTGAGTGGGAACTGTACTTCCTCAGTGGTAGGGAGGCGAGCAGGCCAGAGGTGGATGAACGCAGTGCCCTTGTTTGGGTGTAGGGCCTGATCAGAGCCTGGAGGTACTGAGGTGCCGTTCCCCTCACAGCTCCGTAGGCAAGCACCATGGTCTTGTAGCGGATGCGAGCTTCAACTGGAAGCCAGTGGAGAGAGCGGAGGAGCGGGTGACGTGAGAGAACTTGGGAAGGTTGAACACCAGACGGGCTGCGGCGTTCTGGATGAGTTGTAGGGGTTTAATGGCACAGGCAGGGAGCCTAGCCAACAGCGAGTTGCAGTAATCCAGACGGGAGATGACAAGTGCCTGGATTAGGACCTGCGCCGCTTCCTGTGTGAGGCAGGGTCGTACTCTGCGGATGTTGTAGAGCATGAACCTACAGGAACGGGCCACCGCCTTGATGTTATTTGAGAACGACAGGGTGTTGTCCAGGATCACGCCAAGGTTCTTAGCGCTCTGGGACGAGGACACAATGGATTTGTCAACCGTGATGGCGAGATCATGGAACGGGCAGTCCTTCCCGGGAGGAAGAGCAGCTCCGTCTTGCCGAGGTTCAGCTTGAGGTGATGATCCGTCATCCACACTGATATGTCTGCCAGACATGCAGAGATGCGATTCGCCACCTGGTCGTCAGAAGGGGGAAAGGAGAAGATTAATTGTGTGTCGTCTGCATAGCAATGATAGGAGAGACCATGTGAGGTTATGACAGAGCCAAGTGACTTGGTGTATAGCGAGAATAGGAGAGGGCCTAGAACAGAGCCCTGGGGGACACCAGTGGTGAGAGCACGTGGTGAGGAGACGGATTCTCGCCACGCCACCTGGTAGGAGCGACCTGTCAGGTAGGACGCAATCCAAGCGTGGGCCGCGCCGGGAGATGCCCAACTCGGAGAGGGTGGAGAGGAGGATCTGATGGTTCACAGTATCGAAGGCAGCCGATAGGTCTAGAAGGATGAGAGCAGAGGAGAGAGAGTTAGCTTTAGCAGTGCGGAGCGCCTCCGTGATACAGAGAAGAGCAGTCTCAGTTGAATGACTAGTCTTGAAACCTGACTGATTTGGATCAAGAAGGTCATTCTGAGAGAGATAGCGGGAGAGCTGGCCAAGGACGGCACGTTCAAGAGTTTTGGAGAGAAAAGAAAGAAGGGATACTGGTCTGTAGTTGTTGACATCGGAGGGATCGAGTGTAGGTTTTTTCAGAAGGGGTGCAACTCTCGCTCTCTTGAAGACGGGAGGGACGTAGCCAGCGGTCAGGGATGAGTTGATGAGCGAGGTGAGGTAAGGGAGAAGGTCACCGGAGATGGTCTGGAGAAGAGAGGAGGGGATAGTGTCAAGCGGGCAGATTGTTGGGCGGCTGGCCGTCACAAGACGCGAGATGTCATCTGGAGAGAGAGGGGAGAAAGAGGTCAGAGCACAGGGTAGGGCAGTGTGAGCAGAACCAGCGGTGTCGTTTGACTTAGCAAACGAGGATCGGATGTCGTCGACCTTCTTTTCAAAATGGTTGACGAAGTCATCTGCAGAGAGGGAGGAGGGGGGAGGGGAGGAGGATTCAAGAGGGAGGAGAAGGTGGCAAAGAGCTTCCTAGGGTTAGAGGCAGATGCTTGGAATTTAGAGTGGTAGAAAGTGGCTTTAGCAGCAGAGACAGAGGAGGAAAATGTAGAGAGGAGGGAGTGAAAGGATGCCAGGTCCGCAGGGAGGCGAGTTTTCCTCCATTTCCGCTCGGCTGCCCGGAGCCCTGTTCTGTGAGCTCGCAATGAGTCGTCGAGCCACGGAGCGGGAGGGGAGGACCGAGCCGGCCTGGAGGATAGGGGACATAGAGAGTCAAAGGATGCAGAAAGGGAGGAGAGGAGGGTTGAGGAGGCAGAATCAGGAGATAGGTTGGAGAAGGTTTGAGCAGAGGGAAGAGATGATAGGATGGAAGAGGAGAGAGTAGTGGGGGAGAGAGAGCGAAGGTTGGGACGGCGCGATACCATCCGAGTAGGGGCAGTGTGGGAAGTGTTGGATGAGAGCGAGAGGGAAAAGGATACAAGGTAGTGGTCGGAGACTTGGAGGGGAGTTGCAATGAGGTTAGTGGAGGAACAGCATCTAGTAAAGATGAGGTCGAGCGTATTGCCTGCCTTGTGAGTAGGGGGGGAAGGTGAGAGGGTGAGGTCAAAAGAGGAGAGGAGTGGAAAGAAGGAGGCAGCCTCGTTTGAATGTTGCGGTTGCGCACATTTGTACGGAATGGGGTGAGTTTACATTAGTGGAGTTAGCTGTGAGTTAGCCTGCTCTGGAGCAAGTTAGTTCTGAATAATTTGTTGCCATAGACATTTACCTGGGTAAAAGGTGAGCCACTTTCGTATGACCGGTTATCCCGAGTTGAACTTAGAGTTACCTCGCTATCTTCTCAAACCTGCTTTGTAGGATACCCCTCTGACTATTCTCTTCATTTTCCTTCAGAAATTGCCGCCATTGTGATAAGGCAAAACCAAAACAAATGATCTATCCCCCCACCCCACCCGGCTTCACTCTAACAGAGGCAGCTCTCAGGCCCTCCCCTCCATCAATCTCTGTCACAAATCCATCAGAGGCAGAGATAGGAAACTGCTGAATACAGCTTTGTCAGCAATTAATCTAACCTCCATTACCAGGTTCTGAATATTGTGTTCACCTAACCAGGGAACAACGAGCCACTCAAACAACCAGCCCCAGGGTGTGTTTGTGTGTGCGTGTGAAAAAAACATTTGGAAACAACATCCTATCCTGATCTAACACATACCTCCATTCTTCTCTTGTTCATTCTCCAAACCTTGTTTTTATGATCTGGTCTGTCATATATCTGGCTCTCTCAGGAAACCCCATCAACACTGGTCTTTCTCTTAGAACCTCAAAGGATCAACAGGAAGAGGAAGCAGGATTTGTCTCAGTTCCATTTTGATTCAGCCAATTCCTAAATCCCTTAATGCTAATAGATGGCATTAATCAAAATTGCATTGGAATGTGAATTGAAATGGAATTTAGCACAACAAACAGGGAGGTGAATGGAGCCGTGACTATTCTGTATTGAATATACTGTATTAGCACTGGAGAGGCAGGCTGATGCACTGTCATGTTCTCTACTGGAGGGTTGCGTAATGTGACAATCACCCAGACAGCTCTGCCGTTTAACCTTGGATTACCACCATACACTATGGCCAGCTAATTGATGGTCTGTGGTTGAGGAGAGAAGGACACAAGTGTGTATATGTGTGTATGTGTATATATGTTTGTGTGTGGTGTGCATGCGTGCGTGTGTGCGTGCATGTGTGTGCTCATGTGCCTTAGTGAGTGTGTGTTTATGTTTGACAGAAAGTATAAGAGCGCTGACAGCGTTTCTGAGAGACAATGCCCAGCTCAGCAAACACTTTTCCTGTTCTGTGTCCAAAGCTTTCCTGTCTCTGTTTTGGTTGCTCTCTTTCTCTGTCAGTGAAATTCAGCATCCAATTTAGTGGAAAGGATTGACGACTTTTCATGTGGTTAGCACACAAACACACTTCACTCTGGCTCTTTATATTTCTTTCCCTCATTTTGACACACACAGATGCACACATTTAGATGACAACTAAATAAAACATCGGACATTATTTTTCCACTGGAATTTGGTTGTGCTTATCAAGGTTGATAGCAAAATTATAACACATTGGAAATGCAACCAAATTCTATCTGTCTTTTTTAGCGGGTGAATGAATTTTGAAATATCATTTATCAACGTTTCAACCAAATATTACCCAGATTTCCACTTTTAAATGACATGGTGTGCCCAGTTGGGAGGCAGGCTGCTGGACTGTCATGTTCTCTACTGGAGGGTTGTGTTATTGACAATCATCCAGACAGCTCTGCCATTTAACCTTGGGTTACCACCATACACTATGGCCAGATAATTGATGATCTGTAGTTGAGGAGAGAAAGGACACAAGTGTGTTTGTGTATGTGTGTGCACAAAATCTTGCTGACTCCAATCACCTCGTGTAGAGAGCCTGTGGCTCAAGCCATAGTGGGACATATCCTTGACTCACTGCTTCAGATTACCACAAATACCCCCCTCTCCGTGATGGGGGCTGAGTTTATTGGGACTGGGATAGTCTCCCAGCCAGTGCTCAGCTGCCACGGCCAGAATTAGAGTGACAAACAGCTGAGCCTCTCGGAGGTATGGTAATGTGACATATCCCACCCACAGGGTGACAGAAACCAGGATGGGGTTACTGCCCTGAATCACAAGCAGCACACGTGTGTCCATGTCATGTGTGTTTGTGTCCTTATGTGCTATTTGAGTGTGTTTGTGAGCATGAGAGACAGCCACAGGCACCATATTGAGGTGTAAGGAGAATGTTCTCTATCTCGTGGACTTGGTTTGAAAACCTGCTGACGGAAGTCTTTTCTTCATCTGTCAGTACCTCGTAGTGGCCTTTGTCCTACTGACCTGGTTTATGATACACACAGTTGTGTGGGGATATCTCGCTGAATGTCATGACATGAAAGACACTATCTGGAGGGCTTTTATGTTATGAAAAGCATTATTGGTGAGGAGTTTACATTGTATCTTATTAGCAAACCGTGTCTGTTACGTATTTATCCCTTGCTGAAAGGAAAAACAGCTTCCCCAACACATTTGTAATTGTTTCAAGTCATTGTTCCTGGTCTGCAGAACAACAACAGTGAGTCTGTTTTTCAGTGTCAGTCAGCAGAGCAGGTA